>NW_022900935.1:6310908-6317993 GCF_012274545.1 Fukomys damarensis
TGTGCTTCCTTATACTGCTTTATTGCAGAATCTGGAAGGGGGGAGTGAGCCACGCCCCCTCTGCACATTTCTGAGCGAAATGCCGCTGAAATACGATGAGAAGATGCTTGATGACCTAGAACTAGGCAGCATACTGTACCTCAGGACCCTTTCACCAGTGAGACTCTGATCTGCTGCTCAAATAGCCCCAGCCCTGAGGCTAGGGGTGGAGCCAAGCCTGAGTACTATGTTTGAGGACTTCTCAGGCACCCATAGGAGACCTAAAATAATCTATGCAGAGAGATCTAGATTTAGGAGAGCCTAGGTCCCAGAGTCCAAGTTTGGAGGGCTGGGGTCTAGATCCTGACTGGAAAAGGAGGCTTGGCATAGGAATCCACACTGCAGGGATGCGGGCTATGTTTTACAGTCCAGACTTGGAGTGGGGGCCTGAATCATGGATGCTTTTTTAAGAGCCCAGGTTTAGGGCCTTGAGTGAGGGAGTACCAGTTGGGGTATGTTGGAGTAAGGAGTCTGAATCCTGGAGCCTAGGAGAGCCCCATTCTGGGGAGGGGCTGTGTTACAGAGGTGGTTCAGAAAAGGAGCCATAGTCCTGGAGTCCTGGATTAAGAATGCCCAGGCCAGGAGCCCCGACTCAGGGCGTTGCCTGGCTGCAGCCCTGGCATAACACTTGGTCTCCATCCGGCACAAAGCCTTGGCCCACCAGGGAGGTGGAGCAGCGTGCACAGGAGAAGCAGCTGTGGTGCCAGTGCCGGTCTTCAAAGGACACGTACTTGCCTCCACCAAGTCCTAGAGGGAGGCTGGAGGTTAGCTCCGTAGATCTAGGGGTAGTCCTGCCCCTCACCCAATACCACATCCATGCTCTGGTCTGCACACTACCCACCTGTCCCACCTGTGATGGGGCACTTGCAGCTGCTGCACTTAGGTGCAAAGAGTTCTCCAAAACAGGCCACACAATAGGGATCATCATCCCGAGAGGTGAATTGCTGTCCTGCCAGGGGTGTCTGGCACCCAGTGCAGACCAAGCATTCTCGATGCCAGGGCTGATCACGGTACGTCACTCCACCCTGGGTCAGCGTCTGTAAGGGCAGCACCATCAGCAGGAGGAGTGGGGATTCCCACCCCACAGCAAGCCTTACCCTAACCCCGCTGACCTGGCCCCCACCTTGCTGCAGCGGGCACAGCGAGGAGCAAACTTGTTCTCATAGCAGGGCACGCAGTAGTGAGCATCTTTGTCGGGCACAAAGGAGCGGGAGCCCAGCGGCTGCTCACAGCCACTGCACAGGAAGCATTGCTCATGCCATGTCTGGCCTCCATATTCTAGTTTCCGGGACCCTGTGGGGAACAGGAGACCCACTCAGAAGCTGTGTCCCACGCACCCGAAGGCTGCTCCGCTACCCACCCCAACACGGTCTCCACTGCTCCCATAGCTTGAGCAGGATGATGTCCATGCACATGCAGCAAGACCCCCACCGTGTACACTGCACATGCTAACCTCTCCCCAAACACTGGACAGGATGGCTCCACACGTGCAAGGACCCCAAAACTAGACAAGAGGGATTTGGCATATGCTGTCTCCTTATGTATCAGATAGGACTATCTTAACACAAGTCAAGTCTCCACATAATAGGTATGTCATCTCAGTACACGCTAAGCCCTTATAATCAGAAATGACTGTTTAACACGATCTCACATATATCAGACAAGCAAGTCTTGCCTACATAAAGTTCTAATGCCCTAAGCACGATAGGTTCAGTGCATGCTAAGCTCTCACATGTTCTAGGCATGATGTTCTTCACACGTGCTAAGTCCCCATGTCTTTTAGGCATGCAGGTCGTCACCAACTCTAATCCCTCTGTTTGATCTCTGCACATACCAAGCGCTAGTGCACCAAGCACAACAGTCTCAGCACACCCTCAGCTCCTACATGTACCTAACATGCAGGTCATTATACATGCTAGTCTCCCAGGTATGTATACAGGACGTCAGCCCGTACAGGGTAAGTCCCCAAGTACGTACTGTACCAGGCTGACTGATCCAGTACATGTTAAGCCTTTAAAAATGTACCAGGCTTGTCAGTTTCTGTACGTGCCAAGCTTTCATTTGTAGATCTGGGCACGCCAATCCCTATGTACAGCAAGCTCCCAAGAGCATAAAGGTACGAACAGATCCCCACACTCTAAATTTCCAAGAGCATGCTATGTGTGCGGGTCTCCCATATATGTATCAGACAGGTACCTGCAAAGGCCCTACACAGATTCTGGGCATGCCAGTCTCCAAAGGATGAAGCCCCAGGGACATACCGGGCATGACGGTTTCCCCACAGGCAGAGCACTGTGAAGAGAAGGCACTGCAGTAGCAGTCATTGCAGAGCAGCTCATTGTCCTGGCAGGTGAAGGGTTCATCGGCTAGGGAGCGCTGGCAGCGGCAGCAGCGGAAGCAGCCCTCGTGGAAGTGGCGATCCTCATAGAAGAGCTCCTATAGGCGGGCACAGAGTACTGGCACCCAGGCCTTTGCCCCCTCCCACCAGCCTCCAACCACTCCCAGCCCTGCCTGGACTGGTCCTTACCCTCGAGTCGTGCCCAATAAGCTGCTGGCACTCAGCACAGGTGTTAGCGAAGGTGTTGTCATAGCAGGGCACACAGTAGGGGCCACTGTCTGTCTGGATGTACTTGCGGCCATACAGGGACTCACTGCATTTTGAACAGTCAAATGCCTCACTCATGGTGGCAACGAGAAGGAGCCCTGTTTAGGAACATGAGGTGGGGTAAGGGTCACCCAGAGGGGGCCCAGCCTAGCCCTTGGCAAGAGATCTTTGTATTCAAAAAAGAGCCAGAGACTAGGCATAGGAAATACCAGATCAGAGCAGGTGGGGATGGGGAAGGGGTGCTTCAGGCAATCCAGGCGTCTTGTGTATTTATTTCTGCATCTGTCTGTAAGGGTAGGAAGGGGGTCAGGAAAAAATCAGGAAGCAGACGTTGTTTTCTTATTTAGGCCCTAGCAGATCTGGGGGGAAGGGGCTTTTCCTGGGTCAGTGACTCACTTCCTGCCCCAGCCTCCCACTTCCTGCTCCAGTGTCCTTAGTGCCTCCAGGGCAGGAGTGGGAGCAGGGAGCCACTCCCTCTACCTCACATAGACGGCTCTCTCACCTTCTGACTCCCAGGAAGGGACCCTAGGAATAGAAATAAAGGATCCTTTACCTACAGTGCTGAAACTGGGGAGCTTAGAGAATGGGCTGTTCAGGCCCCGCTTCTGATCCAGAAACAGTGGAATGCTAGAGGGACACTGGACAGACGACTAGTGGAGGCTGGGTGTGAGATCGGTTTCTCCTCCCAGGAGAATCAGCCAAGCAACAAAAACTGGAGAGGCTCAGCCTAGGTTTCAGTGGAAGGAAATCCGCAAGCTGGACACTGTCAGGCTTCCCCTAGCTGGACCCTCTGCCCTCACCCCCCTTCACTCCTGCTGTCGTCTCTGGTCACACCATCCTGGACAGCCTTGGCTGCAACATCTGCAGCAGCTGTGGCAGCAGAGAGGGCCAGATGTCAGGTTTTGCCAGCAACAGGCAGAAAAGGGAAAATGTGATGCCTTCGGAGACAGAGAACTGGAGACAGACTGAGAGAGCAGTGTGTCCCTGGCCACCTCCTGCAGGCACCCCCTCCCTGCAGTGTCTATAGAGCCCCAGGATCTTTGCCCACACACCCCACCATGAGCCCCATCCCCTGCCTTGGAGAAGCAGCCTCTCCCCACCTTTTCTGAGTTTTTAGAGTTTGATGTTGAGGGGAGTGAAGGGTGAGAGAGCAGGAGCCACTGGGGACCTTTTCTCCCCAGTCAGGCCCCCTCTTGGGTGGGAAGTAAGACATGGGGAGCCCTGAGAGCTGTTGGGGTGGACACCCAGCCCCCACCAAACCTCAGACACTTTCCATTTTCTCAGGAACAAAGCATGTTTGCGGGATGAGGTCATACACACAGCTGCCTCTGGAACGGGAGCATGGGGGCGGGAAGTGGGGTTCCCAGTCCCTTCTACTGCCCAATTGTCTCCAGCCCCCAAGTCAGAGCTCCCCAGCCCTGGCCTCCTCCACCATGAAGCCTGCTCTCTCTGGTTTGGGATAACGAGCCTGTAGAGAGGAACCACCAGAACCCAGAGGAAGGAGATGTGCTCATAGTTACAGAGGATCATCCTGGAGAAGTTAAAGGGACACACAAAAGAATCCACCAATCTCCTGCCCCTCCCCAGCAGGCTCCATGGACTGGCACAGCCTGCCTTGGCTCAAGTTGAAGGAAAAGCCCTCCTCTTTTCAGCCACCCCCAGAGGGAGATTCTCACCAACAGCATAGCTCTGACTTAAGTTCAGAAGTCAGGCAGCAGCAGACACGCCAACCCTGGAAGGCCTGACTCCTGGGGCTTGTATATATGTGCTGCCGAAGCGAGCACTGACTTCTAGGGCTTGTGAGTTCAGATTCCCTTCTGTTCAACGGGAGAGCACTCAGTTCACATCCCAGGCAGGGTATGAGGCCAACAGAGCAGGGGTCTTTAGGGTGGGGACTCCTAGGGTAGGGGCTACGCTGTGGGATAGAGGGTACTCCTCCTCCTCAATCCCCTCAGCCCCTCAGGTCCCAGGTTCCTCTGCCCCAGCATCTGAGGATTGCCTGGGCTGTCAGCCACTGAGCAGCAGGGGGCCATGCAGGTGGAGTGTGGACATGTGTCCACCTGGGAGTGCCTGGGTCCTTTCCTTCCTTCCTGGCCTAGGTAGCTGCAGCAGCCACCTCTCCGGGGCCAGGCTAGTCCCAGGCCTGCCCCTTGGAAGCCACCCACCACTCTGAAACAGACACCCCAAATAGGGTATGGGTGTGGCTTGTGTTTCTTTCCCAGCATCCCCCAATCCAGCTGGGCTCTAGTGGGGACAGAGTGAAGGGCACCATCAAGGTCCACCTGTTTCTGCCCATCCCTCTCTCTCCCCACTCCCTCCCCCTTTCCTTGGCAAGGCTGGGAAACTGAAGGGATGAGTAGAGAGCCAGCCTTCTTCTATTTGTTCCTGGGTGGTAGGGGCCAAGGTTCAGGGGAGATTGTTGGATCTGTCTAGTTGCTGTCGGCACCTTCCCCCACCAACATACACATCCGTACACCTTAACTGCACACACACACACACACACACACACACGATCTCAGGGAGTCACCTGGATCTCAGAACTGTGTGCCTTGTTTAGAGGTTCAAGCAATAAAATATAAACTAGGTTTGGATTCTGCGACTTTGGGCAAATGACTTAAGTGTCCTGAGACAGTGTAGCCATGTAATTGAGATAATATTATTTCTATATCTCCTAGCTTTGTTTCAGGTTTAAATTGGATGATCCTTGAAAAGTACCTGCAGGTAATAACTACTTAGTAAATGGAAGCTATCTGTATTTTTACTGTGAGCCCCTCATTCATACTGAAGTCAGACTGTAGGTCTCAGGCAGGCCTGGGCAGGGAGCTGGCCTGGGATGTGACCTGAACAATCTGGTGGGCTCAGAGAGAGGACAAGAGATCCCAGGCCCATGGATCTTGCTGAGGGGACTACTGGGACCAGCAACGGTTCTAACAGTCTGATTCCAGCGACCATAACTTGGAGATTGCCCATACAGGTACACAGGTACACACATCTATCTGCGGCTCTACCCCTCATAAAGTACATGCCCACCACATCATCAGATCTGGCAAAGGCAGACAGGACAGACTGTTGTCCCCACTTCACAGCAGAGCACAAGGAGGCCAAGAACAGGCAGGGGCATGCCCAAAGTCTCTCAGGTATCACAGCCAGGTTTCTCGCCTCCTAGCCTGGAGCCCTTTCTTTCTGCCTTCTCCCTAGAAATGCTTCTATGGTGGTAGAAGAGGGGATGGTCAGCTTTTAAGGGCAGGGGGACAGGAGATATACCAGAGCCTGGTTCTCCTTCCTAGCTGCCAGCCCTGTGATTGGAAGACACCCAGAAGCCTTTCCAATACCCATGCCAACTGCTCAATCCTTTTGTTCCCTACCCCCACGGTCCAGGAGGGCCCTGGCCAGGCCTCACAGCTGTGAGTCAGGATCAGAACAGACCCTTCCTCCAACTCCCCGGAGTTGACAGGAGACACGAGGGGAGAAATCAAAGTGCCCCCACCCTATTCCTGCTACTGGGCACCAACCCAACCCCAAATTCTGCTCTCCTCCTCCCTCCCCCAAGGGGCCTGGAAGTCAAAGGAGTTTAGGGGAAAGGGGGTGGGGAGCAGGATCCAGCAGCTGCTCTAGGGACAGGAGAGGAACAGTTCATTCACCCTGGGTCCCCAGGGCTGAAGCAGCCATCCAAGATTTGAGTTTAAAAATAAGCTGAGGCTGTGTTGGGCCAGTGCGTGCATGGGGCTCCTTCTTGATCTGTCTCACCATCTGGGATCCTCTGTCTCTTGGGGGATTGGCTGGCTGAAAGTCTGTTCCCCCTGACCTTGCCACACAATGTTCCAGGTCTGGGTATGTCAGGGTCTATCTTGGAGCTGACAGCGCACTTAGGTCTCTCCACCTACATTAACTCTCAGTCTGTCCCCAACTCACCCTCTCAGCACCCCTGGATCTGGCTCACTCAGCTGCTGTCTTTATGTTTGGGGGTATCTCCCAGTGGGGGAACCATCCACTTTGTGGATTTCTATTTCTGCATACCCAGGCCTTGAACCCCCTGAGTCCCTAAGGGGCTGAAAGTGTTGGTCCCACCATCCCCCTCCGTCTCTTCATCCAAGCCTCTTAGCATCTCTATCTCCAGTCTGTCTGCAGGCAGGCCCTGGAGGTGGATTTAGCGTGAGGCTAAGAGAGCTCCAGCCACAGGGCCCTAGGAATTCGGTCACCGAGGTCATACCTATGCTTTTTCTTAAAATGCTCCACAAAACCCAGGTCCGCCCCGTGCCTCCGGTCCCTCACTCAGAAACTCTGTATGTCCAGCCCCTATGCTCCTTTCAACGGTCTGTGTTCTCCTGTCGCTCGAGTCTCTGTCTGGCTCCGGGCTTTTTGAGAGCCTGTTTCTCCAGCCCTCCAGGTCTCTCCGGCTTTCCTATTTCAAACTTGGTCCCCCTCCCCCGCCCCACTCTCG
>NW_022900935.1:6318602-6321139 GCF_012274545.1 Fukomys damarensis
CCTCCCGTTTGCTCCCAGGGGCTCCACGAAAGCCCGAATTGGTGAAGGAGGCCTCAGTCCAGCAGGGCGGAGGGAGTGGTTGGCTCTGCTGTGCTGACCCTGTCAGTGGGGACCAAGGTGTTTTCTAGAAACTTGGGGTGGAAGAGAGGACCCTACTTCCCCCCTCACCTAAGGCCTTGACCTTCAAAGGATTTCATATTCTGAGTGGCAAAACCCTTTGTAGCCATCTTGCCACCTTCAACTGCATCCTGGCGCTGAAGAGTCCTGCCTTGGTTTCTACGGTGCCCAAGAATAGTTTTGACCTTTGAGACCTGGGGAGGCCCTAATCCCTGCCCCTGTGCCCTGTGAGCTTTTCGGGAGGGGTGCGAAAGTGTGGGTGGCTGGGATGCTACAGAGAGGAGGGAAGAGTGGAGAATTTCGGCAGTTTCTGACCCTCTGGCTTTATTTCTGCGCCTGGCAGGGAAGACTGGCGCCTGCCAGGGCCATGAGGCCCCTCCGGAGCCTTGGGGCCACCCCCCTCCATCCTCAGGCTTGTCACTAGGAATAAATAGCCTTGGCCTGGGTAGGGACCGGGTGGGGTGGGGACGGAGAAGGCTCCGCTTAGCTGTTTGCAAAACAAGAGACAAAAACCAAGCGTGGAAATAATCTCAATACCTCAGTGGAGATAAGGGTGCCCACAAAGACACCCCCACGTCTCAGGCTGGGTCCAGCCAAGCTCCCACTGTAGGGCCTAACACCTTCCTAGGCTGTCAGGCAGCTGCACCCTCTTTGCCTCACGTGCCTGGGCCCACATCGATGTCCCCACATCCACATCGGCCTCCAGGACAGGTTTCCTTTCAGAATTGGTTGTTTGTTTACTGTTATTTGATGACTAAACTGCAAGAGCCACGAAGGCAGGGATTATTTCCTTTTTGTTCACCCCCGGATTCCCAGTACCTGCTACATGTAATAAACCATAGGGATCTGCTATCTGAAGTCCAGGGAGAGAACAGCCAGCCTCCAGTGGGCGTTTTCTCTGGGATTTGCCTTGCTGGTTTATGGGACTCCCAGCCCAGGGGGATGCAGGGTAGAGTATGTACTTTTCTTGGTTGGAGCAGATAGCAAGTGTGTGTGTGTGGGTCAGCTGTAGGTGAGAGAAGGGCAAAGGTGAGAAGCTTCAGAAAGGAAGGCGTTATAAATGAGTAATAAAGGTGTTGGATAGAAGGCAGTCCTGGGATCTCTCTTCTTTACTCATGGTTTGAATCTTTGCTGAATAATACCTTTAATGAGAGCCAGTGTCTCCTGAGTTCTTACTTTGCACCTGTCCCTAAACACAACATGCATTAATGCACTTCATTATCCAATAACTTTCTTAAACATATGTTTATCCTCATTCTAGAGATGAGAATGTGGAGGCACAGAGAGATTAAGTGACGTGTCAAAGACAACACAGCTGAAAACTGCAAAGTCAGGATTCAAACTCAGACTGTCAAATGTCAAAGGCCCTTACCCAAAACTAAGCTTACTGTCAGGCTCTGCTTCTGTACTCACTTAACTTTTACAAGCCTCTGTCTCACCTGTTAAGAGTAGCTGACTGTCTCAGAAATGTTGCACTGGACGAGACACACAACAGGTTTTCAATATGTCCCCAAGCGCCTTTCATGGTCAAGTGTTAAGGTCCTGCTGCTTGGGCTTGGGCGTCTAAAGGTCACAGAAAGTTAGGAGACCTCTGGCTCAGGCCAGCCTAGGGGAGGGAGCCTGGCCTAGGGCAGGGGGGCTGTGTCCTTTCCCCTCTCCACTTTCAGCTCCCCAGTGGGTTCACATTTCCCTGCTCATTTTATTTCCATTGGCCCACTAAGACATGCCCCAGGGAGTTCAGGGATCAGCCACATGGACTCCCTGTTCCCTGTCTGTCCTCTCCCCCTCCCTGGGAAACAGGTGTGTCTGAGCCTGGGCTGGAAGCAAAGACCAAGTACTAGATGAAGGGCCTCGGGTAAGGATCTGGTAGCCCAAGAGGTCCCCACACACCTTTTCCTATTTTATACTCAGGGTTACCTTGCCGAGCTCTCACTGTGCTAGAGTTTTCTAAACTAGTCCCCGGGTCAGTATTGACAGGCCTTCCATGGCTTGCTCTGGGTGCTGAATCACTCCCTGGTGCCTGTAACCACAAGTCTTCCTTCCTCCCACTGAGAAAATATCCTTCCTTCTCTTGACTGCGTTGCTCACTCTTGCCGCTGTGATGCCTAGAGTCCTCCCAGGCCGCAAGGCTTAGCAGACACCCTCTTTCAAATTGCTCAGAAACTTTCCTTTTGATCCTAAGCCCGGCAATGGGTTTGTGGGTGGGGAGGGTGAAATGACACAAGTGACTTTCCCAGAGAATGGGAGTTGGTGGGGGATGGAGGGAGAACTAGCGCAATCAAATGCTATCTGTGTGCACGGTACATGCTTAGATTGGTCATTACCTCTTTAGTCTTCAAAAAAGCCACATGAGGTGGTTATTGTTATTTCATAGAGAAGGACGTAAGCATCAGAGATTTTTTTTTTTTTTTTTTTTTGTT
>NW_022900935.1:6321295-6353051 GCF_012274545.1 Fukomys damarensis
TTTTTTTTTTTTTTTTTTGGTACCAGGGATCGAACTCAGGTCCTTGTGCTTGCAAGGCAGGAGGCAGAACCACTGAGCTAAATCCCCAGCCCATGGATCAGAGATTTTTTTTTGACAGTGTGGCTCCAAATTAAAAGGCAAGAAATGGTATATGTGTAATTCCAATTCAGGGCTGACTACAGGGTTTTCAGTGCTCAGAGCTGGATTCTCTGCTAGTTACTCAAGATTCTTTAAGGGAAGTGGCCGGGGCTGCCACCTAGTCACTCTGCCTGGTGGCTGTCTTTTTGTTCCTTTTCTTTTTTGTGGTGCCGGGGATTGAACCCAAGGTCTTTTCAGTGAGCTAGTCTCAGCCCCCTTTTTAATTTTTATTTTGAGAAACAGTCTTGCTTAGTTGCTAAGTTTCCCGGGCTGGGCTCAAGCCTGCAAGCCTCCTACCTTAGCCTCCCAGTATGCTGGAATTGTGTCGTGCCATCATGTTTTGCTTTGTTTTTTTTGACAATCTTAATATGTTGGCCCGATATAGGCAAGGCTGGCTTTGAACATGTGATTCTCTTGCCTCAAACTCCTGAGTGCTGGGATTCTAGGTGTGTACCTCCACGGTGTCTCACAAGGCTTTTTCACTGAGATGAGGCCAGAAAGGTGGGCGCAGGTCAGATCAGGAAGGAGTTAGTCTTCCAATGGTAAGTGGAAAACAAGATGAAATTTTGTTAGTGCGTGTGGTCCTAGTTGGTCAAAGCTTAGATGGGAAAAAACTTCTCACATAGCAGATCTCACTCACTGTCAGCTCTTCCATGTCCGCTGCTTGGCTGGGCTGGCAACTCTGGGGAATCTCTGAGGAGAGGATTTTCCTAGAGCTCCTCAGCTGGAGGGGTGACCACTGTCGTGAGAAGAGGATACACTTGCAGAACCTGCTGAAAGTCAGCTTCATGTAGTGGAGAAGAAACCAAATTCCTCTGGGCTGCTTTTCTGTGTCCAACTCTCTCTCTGGACTTAGTGTAGGTATGATACTAAGAAAAATAACAGTGAAGCCCCATTATAATGTGAACCTACTAATGGTGAACACAGTATTGAGCGCTTTATTATTTATTTATTTTATTTATTTTTTTGAGACAGTCTCACTATGTAGTCCAGGCTGGCCTTGAATTTGCAGTGATTCTCCTGCCTCAGCCTCCCGAATGCTGGGCTTGCAGGTGCACACCACCATGCCCAACTATGTATATTTGAACCTATTATTTAATTCTCACAACAGGCCTGTGGGTATAGTATTATTACCTCGTTTTACAGGTGGAGAGACCAAGGCTCATTTGGAATCAGAACCCCTTCATGGTTCATGGTCCTAACCATTACACTGTAGTGCCTCTGACACTCATCCTGTCGGCCAGCAATTCTTGTGGGGGTGTGACGGACTCAGAACTTTAAAAAAATTTGTGTTGGTACATGTTTGCAGTACATAATGATACATCTTTCCAGGGGATTTGGTATATGTTCATTACACATTTTAGTTCTTTTTACTTTTCTTTCCCCTCTTCTCACTTCCTCCCTCTATCTCTTGGTCTGTTTCCCATTTGCAAAAGATCTCCCTGTTTCCTATTATCTATTTTTTATTTTGCTCTTTAAATTATTTATGCTTTGGGTTTCTCATATAAGGGAAACCATGGGATATTTAAACTTGTGTGCCTGATTTATTTCATTTGCCATTATCATCTCACGGTGCATCCATTTTCCCATGAATGACTCAAATCTATCCTTTTTATGGCAGAGTACTACTTTGTATAAATACCACATTTTCTTTATTCACTCATCTGTCAATGGACATACAGGTCACTTCTAAGATTTAGCTATTATGCGTTGTGTTGCTATAAACATGGGTGTGTATGTGTCACTCTAACATGGTGTCTTTAACTCTTTTAGGAAAATACTTAGAAGCAGAATAAGTGGGTTGAATAGAATTTCTAGTTTTAGTTTTTTGAGGAATCTCCATTCTGATTTCCATAATGGTTGTACTGGTTTACATTGCCACCAACAATGAAAAACGGTTCCTTTTTACCCTGCTGCTGTGCCAGCATTTGCTGTTATTTGATTTCTTGATGATAACCATTCTTTCTGGAGACGGAGCCTCGTATTATTTTAGTTTGCATTTTTCTAATGGCCTAGAGATGTTGAACATGTTTTAGTATATTTACTGGCCATTTTTACTTCTTCTGAGAACTGTCTACTCATTTCAGTTGCCCATTTTTTTGTTTGGGTCTTTTAATTTTTAGGAGGGTCTAATTTTTTTGAGTTATTTGTATATTCTACATATGAATTCTCTGAAGAGTAGTGGGCAAAACGTTTTCCCCCCATTATGTAGGTTGTCTCTTCACTGTTAGTTGTTTCCTTTGCTGTGCAGAAGGTTTTTGATATAATCTGCTTTGTTGACTCTTGGTGTTAATTCTTGTGCAAGTGGGGCTCTATTCAAAGTCTGTGCCTATACCCTTGTCTTGAAGAGTCTTACCTTTTAGCAGATTGTGTATATGTATGTGTGTATATGTTTTGTTCCCCCCCCCCCCCGGATCAAACTCAGGACCTTGTGCATGTGAGGCAGGAGGTGGCACCATTGAGCTAAATCCCTGGCCCAGATTGTTTTAATATTTAAATTTTTGAAACATTTTTAGTACATGCTAAGATATATTGGGCCGGATTCAATCTTTAGCATGTGTATCGCCAGTTTTTCCAGCAGGTCTTAGAACTTTAAAACTATTGCTATTAAATCAGGCATGAGGACCCACAACTGTAATCCTAGCACTCTGGGAGGCTGAGGCAGAAAGATCCCGAGTTTGAGTCCAGTCTCGGCAATGTAGCAAGATTCTCTCAAAAATAAAAAGTAAAATAAGGGCTAGAGATATAGCTCTCAGTGCGAAGACCCTAGTTAAATACCCAATACGAAAAATAAGGAAACAAACTACCCATTTATGCTTCTTACAGGTATGGCTCTTCAATACGGGCCCTATGAGACAAGACGCGCATGCTATTATTATCCTTGTTTTATGGGTGAGGAAAATGATGCTTATTAAAGGCAAAAAGTCTGCACAAAATCACACACCCAGTAAGTCAGTGGCAGAGCCAGATATATCTTTAACATCTCTTGTGCTCTAGTATAGTACACTGTAAAATTCACAGAGCTCCCAGTTTTAAATGTACCGCGTAAAAACGGAAATGAGTCCAAACCATAGGAGACTGCACATGCGCACACACATACAAAGCCCAGCTAGAACTGAGGGAAGTGCCAGCCACGTGTTCCCAGGTGCCCCCCGCGCGGCCCGGCGCAAAGGCGTGGACCTTCTCAGGCAAATAAGAGCTGCCTCTCATAATGCCACATGACTAGACAAAGGAAACTACAACTCCCAGAAGCTGCCCGCGAGTGCAGCCTGATATGGGGGACGTACTTCTGGGAATTCAGGATCTTGATAGGCTGCGCGACGGAAGTGGGCGGTTCCAAGCGGGTGGTGGCAGGGTCTGTTTCCGGAAGGGTGGGTGAAACGGCGGCGAAGCAGTGAGGAACGAGCGTTTTACCCTAATCTTCTAAGGGCTCAGTGGGCAGGAATGGCGGCTGCTTTTCGCAAGGCGGCTAAGTCTCGGCAGAGAGAACACCGAGAGCGAAGCCAGGTAGGACCGCACGGGCTCCGTGAAGACTTGCCCGTGGCTCCATGTGCTCTCGCCCCAACCTCCTCCAGGCTCTGAAGTCTTGGTCCCAGCTACGTAGGTGCTGTGTGTAAATAAGCGCAAATACTGTAATGTTGCCGGCGTGGCTGGGGCTGAGCTTCGAGTGACTGTGATCCGGGATTTGACCTTTTCGGTCCAGAGAGGGCACTGGCTGCTCCCCATTCTTTGGGGTTAATCACACCTACCCTGCAAGATTTCATTGACGAAGTTGAAGTCGTAGCTCTCAATGCCTGGCTGAGGTTATAATCTACATCCACTGTTCAGCTCTGCCTGCTGCCTGTAAGGTCCATGACCGAAGAGATTGGTATTGATGTGGTGACATCATTATGTGTGGGCTTTGTATTCACGAAAATTTCCACATGTGTTTTGGTTTATGCCTCATCCTTCAGGGTTGGCGTTTTCCATCCCCATTGTACAGGTGAGGGAACTGAGGTCCTGAGAATTGCTTCAGGAACACTACATCCAGGCAGAATGAACAAGAATTTGGGAGGAGGATATGTCTGTGTGGAGAGATTTAGTAGATATAAGCTCATATGCAGAATCAATTTATCCATTTGACTGTTCTTAGTCATCATATATCTGATTCAGAAAGGCCTTTTAGAGATAACTGGTCCAGTTTCATTTTCCAGATGGGGAAAGCATCTGTGACTGATGTCATAGATCTAACGTCTTTTAACCAGTTCAGTCTTCCTGCCTGATAGCATTTATTATGCATTTTCTGTCTGCTAAGTAGTATACTGAGAGCAGTAGTATAGTTTCTCACCTTGTTTGGGTGAGTATGTATATGTGAACCAATTTAAGATGAGGAAATAAAGGCTCAGATGGGTAATGCCTTTGCCCAAAGACATATCGGCAAGTGGCAAAGACAAAAATCACATCAGGTATTTTGAGTCCAGAGGCTACTAAAAGATGAATGAAGAGGCAACTGTATAAGAAATGACACTTTAAAAATACCAAATGCCAAATACAAATGGAAAGGATAGAGATGGTGAGAGAGGATCATGGTGAAACTTGTTCGTCTAGAGAGCAATTTGCCTTTAAAGACAGAGCTATCACTTTTTGAGCACTAAAATAGGCTAGGCACAGCCCTCCATGCATTACAAGGATTGCCTCGTAATTCTATAGTATCTTTATGAGGTGGATGTTACCTTACTTTACAAATAAAGAATCTAGTGCTTAAGGAGATTGACTGGTGTATCTAAAGTCAGTTGATTTGAATTTTCCAAGAAGAGGGAAGGCTATCAAGGATGACTGTAGATGTGCCTAAGTAGAAATAAGTCTTTGAGGGAAGGGAGAGGAAGAGTCCATGCTGGATGATGGGTGAACACAGTGACTCCCATATTCCCTATTTGGATGCTTTGGACTTCACCCTGTGGGTGCTTCAGTGAGGCAGTGGGAAGCTGCTGTAGGTATTTTGTGTGGAAGGGGTTAAATGTTACATAAGCTATTTCAGATACAGTATCAGTTTTCCTTCTGTAATGTACCTTCAAAAGGACTCAACAAATTTTACAGTTTCTGCCTCATCCTGTTGCTCTTTTGTCCCTTAAATTTTCTTGCATCACTGTCAACCTCCCTTCATCTGTTGTTTTTAAAATAAAAATTATCATGGAGGGAGAAAATAAAAATTACCAGGAGATGTTTTGGATGTTATTTTATTTTATTTTATTTTATTTTTAAATTTTTTGAGACAGGGTCTCATTATATAGTAGAGACTGACCTGGAACTCACTATGTATCCCAGGCTGGTCTTGAATTCACATCGATCCTCCTGCCTCAGCCTCCAGAGTGCTGGGATTACAGGCGTGCGCCACCACGCCTGGCTTTGGATGTTATTTTAAATACTGAGTTATTGTATCATTTGAAAGATAAAAGATGACAAAGGTGACTGTTAAAAATTCCACTAAAATTATTAAGTAAATTTATTCCTCGGAGGTAAAAATTGTTCTGAGCAAAAGATACACTCTAGTGGTGTGCAGAAAAGCACACACTGTGGCCCCAGACAGAATGGGTTCTAGTTTTAGCTTTATTACTCACTGGCGCTGTATCCTTCTCTAAACTTCATCCTCCTTCTGGAAAATTGGTGTACTCTTTCTGATTCTTGTGAGAATGAAGTGAGATTGTGTAATGAGGATAGCATATTGCTTTGTAACAAAGTAATAGCCTAGTAAGTATGGCCCATGAAGTTAATGTAAAGAAAAGCATCTAGTACAGACCCTGGAATAGATTGTGTTCAACATGTAGTAGCTTGTAGAAAGATGATACAAACATTTAACCTTTGAATCCTCCAGGTTATCCATAATTGTGTCAGAGAATCTACTGTCATGCTTGCTTTTCTCTCATACCTTGTACCAAAGGTACAGTAGCAACAGTAAACATGCTGGGTACCTGCTGTGTGACAGGCCATGTGCAGATGCTACCATTTACAGAAGAACATTGAATCCTTACAATAACTTTACAAAGTACTGTTGTTATTAATTCACATCCAGGAAACAGCTCAGAGAAGTTAAGTGCCTTGTTCAAGGTCACAGATTAAAAGGTAAAGTTTAGATTTTGATCCCAGGTCTCCAGATTCTAAATTTAACTCCCTTACCACAGTTGCCTGTTTGTGACTATGTTTTCCCTTAGTAGTATTTTGTAAACCCTTGGATTAAGGTGGTAGTAATTTTAGTACAACTGGCAACTGCTTGGTTAGTGCAGAGTCATTGTTGCCTCTCCCTGTCCTTAATAGGCCAAGAAACATACTATGAGAGTGCTATGACCTGCCTGGCGCCTGCACGGTCCCTCTCATCTTTGGGCAGAGCCCAGGAGGGAGGAGGGGGAGGAACAGGGTAGTGAGTTGGCTCCAAGGACATGGATTTACCAAGCACTCCAGAGGCTCTTGTTCCCATCAGGTGTTGTGTTGATTTGAGCATGTGTTTGCTGAGGAAACTAAGTGCTGTTTTTTCTTTTATCTTTTAGCCTGGCTTTCGAAAACATCTGGGCCTGTTGGAGAAAAAGAAAGATTACAAACTTCGGGCAGAGTGAGTCTAGTCTTTCTGGTAGAGGTGCTGCCAAGAAAGCTTACAACATTCCAGACCTCGGCTGAAGTGTCCAAGTGTCTCACAGGGAATAATTTCCTACCATTGATAAAAGGGCCAAAGCTCTGGCAGCCTGTTGGCTATTTTTCTATGACTCTAAACATCTCCCTTTGTTTAGATAGAGCATTATTTATTTAACTAGTTGCATCGTAAGTCTTTTTTATCATGTTGCTCCAGAAAATTTTCTTATGGTGGCTTTGATTTGCCTCTGCCTTGGTGTTTGAACCAAAGCTGAATTTTTCTGCCTTTTCTTGAAGTGTAAGATATAATCTAAATCTCCATTCATTGAGTCTCTTATATCACATGTTGTGGTGTGGAATGAAAAGATGTGAAAGATGGATTCATGAGACTGAGCGTGGGTGATAATGAACTCTGAAAACGTTTTATAAAACAATTATGCTCATTCTTTTTTCTTTAGCATTTCATTTGAAAAATATTTAATTATTTGTTAGTGATACATATCAGCTGATGCCTTTTCTTATGCTGTTTGTGTGGATGGTGTTGATGGATTAAGTGGTTTTCTGGAGGTTCCAGAGATTTTTGAGGCTAATAGTAATCCTTGAGTGCTATAATTGTGCCAAGCAGTGTTGTAGATTTCCAGGTTTTACACTCATCCCGACAACCTTTTGGGGGTAGTTTGTGGGACTATACTCATTTTTCCACATGAAATTGGGATAGAGATGTTTAACTATCTTACCCAGGGTTACTCAACCAGACTGTAGATTTGAACCGATGTTGTGGCTCCAAAGTCCACCATTCTAGTCATTGTGCTACATGGTACTGTGACTGTGTAGTTTCTGACTCATAGTGGTTATTTGTTTATGAAACTTGTGCCAGAACACTGCCTGAGTTTTGTCCTTTTGTGTGTGTGTGCATGCGTGTGTGTGTCTCCCCATAATGATATTAGTGGCGCTAAGACAAATGTGGGATGGGGACAGTTGATTTTAGGTACGATTAGGATAAAAGTGGACTATGGATCGTGGACTATAGAGACATGAACCTACTTCAGTGAGAGTGGAACATGGGTCAGCTCCAGTCATTGCTTTGGTGTTTTTGAATTTCATTTTATGTGAACTTTTAGATGCTTGTAAAGTTTTCTCAGTGTATGTGTTTCAATGAACCTTATTTCATCTGCTTTTTTAGTGACTATCATAAAAAGCAAGAATTCCTCAAAGCTCTTCGGAAGAAAGCTCTTGAAAAAAATCCAGATGAATTCTACTATAAAATGACTCGGGTTAAGCTCCAGGTGGGTTTCTGATGGATCAGTTGGTGTTTCAAGACCCAAGTGTTGGACTATGAGGACAGGGAAGGAGACGGAGAGGAAGGATTCTGGGCTTTAATTTAACACTTTTCCAGTTGGTTCAAGTACTCTTGGTTAGAATCCAGCACAGATCTGCCTCTTCTTGAGCACCATACATTTCTCTTGTGTCTTTTTTTTTGTTCTTGTTTTGGGACAGGATCTCACTATGTAGTCCAGGAACTTGTGGTGATCCTGCTGCTTCAGCCTTCCTGGTGCTGGCATTACAGGCGTGTGCCACCATGCCTGGCACCTTCTATATCTTGATTTGTTTTATGTCTAAAGCTGTTCTAAGTAGATGGCTGGAGATGCACTGAACGTAGGTCCAACAATCTTGGATCACTGTTACCATGCAACATTTGGTCATTTTTTCTAACCACAAGCTCTATGCCAACAGCTTATTGATTTTATTCTAATAGGAAATGTGTTTTTTAAATTTGGATTTTAGGATGGAGTTCATGTTATTAAGGAAACTAAGGAAGAAGTTACTCCAGAACAGCTAAAGCTAATGAAAACTCAGGATGTCAAATATATAGAAATGAAAAGGATTGCAGAAGCTAAGGTAACAACTCTTTGTTCTGTTATATTTTTTATTGGTTAAGAAAGGAACATAAGCCTGTCAGTTTTCAGTTAACAGTTGATTTCTTCTGGCGTTTATAATCTTAAAGTACAGTTCATTGTGGTAATGATTTAGAAGTTTAGTCAGCATAGTAGAATAAAGAGTTCAAGTTTGAGAATGGCACACAGGTTAAATTTTGGCTCTGCTGTTTACTTGCCCCATGATGATGGGTAAATTAATCTTTTTGAAGCTTTTCTTTCATTTCCATTTCATAGGATTGTTGTAAGGATTGGGTGAGTTTTTTGGAATTCCTCACCCAGTACAAGGACATATAGATGATACTTGATACATTTTAGTGGTTCTTCCTTTTAAAAGAATGAAATTCCTTCTGGTTGGCAATAATGATGTGAAGTGATCTCAACGTTTGTAAATTTATTTCTGACACTCTAGAAGAAACCAATTTTAAGTGAGATATTCTGTATTCTAGAAAATTGAAAGACTAAAATCAGAGCTCCATCTGCTGGATTTCCGGGGGAAGCAACAGAATAAGCATGTGTTCTTTTTTGACACCAAAAAAGAAGGTATGAAATGTTTGATGGTTTCTGGGCAAGTCTACTATGTCACTCTTTGTCATTTGGAACAGAT
Source organism: Fukomys damarensis (assembly GCF_012274545.1). NCBI lineage: Eukaryota > Metazoa > Chordata > Mammalia > Rodentia > Bathyergidae > Fukomys > Fukomys damarensis. The sequence continues at coordinate 6,330,575 of NW_022900935.1, forward strand.
AGTGACTTAAGGATTATCTTGAATTTTAGTTGAACAGTTTGATATTGCCACTCACCTGCAGACAGCCCCGGAACTAGTTGACAGAGTCTTTAACAGACCCAAAATAGAGACCTTGCAGAAGGAAAAAGTGAAAGGAATTACCCATCAGACTCGACTGAAGGTAATTTTCTCCATTGTTATACAGTTAGAAGTTTGGTTCTTTTTTTTTTCTCCCCATTGCGTTTTATATACTTATCTGTAGAAAACTTCTTGAGTTTCCTTAGAAAAATGGAAAGAGGATTTGATGATTGGGACTGAGAGTAGAGAGCAACGGAAGGGCTTACCTGATGGTGTGCTGGAGGGTATATGGTGTACTGTACTGGTCAGGAGTTTAGGCTCTGGCCATTATCTCTGGGTTTGAATCCCAGCTCTCTTCCTGTTCTTTATGTTTTTAATACTTGAAACAGATGCCCACATTTAAAAATTGCCAAGCAAGGAGGGGACATAGAAGATTTAGTGATGTTATATACAGAGCTTTGATACTAAACTTTTAGCAATGAATACCCTTATTATATGCATTTATAACCAAAATTTCTTACTGACTTTTCCTTATGGTGCTTTCCATCACTAACTGGGTTGTGGAGAAGACGTGCTTTTCTCAAAGCCTTCTGGAGTTGAACTCTCACTTCTGACTGATTCATTTTTTAAAAAATGCTGTCAGTGTGTTTCGAGTAGACAGCTGTTCTGTTTTGATTTGAATCATTTACACCGCATCAGTTTTGCTTCCAATGTTTAATTTCACAGCAGTTTTCTCTAGCTCAGAGGCAGCTAAACTTGCTTTAGTAATATAAATACCCCTAATTAGTTTGACTATATTGGGTAATCCCATAAATTTCACAGTCTGTGCAATAAAGTGAAAACAAAAGCTGTCTGAAACCACTGCTGTGAGACTATGCTAGAATCGGTGAATTGTTGAAATCTGAGGCCCAATAATATTTCCCGTTATGTAGTTACACTTCCAGCTGAGGAGCTGGCTGACTAGTGTTCTTGTGTTAACTCTGATTGTCAATTAATTGTATTTTCAATTAGCTGAGTCACTGACACTTCCAAGCATTTTGTGGTAGTACCTAAGGAGGTTAGTATTCCAAACTGCTATGTAGAATAGTTCACCCTCTTAACTCTTGAGAAGTGAAGAAGATTTAGATCTTGCCATTTTTGTCTAGTAATGTTTCATTCATTTTTATGTAAAGCAGAATTATTTTGTTGTTGTTGTTATTGTTATTATTATTATTATTTGGTACTGGGGATTAAACTCGGGTCCTTGTGCTTACAAGGCAGGTGGTAGGCAGAACCACTGAGCTAAATCCCTGCCTGCAAAATTACTTTTTTAAAGAGACAGTTGGTGGATGAAATGTAAGTCTATAACTTGAAAGGGGTGAACAGTCCATGATGGGCTTTATGAGGTCTGTGAACACCCCTGTTTTGTACAAATAGGTATATACAGGTTGAATATTCCTAATCCAAAACTATAAAATACAGAACGCTCCAACATTTGAAACATGTTGAGTGCTGATGAGATGCCACAGGTGGGAAATGTCCTCACCTGACCTTGTTGGATGGTCACAGTCAAAATGTAGGCACACAGGGGCCGGGATTTAGCTCAATGGTTCCGCCGCCTGCCTGGCCAGCACAAGGTCCCAAATTCGATCTCCGGTACCAAAAAAAAAAAAAAATCCAAAAAACCCCAAAATGTAGGCACACTAAAAATACTGTTTAAAATTATCATCAGACTGCATGTATAAAGGGTATTGAAATATAAATGAATTTCATCCTTAGGCTTGGGTCTCCTCCCCAAGATATGTGATTGATGCAGATATCCTAAAACTTCCCAAAATTTGAAATCCAAAACATTCTGGTCCCAAGCATTTGGGATGAGGGCTACTCAATTTGTATGTTATCTCAAGAAAGAATTTGTAGCTTTCCTCTGTTTCTTAGAAGTGTATGGTAAAGGCCCCGTCAGTTTATTTTTTTATTTTTTATTTTTTTTCCTGGTACTGGGGATTGAACTCAGTTCCTTGCACTTGCATGGCAGGTGTGGCACTGCTGAGCTAAAAACCCATCCCCAGACCCCAACTAGTTTTTAAGGAGTCATTAGCAGTACAGATGCTCTGGTCAGCTCCTACTGGGAGAATCCTGCTTTCTGAATTCTGATTCTCAGGCACCAGCCCACTGCCTAGTAGCCTCCCTTGCTCTCTATTCACTGGTGTGTTCTTGCCACCAGCTCAGGTGACTGACACAAAGGTTGAAGCAGCTTAAGAATAGTAGTGGAAACATTCCTGGAATCTGGGAGACTCAGGACAGTCCTGACTGTGCTCCAAGGGAGCCAAGTGCCCTTGGGCCAGTTATTTTTTTCCAGGTCTCCCTCATTCTGCATTTGTGGTGACAGGTTTTGATAAGATTGTTTTCAAGGTTTCTTTCAGCTCTAGAATGTGATGTCCCTAAAGTTGACAACTTCTAATTACCTTATGTTGATTCTGGGGTAAGGAGGGATTGATGAAACTATGCATTTGGGATTAAGTGATTTAAGAATCAGTTTCTTGGGCCAGGGATTTAGCTCAGTGGTTCCGCTGCCTGCCTTGAAAGCCTAGGATCCTGAGATCAACTCCCAGTACCAAAAAAAAACAAAAAAAAACAAAAAAAAAACAAACCCCAAAAAAAACCCCAAAATCAGTTTCTTATTCATTTGTTTGTCTTGTTAATTGTTTTACTGAAAAGATATGTTTCTTCTATAGCGGATAGCTAAAGAAAGACAAAAGCAGTATAACTGCCTGACACAGCGGATTGAACGAGAGAAGAAATTGTTCATTATTGCACAGAAAATTCAAACTCGCAAAGATCTTATGGTGAGGAGAGAGAGCCTTAGGCTTTCTCTTTGTTTTTTTTTTCTTTTTTTCTTGTAAAGGTCTTAACTGAAACTGGATTTCAGCTGTGTGTAAATCAACCCAGTGAAAATGTCTGCTCCTCAGGGGCAGTGGTTTGAGCCAGTGTCTATTGCCCTGACAGTGTTGAAATGTTCCTTGATTAAGAAGGTAATAAGGGGGTTATTAGTCAGTGCCTTGGAACAGCAAAGGGTAGGATCGGGTAGCATATGAACTTTATAGCTTATGAGCAGCTCCCGTAACATTTAAACAGGTTAACAAAACAGTGCATGTCACTCATTGGTGTTTAAAAATAGACAACATTGTGTAGTTAAATAGCAGAGCTAAGGAATATAAGATGCCTTTCATCTTATCATTCCTTTAAATGTCAAATTCTTTAGCCTTGCAGATCATTTAGGTCAGCCTTTCTCAACTGGGGTTCCGTGAGATAATTAAAATTATAATTTTAAATAAAAAAATTATTTGGACACCTCTAATTTTTCCAAGGACGGTAATTACTTACAGCGTTGTCGATGTTCAGAAGGAAAGTTAAGGCAGTGTGTACAGTGGATGCATAGCACAGCAAGCTCTGGCTCTTCCAAGCTTTGAGAAGGGCTGTAGGAGAGGCTTCCTAATCAGTAGTTTATTAACCTTTCTATTTTATAAAACCTTCTGTTTACTGATTGATCATCTTACTCTTTTAATTTTTTTATAGGATAAGACTCAGAAGGTGAAGGTGAAGAAAGAAACAGTGAACGGTCCAGCCATTTACAAGTTTCAGTCTCGTCGGAAACGCTGAATTTTATAGATAAGCCTTCCCGTTCTGCATCAAAAATAATTCCATTTTTGATAATTCCAAATTCTATTAGTTCAAATGGCATGTTTTTTTGTGTGTGTATAACCATGATTTATTGATGATCTAATATTTGATGTCTTTCTGTGAGCAGTATTAAAACCCCTTTCCCATGTCACTGTTTTTGGTTTGTGAAATAGTCTTTTTTGTTATACAATATTTACATTTTTTTCACTATGAAAGTTACACGACCTCATTACAACAAAGTAGAAAATAGATGAATTCACTTCTAATTTCAATACTTATTCAAGAACAACAACTAATTATTGCATACTGGAAGCTAGAACTACTGAGGTGAACAACTTCTATGAGCATTCTGGTTTATTTTCTTCATTTTATAAAGCTGTACATTAGATTTTATTTATATTTTTTGTAGCTCTAATTTAAATAGTTTTATATCCTAATTTTAATTAAATTATTTCTGTTATATCATTGAATTTTTCAAAAGTAATATATTCATAGTGAAAATTAAAAGACATTTTTATGATTGTCTAATGTTTTATCCAGTGGATAAACTTGATTTTATCTTCATTCACTCTTCTGTTGGTGATTCAGGTGCCTTCATAAATTACCCCAGGATAAATATTTTTCTTATGCCTTACATAAAGGTAGAAACCCTTAGAGCTAAGAACTCTCAGGGACACCAATTCTTCATGGATGGAGCTCAAATCAGAATATATTAGAACTGGCTGTTTCTGCCCCTTGATCACGCATGATTCCAAAGCTGTGGGTGGCTTCACCCTGAGAATACAGACCCAAGCCCTGTGGGGCAGCTTCCTTTTCTTCCCAGGGTCCCACCCTTCCTTTCCTTGCCCATATAGGGATATAGGCCAGCGCCAGTTGGAACAAGACTGAGCATGCTTAGAGTACACGTGGGAGAACAGCACAGGGGACCAAGGCTCTGGGAGGCTTGCTCAACTTCACCCTCTCAGCAATAGCCGTGCATGGATTTGAAAGATTGAAAAAAATATTGTTAATACTTAGTAAGTACCCATGATTATTAGGTTCCTGTATATAACCTAAAGTAAAATGAAGTTTTTTCCCCTTGTAGTGTACCCAGTGGATTCAGATCTGGGAGTCTTGGGAAGTAAGGGCTAGAGGTACAGAAGATAGCAGCTTTTTCCTTCAGGAAAGAAGTGCTCCCAGCCTGAACTTCCTTCTGGGGAGGTGCTGAACTCAGCTGATGCTGCTTGTCTTAGGAGACTTGAGTCCCAAACCAGGGAAGGGATGTGTCACAGGGATGTTAGAGTTTGAGAGGGACTTACTGGAGTGAGAGAATTTTCAAATGGTTCATGAAAGAAATCTCATACAGTTACACACTTAGGAGCAGAAAGACTCAGCAGTGATCTGTTCCTAGGTTCAGCAGCTGGGTCCTGCTGCTCTGACTTCTGGCCCTGCTCAGTAGGAGTGGCGAGAGGATAGGGTGTGTACCTGAAGGCCTTCTCATGAAGTGCACACCCACACGGGTACGCGTGCTCTACAGACTCACATTAACAGATGCTCAAGGCACGTATGACTCAGGTCTCAAACAGGTACAGGCACACTTACCTGTCCTCTCAGACACAAACAAGGACACTTAAAGGCATGTGCACAGGCCAAGAGGAACAGAAAAGCCCCTTATCTTGGTCGGGTAAGGGGATGAGGCTAGGTAACCTCAATTTCTGTAACACAGGGCTGTCTCTGGGATCTGAAAATTCTAATGGAAGAGGCTGGCTACCCACAACAAACTCCAGCCTCACGTCCTTAGACTAGGCCAGGGGTTTGCATCTTTGGAACTCTGGCATTCCAGATTCCTGGCTCACTGGGAAAGGGAAAATATATTTTCTCAGAACCCACCTCTCTAGGCTCACAGGATGGTTTGGGCTATTCATAACATATCACTCTGGCTGTGGCAAGAGGACCAGGCAGCCTGCAGAGTAGAGCACTTCTCTGTGAGTCAGGACTCTCGTTTGGTTCAAGTGTCTTGCATAAAACATCTCCAAAGCAGCGGCTGTATGGACCCCGTGAAACCCCTTGGTGTGTCCAAGAGGCAGCCCAGCTCAGTCTTAGTTGGTGGCCTCATTTTAGGGCCCTTTTGACAAAGGAGAGTCAAGCCCTTTATTCTCAAGGAACAAGCTTTGATTCCTGTATTTAGAAGGAACTGATTCCTGGTGATGGTGGGAAAGGGCCCAGCAGGTGGAGCTGCTGCCCCTTTGCTGGGTTTAGGTTTCAGCAAGCTGGTGTCCACCCACTTAACTCACTTTGCTTCTGTCAAAGCTGCATGTTCTCTGGAGGTGCTTAGTGTGGATTTATTTATGAGTTTGATGCCATGGGGAAGAGCCCTCATTAATAAAGGAGATTCTTCTCCCTTGGAGCTTAAGATTCATGGTGGCCCCAAGATGAATGGGAAAGAAAGTCTTTCCCATTTCTAGTAAGGACTGTGTAGGGAGCGCTGAGGTCTTGCTTAGGGCTCTGTCACAGAGCTTTAGGCTTCCCACAGGGTGATTCCACCGGGAAATGGTAGGGGTCTCCCTCTATGCATTTTTTTTTTGTTTTTTTTTGGTACTGGGTAGTGAACTCAGGACCTTGTTCTTGTAAGGCAGGAGCGGTGCCACTGAGCTCAGTCCCTGGCCCTCCTCCGTGCATTTTTGAGGGTTGGTCTGTGGCTTGCTGATCTCTGGTACTGTTGGCTGTGGAGCACTGAACAATTATAGCTGCATGTCTTCCAGCAGGGAAGGTAGCCAAAAGACAGCTTGCTCTGCCTGCCTGTGGAGGCTGGTGAGGCCAGGACCTGTTGGGACTTGAAACAGTGAGGCAAGTAGCTATGTGGTGCTGGGCCCTCTTCCTCCTCAAGCCTTTGGCTAGCCAGTACCTGGAGCCTCCTGCAAAGGTTGTTGGGGAAGGGCGGGTAGAACCTTGGGTGGGTGTCCTGGCCTGAAGCCTCGGGTGAGTGGAAGAATTGGGGGCCGACCTGAAATCCTGTCTCAAGGCTGAGCTGGCAGGTTCCTTGGGCTTGTGCAGCTGCCTCGTGGGGTCAGAGGGTGCGTTGTCTCTAGCCAGCCAGGTCATGGGGCCTTCCTGCTGGCAGGTCTTCCACTGGCCCTAAGGGTAGAGGGGAGAATGAGAGAATAGCTGCAAAACCAGACAAGGCAGAGCTTCTGTTCCTAAGTCCTTGGCTGGGGACATACTGTTGGTAGAGCTCTTGCCTAGCATGGGAAAGGCCTGGGTTCCATCCTCAGCATGGCAACAAACAAAAAGTAAACCTAAGTCCAGCACTGAGACTTAACGAGAGTAGAAGAGGCAGCCCAGTTCATGCTTCTACTTGCTTTTCCCTAAAAGGCGCTGGTCAGGAGAAAAACATCTGTTTCTTCAGACTCCGTATAAGGAATCTCACTGCTTGTGCTTCCTGGACCCACCGTGACATTTGGGAAGTCCTGTTCCCACGGTCGCAGATCTCCCTGTCCATGTTGTCTGCTTCAGTCGGCCCTGTGATGGCAACAGTCACCTCCTCTCACGCAAGGGAGCACCTGGGTGCTGGGCAGCTGTATAGTCTGGAGTCTCTGCCCCTCTAGAATGCTGGTAGAGGCTGGTCCGGAAGAGAAGCAAGGCCCCAGCTACTTTCTAGGCAGGGGACTGCAATGTTCAGGGCTAAGAGGAAGGTGGGAAGGAAGCCCTTTCCTCTGTCACCTGATAACCATGCTCAGATCATAAGTGTTAATGAAACCATGGTGCCCTGAGGCAGCTGGGCAGCACCCCCCTGCCCTGAATCAGCCTGACTCATTTACAGCTTTCTCCCAGTTACCCCAAAGGCTTCTCTGAGGTGATGAATGTGGGGGGTTGGTTTCGGGTTTCATGTTTTCACATTACTGGGTGGAAAAAAAAAAGCCTTTCTAAACCAGAAAACTAGCTTCTGCAGCAGAAACTACTTGTCCTGAGAGCACTGAAAATTTCCCCATCTTCTCTCCTTATCTGCTTAGAAACACTGAGACCAGAGACTGAGGGGTTAAGAGGAGGAGGCTGGAGGCAGGCTTAGTAGTGTTAGGGACAGCCCCTTTTGAGATGGCAGCATCTGTCTTCCTGCCTCAGGGGAGGGAGGACCTTTGCAGGGCCCTCCAGCTGTGGAGCCTGTGGTCTTCAGTGCCAGTGGTGGATTGCCAGGGCATGGGACAGCTCAGGATGGGCAGGGACCAGAGAAGAGGAAGGGGCTGTCTCCCTTCCCTACATAATTTGATCCCTGGAGGACTGGGACAAGTGTCCTCCCTCAGGAGGGCTCTTTAGGTCGAGAAATACAGGGTCCATCTGGCATATGGAAGCTGGGGGGTGGTACTCCCTCCTATTCCTGGGTGGTTGCATTCTAAACCACCCCCCGCCAGGGGCAGATGGCCTCCATGGCAGATGGAGACTAGGCCAGCAGTGGCTGCCCAGCCTTTCCAGTCTCAGCCTGGCCTCTCTGGCTAATAAGACAACTGGAGAGGTGGTGACAGGGCTAACCGTGTGTGTGTGTGTGTGTGTGTGTGTGTGTGTGTGTGTGTGTGTGTGTAGGACAGGAAGTCCCAGACTTGTTGGGCCATTCTAGGGGTGAAGTAAGTGGGAGACCCCAGATGGAGCCAGTGGATCTTGGGCACACTCACGTTTTCTGAGTAGGGGTGGCAGGTGCTCAGGCCCCAACACTGCCCACCTGCCCAGGTTCTTGGTGCTGCGCTGCCTAGTTCTCCAGTGATGGTCCCTGGGGTGGGAGACTCTGCTGCAGCAGGAGCCAGGCCTGCTTGATGCAGACCCCTCCCAGGTCCCCAGAGCACAGGGTCTGGGCAGCAGCTCCTCCCAGAGGATGTGCCCGTTTATTATGCGCTCCTGCTCTCTCACTGCTCAGGCAGGCAGCGGCCTTCATTAGCGGAGGAGCTGGGGTCTGTTTTGGCTGCCTCATCAGCATCAGTGAACTGCGTCCCTGCGAGATTTGATACAATTTAATTAACCTAATTAAAAGCTCTGATTGCAGAGATGATTGGGGTAGCGCCAGCAGCGACTGCATATTTATAATGAGCTGCAAGGTGTGGGACCGCAGCCAAACGCCACGCATCCTAATGAGCGGGAGCCGGGAGCCAGGGAGCGGGAGAGGGAACATTTATTTTTGGCAACAATGCCCAATTCCTCCCTGCCAGGGAGTCAGAGACCCAGGGAGCAGAGACGGACCTGCCTACCACGCTCTTCTGCACAAGGTGGAAGCAGAAATGTGTGCTTTCCATGCATTTTTGGGCCTCTGGACCTGCACCGAGCGTCAGTGCCCACGTCTGCAGAGTGGGGGGACAGAACCCAGGAGTGCACTTTTCCTGTCACTTTCCATGTTTCAGAGCCAGGGGCTGCCTTCAAAACCATGAACCTTCCTGGTCTGAGGAAACGGCTCAGCAGAACTGCCTCATTTCCGGCCTTCAGGATTCTCTCAAACTTATCGAAGAAGAGGCAGAGGCTGACAGGATGGGTGAGATCAGAAAAGCTGTTCACATGTTCTAGAGTTCCAGGTGAGAATCCTGGGCCTGGGGTAGACAGGAGAAATAACACAGATGAACTTCTCACTCATCCTGGAAGCTGGGGTCCCATACCCCACCACCTGGCTCCCCCTGAGGACCCCGCCCAGAGAGGACTACCTCCTTGGACTCTCCTCTCCTCTCCTGTTGCCTCTGTCTGGGGAATCTGGGTTTGTCTGACTCAGCTCTTCCGCTGTAAATCACATCTAATAATAACGAGAGTGAGAGCTGAGGTAGAGATGCTGTGGGTGAGGGAGCCCCGGCGAGAAGGGGTGTGCTGCCCAGGTGTCAAGGGGGCGGGTATCTCTGGTTGGCAGAAACGGGTTGGGATCGAAGCCACCATCAGAGTCCTTGGGAGCAGCCCCCCACTCCCTGTTCCTGGTTTGGAGCTTGTGTAGGTCACGAGCTCAGCAGGCTGGCCCAGCCCCCTAATGCTTTGAGCACTGCCAGGACAAGATGAGATTTGTCCCCAGCCCACCTTGCAGAGGTGCAGCTGTTCAGCTCCCTTATCAATCTTCTCTGTGGGTTTAATCATCTCTCTGTCATCCTGCTGGGGCAGCCCTCCCCCTCTTCCTGGAGCCCCCAGAGGGGCTGGAGTGCCTCAGCCCCATCTTTCCTCCAATCTCCCGCCCCCAGGCACAGCCATCATTTCCCCACCTGACTCCTTGGTAGGAGGCAGGGTGAGCCAGGGTGCCTTTGCCCCAAGTCTCAGGGGCAGTGGTGGGCATCCTTATTTTTGCAAGGTGTAAACAGGGATTAAGGGTGGGCCAAGGTGACGCTGGCAGAAAATCTGTCCTAGCTGCGTCACTATTTGACTGCATTCCAGGCTGGGTAGGACAGGACCTAGAGGTTGGCCATGGGCGCCTTCAGCTCAGACCCAGGAGATTCTCAAGTTGGTGCAGTATCCATCCCTCCTGCCCTTGGGACTGCATCTAGTCAGCCAGAACCGGCCTCCTTCCCTGGGTGTGTCCTGTGGGACTCAGGGGCCTGTGGGCAGGAACCATGAGCCCATGGCCTTGTGCGCATCTTGGGAAGAGGGTGCACAGGAGTCAATGGAGCCTGTGTTGTGGTCTAGGCCCGGAGCCAGGGCGCAAGGGACTCTAGGGCCCTCCCAGTGCTGACGTGCAAGATGACCTTCAGGGCTACGCTTCAGCTTTCTCTGCTGTGCTCTCTTTCCCCCCAGAGCATCTGGGGAATGGGCAGGGAGGGTGGCATGGGGCATATGTGCCTCTCAGAGAACATGAGAGAGGTCCTTTCTCGCCAGCTCCTCCTTCCTCAGCCCAGGCATTCTTAGTGCCAAGGGAAGGACATTCCTCCCCCTTTCTCAGAAAGGGATGCAAGATCCCCAAAAGGGAAGCGACTCACCTGAGCATCGCTCCGCTTTTCCTCCAGGTGAGGGTCCCCTCAGGAGGGGTGAACAAAGTGACCCTGGGCTGGAGGGTACAGGGCAGGCTGGGCTCTGGAAGACAATGGCGTGTTGACGAGGCTTTGGCCCTGGTCTCACATGACCTGACCAGGGGTGTGGGTGTACTGCACGTGGCTGGGCTGCCCGAGCTGACCTTTGGTTGCTGGCTGGGGAAAAGAGGAAGCCATGAAGTCTCCGGCCCACTCAATGCCCTGGGCACCCTGCCACCCCCACCCCAGGCACTGCCCTCTGGGCACACACACTCTTGTCTTCCACCTACCTTCATCTTTCAGTCTTCTTTTCCCTTTCTCTTTGCTCTGCCATTGGTGACAGTGTGCATATTGTGTGTGTGTTTGTGTATGATTGTATATATCTCGGAGACTATGAGAAGGGAGACACAGAGGAAAGGTTGGGAGAGAATTCTCCTTTATGCGCTCTTATCTGGAGTAAAGACCTAGTTTCTTCCATGGTGGGGACAATGCCAGGGATGAGGCCAAAAGCGTAGGTGTGTGTGTCTCCACTTGGACATGCTCATGCAGAGAGCCATGTTCCCTATCCTGCCTTGTCCTTTGGCCTGTGCCCTCATCTGATGAGAGGGGATGACTTCTGTGGTCAGCATCTTCCAGTTCCAACTGTAACCGGAGCTGTGACTTTCAAAGCGACAGAGCTACAGTGCCGTTTTCAAAAAGGAGGATGACTTTTTGGGGTTGTATACTTATTGCAATCAATGAATTAACTAAAAATTTCTATTCAGAGGCTGGGGATTTGGCTCAGTGGCACCATGCCTGCCTCACAAGCGCAAGGTCCTGAGTTCAATCCCTGGTACCATTAAAAAAAAAAAAACTTGGCTGGGTGTGGTGGCGCACGCCTGTAATCCCAGCACTCTGGAGGCCAAGGCAGGAGGATCACTGTGAGTTCGAGACCAGCCTGGGCTACATAGTGAGTTCCAGGTCAGTCTCAACTATATAGTGAGACCCTGTCTCAAAAAACCAAAATAACAAAACAAAACAAAAAACAAAAACTTACCATTTAATGAGGAAGGAAGTCATATGCATGCGCATGCACGCGCACACACATAACACACACACAGACATGTGTGTGCTCATAAGAATTTCATAAAGTCAAGGATACACAAGTACAAGGGTACAAGTTTAAGAGAAGGAGACACACGCATGGGCACCTATGATTTTTTTTCTGTACTGGGGATTGAACCCCCATCCTTCTGCATGCTAGGCAAGTACCTTACGGCTGAGCTATATCTCTAGCCCTATACATATCATTGTTGAAGGAGTTACCCATCCTTTGTCCTCTTCCCTCATCGAGATGCTACCGTAGGTGTAGCAAAGACAGTTATCACAAGAGATTCTTCCCCTGAAGGCCCCCAGTGTGCGGAAGTCCAGGGCTTTGGAGATGGGTAAGCCAGCAAATGACTCGATACAGCAGTCCAAAAGGAAGTCTACAACCTGACTTTGTCACGCACCGTTGCAAATATTATGTGAAATTTTTTGATGAGTCCTCTTTTGATGGTATCCCCATCCAGTGTTTCCACGAGAGCCATATGTGTACCTTTTTAGTGGTCCTGAGAGAGTGTGCAGAGAAGCTAAATTCCCAGACTTTGGGTGAAATGGGGCTGAGATGTCCAGATGTTGGCAAAGGGAGGCCTCTGGGTGAGTAGAGTCTTCATACTTACTCTCTTGACTTTTTTCAAATGAACAGCATCAAGTGGTTTGGCTGAGAAGTGTTTCTGGACAGTCTCACCTCCTTCCCCTCTGTTCCCTTCTTTGGTCCTCAAACACAGTCCTGTGAACTTCCTCAGACACCGAGGGAGTATGGGATGGTCCTTGGCAAGGAAGCAGAAAGGACAGACCTGGAGGGGCTGGGATGGAGGTTTAATGTGACCCAGTGGGATTAGGAATGGGGTATGGAGCCTGCAGCGGAGGCTGTAGCTGGGATTTGAAGTTGAAGTTGAGTTGCATATGGACTGAAATGGGGTGGTAGAGGTTGGCAGGACATCTCTCTTACTCTCGACAGGATTCTGAGATGCTGCTTTTTGGAGCGCAAGGCAGGTGTTCACCCCTGGTGAAGAGTGTTTGGTGACTGCTCTCCCTTGGAAGGACGGGGCAGATCCCCTCCCCCTGCTCCTCACAGCCGAGCAGAGCCATACATCACCAAGGGGCTGGGGCTCCCTAGATGTATTGCCCTAATACGTCGCTATAGCAACCCCACTCTAATCCTGCATTATTCTAATGTGGTCCCCTCCCCACTGTGATGTATAGCTTGGGTCTCAGAGCTGCTAGGCCCCTTCTCTGAGAGAGATTGCTCCAAGTACCCCAGGGATGAGTGTCCTTAGCTGCCTTAGGTCCCATCTTGACATCCTCATCCTTTTTGAGGCTGGTGTGGAGGTGGAGTCTGGCCCATCAGCCTATCCGCCTGCCTACCCAGGGAGGGGAAGCTGCAGATCATGTGTTCCTGGCCCTGGCACACGAGTGCCTGACGCACCGACCCACGCCAGCCTGCCTGGCCTGAGGACCTGAGGCCTTGGGGTTGGGGGCCAGGGCAGGATAATGGTTGCATTCCGGCTGTTAGCCACAGGCTCCCATTGTTTCTGTGGACACTGCCTGCTTGAGGGCTGTGATTCTGGCCCTCACCCCTCATGGGGCGTAGGATGCTCCCTGGACCACTCCCCCGGGGACCATAGAGGGATGATTCATGGCGTGGCCAGGGCATAGCAGGCCCTAGCTGTGCCCAGATTCTGGGAGGTGGGAGGGGGAGGCAACTGAGGGTTGTTTGTGTCTGGGGAGGGGGTGGCTGAATAGCCAGAGGATTCAGGGCCCTGGACGCCAACCACGTCATCGCCTACCCTTCCTCGTGTGTGGGCTGGTCAGAGAGGCCCCATTGTCAGAGGAGCAGGCCCACCCAGGCAGGAAGGCAAATGAAAACCTCAAAATTGGAAAAGAGACGTGGTCAAGGAAGTGGCAAGGATTTGCTCCAAGTCACATACACAGGTAGTGATAGGCCTGGGACCAGAGCAGTGCTATATATTTCCTCAGCGCTGAGATATAGCTGCCATTTCTGATAGAAAATGGATTCCCAGTGGTGATCGTCAGTAGCTATGTTTGTAAGTTTCTTCCTCTCCCCTGCTTCCTTTGAAAGTCATCAGATTAGGGCAGCACTTGGCATCCTTGGAGTAAGAGACGAGAACTTAGGGGAGACCGATTACCATGCAGAGCCAACTGGAGCACACCTTGCACAGGGCCCTGAAGGAAGGAGTAGGGTAGGGAAGTTCCTGGCACTCTGACGCACAAGGTTCATAGAGACAATAGGCCGCATTGTTTCCTTCCCCAAATTTTCTCACGTGGGCCCTCACATACCTAACCTATGTAAGCGAGGGGCAGGGAGGGAATGAGACTACTTTAGGTATGTTTTGAGGACAGGGAGCCTGGCCTTATCTATGTCTGTGTACAACATTGGCCCTGCTTGTTAAATTGTGTGACTGGATGAGCGGATGGTAGATGGATAGGTGGGTAGTTTAAATAGGTTGTTAAAGAGTGGATGGATAAATGGACGAGTAGATGGGTTGCATAGATGGGTAGGTTGGCTGATAAATGGATGACTGAGTGGAGTATAGGATGGATGAATAAATGAATTGGGGAATTCCTATTTCATATTTTGAGATACAGGGATGATAAATGACCCAATTATGGGCTGAATCACGGAGTGAGGCCTGGGCCAAGTACCTGAAGGTGAGTGGCCCTGTGGCACTGTTTGGTGGTCAGTCTCTGAGAAGGGTCACAGCAGAACCAGGAGTAGAGACTTGAAAGACTCTACACTCAGATTTAATCCTATGGTAGGTGGCTCTACGGGCTCTAGGGCAGTGATGGCGAATCTTTTAGAGCTTTCAATGCTAACAGCCACTGGTCTAGGGGCTTTGACCCTGAGTGGAATCTTCTGTGCTAGGGTGAAAGGTTGGGCTCTGGGCCACTGGAGGAAGGATACTGAGTAGGGCAGGAAAGACCTGAAAGTTCAGGGATGAGGAATGAGTGGGATTTAAGGGCTCTGTGGCTGAGTGACGTGCCTTAACCATGACCCAGCTGAATGGTGCCACCCTCTATAAAGCCTTTCCTGTCCCTCCGTGTTCTGTCTCCCCAGACCCCAGCACAGAGCCTCTCTGTGACGAAGGGGCTCAGTGCACATTGTTAAGGACACGAGGTTGCCACAAACAGGCAGACATGGAGAACAAATTGAGATGCTATCCCTAAAACTAACTTTCTGAGTTATCTTGAGCAAGGCTCTTAGCATCCTTGGGCCTCAGTTTCTTTATCTGTGGACTGGGGACGGCGATCTTGAACTTTTCTTTCCCATATGGTTTTGAGAATGGAGAGAAACAACTCTAGGCTGGTGGAGGAGGGGAGCACTAGGAATTATTTTTCTGCAACTTCTTCAGTTCAAGGATAATACATATTGTACATATAAAATTATTTTTATGGCTAACATTTAATGTGCACTCACAATGTGCCAGGCTCTCTTCTAAGTGTTTATATATATCATCGCTCATCTAGTACTCACAGCAATGCTGTGAAGCAGGTGCTGTTATCATCATTCACAGAGGAGGAAACTGAGGCAGGAAGAGCTTGCCAAAAGGCCAGTATTAGTTGGTGCAGCTAAGATAAATACCTGGGCAGATACCAGGGCCATATCCCTAGATACTGTGTGTGGCTGCTCAGTACACGGGGCTTGGGATGGACCAATGAGGAGGGCTTCTTGACTGTCCTGATGATCTTAGCAAATTATCCCACTTCCTTGAGCCACATGAGTTTCGCCTAATTCTGTGGTGGAGAGAGGGGCAGATTAAAGCCAATTAGCTCCAACGTTGTTGGTGTCCAGTTCTCTTTCTGTCCCAGTCCCGAGTTCTAAAACTTCTTCCACTTTCGGCAAATAGTCAAGTATTGGTGTTCAGTCTACCACTGTTTGCCCTATAAGGGGTATACAAAGAACACAGACCCAGGAGCAAGATAAAATGTATTTATCTTGCTGCCTAGGCCCGGTCACTAAAACTCTTTAGGCACCAGCTTCATTGTCTGTAAAATAGGAATATATATATATATGATGAGAGATAGTGAAAAGGAAGCACAGAGCAAGTGATGAGTAAGTACCGTGTCAGAGTGCCTAGGACACAGTGGGGTCTGTGGTCAAAGTGATGTATATTATGGCGTTCTTCCCCGTTCACTTGTTTCTGCACAATCTCTCCCCAAGTCTTACAAAAAACTGCCTTCATTTTTCATTCACTTATGCTAAACCCTATCCTATTTAATAACTGTGATAAGGGTCTATCACCGTCACCATACCAGGAAGCTGAGGCACAGAAATGTAGGTTGCTGGCCAAAAGTCAAACTGACAAGAAGTGGAGCTAGGATTGGTACCCAGGTCTTTTTGGTTCCATAGCCCCTATGGTTTACCATTCTACTCTCTGTTTCCCCTGAGGCATGGAGAGCTCCCAGAGGGTCTTTGAGGACAATGGGCGAAGGCTGGAGGGGGCCCTGCCACAGGCTGGCTGTGTTCATGAGCTGCTTGGGTCATGGCCATAGCTAGTGCTCTGAGGACGTAGTCCCTCTTCCCCAGCTGGCCCAGCCCCAGGCAGTCCCCAGGGATGGTGACGATATTCTACCTCCAGTCCACTGGAGCAGTACCGGCACAGGGTCTAGGTCTGCTCTGGCTCTTGCTCCTTTTCAAAGCTGAATAATCTGGAGCCTTTGAAGAAGGATTTCTGAAAAGCCATCAGGAGTGAATCATTGACTTAGGGAGGCGATGAATCAACGGGGAGTTCATAAAACGGCAAATGAATCGGGTGTGAGAGCAACGGAGCCACTGCTATTCCCCAGAACCCTCCGGGGACAGAGAGAGAGCCGAGAGAAAAGAAATAAAAATAACACGGGGCCTTCTGCCTGCTACAAACCGGAGGCAACCCCTCCTTCCACGCTGGAAGACAGAGTGCAATGGAGGAATGGGACCCACTGGTGGGAGAAGTGAGGCAGAGAGAGGCTCCCAGGGCACTCTCGGCTCCCTGGGTCCAGGTTGTGGGTGTAATTAACAAATGCCTTTTTCCCTTCTTTTCAGGAGCCCTCACAAGAAAGAACACTGATTTTGACGAACACCCAAAATAATGTGAGATCAGGCACCATGCATTATGCATGAGGTCTGATTTAACATGAACATTATTTCTTGTGTACGAGACCATATGCCTCCGTGCTGTCTCTGCAGCCTAATAATACCCAGACCCACCCTGGTCAGGCTCAGCGGGAGGATGTGTCCACTGATGTGTGTGCAGGGGCTGGATGTGAGTCAGGGAGCGGAGCAGCACACTCTTGATCCATAGGTCATTTGAAGAGAGCTATCAGATGCCCTGGAGGAGGTGGGAAGCAGAAGGAGGGTTATATCCTTGAGGAAACACCAGGGAGCTAGGAGTGGGTGTAACTGAATGAAAGTGCCCCTGTGCATACCTGTGTGCATATGTGCGTGAGTGTATGTGCACGTGTGTGTGAATCAGGGGCCCATGAGTAGGTGACACGGGGTCCACTGCATGGCAATGTGGGGGCCTGTGCATAGCTGAGGTTTTACTGCACGAAAAGGAGGATGGTAGAATGGATAGATCTAATTGCTATGTGTGTTTGTATATATACACACATATGTATGTGTGGGGGTGTGTGTTTAAAAAATAAGATCACACACACATACAAACACACAGCCTAACTTTAATTATCTGAAAGAAGCAGGAAGAGATCTAGGAGGAGCTGGGACAATGAAGCGGGGGTTGTGTTTGGAAAACAGTTTGTGGGTTAAGTGCTTGGAAATCTTGAGGAGACCTGGTCAAAAGCTATACGGGGCAGTTGTGAGCACATAATCAAATATCCCAGGTGTCAGGTACCCGGTGACTCTTAAGAGCTCCATGCCACAGACCGAAAAGATGGTCTGAAATGGCCAAAGCAGTGGTGTGGGTGTATCACGGGGGTGTCAGCATGTGTGTGAGCAAGCTGGTGAGGGCCTAGGTTGGGTTTTTAACTAGCTGAGAAGGAGGAGTGACAGGAGAGGGTGTGATAGAGAGAAGTAGTGTGAGATGGATTTCTCAGAGTGGCTGTGCAAAGTGGTGGGTAGTAGCTGAAGAGAAAAGGACCGCGGGCAGGCACGTGTATGTGTGCGTCGTGAAGCGGGACTGCTTCCTTTGCCTCTCCAGCTGCACACCCCACAGAACAGCCACGTGAAGCTGATTTTAGGGTCATGCTTAACTTCAAGGTAGTTCTGCTGACTCTTGCCACAACCCAGCTTGGGGACCAATAGAGGGCAGTCCTCCCACGTGGAGTCCTCAGAGGGAGCAAAGGAGAACCCTGAATGGCTGGTCAAACATTAACTCCAGGGCTTTCATATACAGCAGGCAGGGACAGAACTGATGGCTCCCCCAGCTGCCTCGGCCTCAGCCTCTAAACTGGAGGTCAGGTAGAACCTTCTGGCTAAGCTTAGAGGGAGCAGCTGGGCTGGACACCAACCTTCTCTTGCTCCACTCCCTGTGTAGATGGGTCTCCATCTACTTCATGTAGTTCCATCCCTGCTGGGGAAAATCCGAAGAAAAGGAGGCATCCTGGTCCTGGTAGGGGAGCTTGGAGGATGGGGTGTTACCTGTCCCCACACAGCTGGGAGTTTCCTCCTAGAGAGGGTGAGTTCTCTAAACAGCCGTAGCCAGCAGCTGTTGGGATCAGCTAGTCCTGTGGACACTCAGTCAAGTCTGAGGACTAAGAGAGCCATGCAACATAGAAACTAGTGTGACCTTCTGTGGCAGGAGGTGTGGGAAAATACCCACGTCCTTGGGCTCAGAGAAGGGTACCTTCTGGGTTCACCTGGATGACCAAAGGTGATCACAGTGGTCACCCTCCTTACTTCTGGTGATGGTCAAACCCCACCCTGAAAATGTTCTTTCCAGCTCAGAGAATTTGCAGTGTAGTGTATTTTTTCCACCTCACCTCTGGGATCAGCTATGGATTTTCACACAGCAGCATACACACAAATTCTCACACCAACCTGCAGAGATTTCCATGGGGAGAGCAAGGTTCTCTGTAACTACCAGAGCCCATGGCCATTGAATCACTCAGGAAATAATGAATAGTGCTATTCAAGTACAAAAAGAAAGGGAGATGGGGTCAGGGAATTTCAAATTTGCTAGGGAAAGCTCCAGCTTCTTTAGAGGTGGACACTTAGGGATGTATGCTTCTTCTGATGGAACTACTCTGGGATTTTCAGGAAGGAGCACGTGGATACACAGACACATGGGATGGAGAAATTGCTGGTGAGCCCAGTGCAAACTGTGCCTTTCTTAAACTCTATTCTACCCAGAGAGTGAGAGTTCAGGGAAAACTATTTTTCTCCCTCTGGTTTTTCTCCATATAAAGTCAAAGGTGCTGAAGTTCCTACCATCGTCCCTTCTTGGTGTCTTGGGGAAGAAGCCCTGGGGTCTTCTGCCCCCCAAGGGTTAATCACGGGTAGCCATTCTAGGCTGGTGTCTCATTAAGCAAAATCTTTGCAAAGTGGAAGATTTTCTTCCATCCCCTTTCCCACTTTTTATTCTCTTTCTTTTTGTTCTACCCCTCAGCTGCTGCTAGTTCTTCGGAGGCTGCATTGTTTTGCTGTTTTTGAGTTGACTTGCTTAAATAATAAACCCACCCTCTTGTACAGGATTAAGCAGACAATTAGGAAATCAATCAATCAATTGGTGTCAGCTGCAGGCAGAGGCCAGTGAAAGGCCCTGTCTTCCCGTGGCCCTTCCCAACCTCAAACCCCACATGGACTTTTGGGCTGGGATGGCCAGGGAGCCCCAGGCTTCACTTGCTTCCATTTCAAGGACCTGAGGCTGAGGCAAATCCGGGAATAGAGAAAAAGAAAGGAGTAAGGAGAACGTGGAATGGTTTCAAAGTTTTGTACCAAGAGGAGCAGGAAAGAGGCTAGGAGAGGTGGCCAGTGGCTCCTGCTGTGCCTTCACCCTGCTGGCTAGTGAGTTCCTAGCCTTCTCTGTAAGAATGACAAAGAGGCTCACTGGCCTGTCAGTATGGGGAGCGGCTAGACCATGGGGCCAATTACAGGACTACTCACTCACTAGGCGGGATGAAGGAAGGAAAAACAGGAGCAGCAGAAGCCACACTTTTGAACATTGCAGCAGCCTTTGTACATGTACACAATTTCCCCCAAGACTGAGGAGTAGAAGTCAGAAAGTCCCCAGGAACTATTAGCCTGACATAGTCATCCCAAGGCCTCAGCCAGGCCAGGGAGTGCTGCCTTGAGGGCCTGGGAATACCTCGGTGGACATTCCTGATGCTGTTGGCTAGAGCGAAGTCTTTTCACAGGCCTGGACTTGGGCAGCTTCCCTGGCAAGGGGCCCCAGATATCCCTTCATCAGAGACACAACTTTCTCCCCAGCCAAGCAATTGCGCTTTCAAGCTTTGGCTCCATGAAGAGTAAGAGACCTCACGTGATTTCTCCTGAGAAGGGAAAAGATTTACATTTACAGAGGAAACAGGAAGAGCTGTCTTAAAGAAAAAAAAAAAAAAAAGATTTTGAGTGGGACACAAGTGGTTTTGGTGTTTGGACCCAAACCCAGCTCTGTCCCCAGCTACTCTGACTCTCTGAGAGGATGTTGCTGTGGAAGGCTTGAGGAGACTGTCTCGGCACCTCAGCACCAGGTCATGGAGTACAGCCATAGAGTCCTCCATCCCGCAAGCATATAGATTACTTGCAGTGGTGGAAGTTCTTGGGTGCCCACCCTGAGGGGGCGAAGTATCTGGTGGCACAGTGTTTGTGCCCCCACTTCTCCCAGGAGAAGCTGGGGCAGGTAGTCCCCCGCCCACCACCACCACCAGAGAAACAGGTCTGGCTTTGCCCAAGCAAAAAGGCAAGGTCCCCTCCAAAGCTGTTTCAGTTCTGCAGGACCACTGAACAGACCTGTCTAAAGCTATTAGAATGTCCAGGGGATCTAGGTGGGCTTGGGAACTGCTAGTTTACAGGTGGAGAGTCAATTGGGATAGGATGCTGGAGCTAAACAGGTTATCTAGCTGCTCCAGGACCCAAATGGTGAAGGTGGCCTGGACCCCATACAGGGGATGCAAAGTGAAACCAAAGTCAGGGTTGGATCACTGGGCAGGGGACAGAGGCACTAGGTTGGTGGCGGAGGACAAGTGGATGAGAACGGTCTAATTGTACCTGAGGAATGGCCGGCCCAAGTTCTGTGGGGTGTTTGAGGTTCACTGTACTAGGCCTTGGTCTGGTCTGGGAAAAATCTATGGGAAGGGGATGTGGGGGAGGCTCACCTTCCCTAGGTGGATGCACCGAGGCAGGGGCCCAACTGTTGCCCAGGTAACAGGCAGTCCTCATACTGGCTTGGAAGGATTGGTTGGCATGGTCCTCTTCCTTCAAGATCTCTCTTAAGGAGGCTGGAATTTTGTGGAAGGTAAGGCAGGATGACCCATGGCTTCACTGGAAAACCCACCCAGTCCTAGCAGTAAAGAGGACAGGACACAGCCCTGGGGTACATGTTTATGTGAGTAATAAAATATTTACTATAACATAAATATAAAGGGAACTTCCCAGTCTACATTATTTTTTGCAATAAAGATACAAAGAGAATGCACCAGACATTGTTCCAAAAAATAATAAAAAATAAAATAACAAAATTTAAATTCAAACCATAACAGAAAGAAATGGAGAAAGGGGAAGCTCCAAACACATCCGGAAAATAAATAGAGATGGGTCAGAAATCAAGAAATCATATTAAAATATCTTTTTCGGATTAGTCGGGTGTACAAAATCCTTGAGGACGGGGAGGGAAGACAACCCAGGAAGCCAAAAATAAAAACCAAGCACAAAATGTTTCTTTTCCCCGCCAATGTGTACATATCTCACATATTTACATGGTTCCCATCTCACCCCAAACTTGGGGAATTTCTCTCCTGGCCTCCCCCAGCTTCCCATACCCCCGGGGAGGTGAGGTGTGTGTGGGGGGGACTAGAAAGGGAGCGAAGGAAAGCTGCAAGGGATCAGGAGGTTCTCAGGGAACGGCTTATTTCTACAGCTGGTTAAAAAATATCTTCAACTTTTCCAAGTTTCGTTCGTTACGGCCAACAGGGCAGGGCCCCGTGGCACGGTCGTGAGCCTGCAGCTGGGCAGAAGCCCCTTCCCATTCGGGTGTGAGTGGGAGCGCAGACCCCTTCTGCGAGGCCGGTAACCGGCTCGGATAAAACGAAACGAAAAATGAACACTCGAATTTTTTTGTTAGTTTTGTTCTGTTTTGTTTTTTTTTGTTTTGCTTTTTTTAGGGGGAGGAAAGGGGAGGATAAAGGGAAAATAAATTAGGCTAGATTAAAGCTTTGGCTATTTCCTGCTTTTATACACAGACGCGGCTCTCGCGGCCTCCCCTCCGGGGCCCCGATAAATACAGTATACAGCGATTTAAATTAAGGGCGCGGGCGGAGTTAGAAGGACCCCAGGAGCCGAGAGGCTCCACGAATAAATAAAAACTGTAAAAAACCAAGCCCAGAGAAAAGGGAAGCGGGTTGGGGCGCATCCTTATGGGAAAGAAGAGGCGCGGAGTGAATAAAGTGACAGCCCCCACCCTTGACCTGCAGGCTCGGGAGTCCGCGCGGGGGAGACGGGATGGGGAACTCTCTTCTCTCGGTCCTCTCTCCCGGGGAATCCCTAACCCCGCACCGCGTTACCTGTCGCTGTGGGGAGACCGCTGCCGGGATCCGGCCCCGAACAGCTCGGGGGGCAGGGACAGGGGCCGTGGTGG
>NW_022900935.1:6353700-6354226 GCF_012274545.1 Fukomys damarensis
CGCGCCGGCCGCTGGGGTCATGCGCTTCTCCTTCTGCCGCCGGTTGCAGAACCAGACGCGCACCACCTCCTT
The DNA here is from genome assembly GCF_012274545.1 of Fukomys damarensis. Classification (NCBI taxonomy): domain Eukaryota; kingdom Metazoa; phylum Chordata; class Mammalia; order Rodentia; family Bathyergidae; genus Fukomys; species Fukomys damarensis. The sequence continues at coordinate 6,353,773 of NW_022900935.1, forward strand.
CTCTAGCTGCAAGCTGTCGGCTAGGCCCGTGATCTCGTGGGCCGAGGGCTTGGGGCACTTGAGGAAGTGGCTCTCGAGCGCTCCTTTGACCCCCACCTCGATGGACGTGCGCTTCTTGCGCTTGCGGCCCTGCGCCGCGATCTTGTCCAGGTTGGTGGGGCTGCCGCTGGACGAGTCGGTCTCCTCTAGCCACTTGTTGAGCAGCGGCTTGAGCTTGCACATGTTCTTGAAGCTCAGCTGCAGAGCCTCGAAGCGGCAGATGGTGGTCTGCGAGAACACGTTACCGTACAGCGTGCCCAGCGCCAGTCCCACGTCGGCTTGAGTGAAGCCCAGCTTGATGCGCCGCTGCTTGAACTGCTTGGCGAACTGCTCCAGGTCGTCCGAGCTGGGCGCATCCTCGTCCGAGTGCTCGCCCACCGACGAGCCGCCGCCGCCCGTGCCCGGGTGCAGGTGA
>NW_022900935.1:6355800-6369632 GCF_012274545.1 Fukomys damarensis
CCCGCGTCACCACTGCGCAGACCTTTGCGGTCCGGAAAGCGCGTCGGGCGCCGGCGGAGTTGGACCCGTTCGGGCTTCACGCTTCGCGCGGGCATCTCTTCCTCCTCCGGGGCACCGAGGCCAGGTGAGTACCGCGCGGGCGGCTTCGCGCCAGGACAGCGGGCGGGCAGCGTTTGTACGCTGAGACGCGAGCTCCTTGACCCGGCAGAGTTCCGGAAGGTGATGACCTCGAAGCGGAGACTGTGGCTCCGGGGAACGCACCACTAGCTGGGGTGATGGATGACGGGCTGCAGTAGTCTCCTCTCCTCTTCCCAGCTCAAACGGGTTATTGGCGGTGGTCATGGCGAGGGTCAGCCCGGGAAAAACTTCCTATAGGAGAGGAGTGGGATGAACTCAAGGAAGGGCAGCTGGCATTTTAGGCTTGCAGGCCAGGAGCTGTCCAGCCTGGCGTGGAGTCCTGGGCTGGAGTTTCCCGGGCTTGCCTGGGATTGTTGAACAGAGAATTGAGATCTAGGAATCCTTGTTGTAAATGTGGGCCGTGGAATCCAGCCATCGCCTCATCCTGCGGCTGTTTGAGGACTCCCTGAAAGGTGCTGGTTGGAGTAGAGCTCTACTGCCCACTGTACCTCTTCACCCCAGCCCCAGCCCCATGGTGAAATGGCCCTAGCCTCGCCTCCACCTCTAACAGAGATCTGGGTCCTAGGAAGTCTTCCATTCCTTCTGTTCTGTCCTTGCTCTCACCTCGAATGGATTCATAGATTCCAAAGCCCACAAGTTTCTGATCTCAGGGCTGAGGTGGGATTGGGGTGAATCAGTTCTGTGCAGTGAAGCCTCAGAGTGTGAACAAAGGTGATGGCGGTCAACTTGCTGCAAGCATGATCCAAAGGTGGCTGGGACAGAGTTGACAGTGACATTGGGCGTAGGCTGTGCTCATCTGGGCCTGGAACATCCCAAGAGCAGCTTCTAGCTAACTGCCAAGGAAAGGGTTGGGACAGGATAGGGTCGCTGGCCGTTGGCCATCGGCCTGGGCAGGCTTTTTTGGCTTCCATCCTAGCTGTAGGAGCTGTGATGAATCCCTGTATCTGAACCCAGCTAGGGATGCTGGGCCATCCTGAACTCTGGCCCAGGAAGAGGTCACCTTGAGGTAGCCCAGATCCTTCTTGTCCAATTGCCTCTTTGGCCCTGTCCCAAACGCAGGAGGTCAGACTGAGGCTGAAAGTCCTGCAGTGAAGTCCCCTTTCCTGACAGTCCTAACCAGGCCCATGTCACGCTGAAGCTTGGGCTTCCAACCTGGAGCAAGAGTAACTCGGTCCATTCTTTCTGGTCCTTGGTTTTCCTTCCTGTAAACTGGGAATAGCAGCCCACCTTTCTCATCAAGGTAAACAGTGGTATGAGACAATGGGAGTAAAAACCTCTCAGAAAGGGCTTTTACTCTGATCATTCCTATTGTTGTTGGGTCTGGTGGATGGGCAAATTCTCATATCTTGAACCAGATCTCAGTTTTCTCATCTGTAGAATGGGGTTATGGAGGTTTGGGCCAGTTGACCCCTCAGGCCCTTCTAGTTCTGTCGGTCACATATAAATATGTTTATTGGAGAATAGAAAATGTCCAGTGTTGTGATATCTAGACTTTGGAGTTGCCACTGAAGCTTGTAGAATGATTACCATTGGGCATGGTGCTTTCCAAAGTGCTTTTATGTCCATCCTTTTACCTGTGCCCTTCAGCTCCATGAGAAAATTCTGAGATTATTGTTAGTGAATAGATGAGGGAAATGAAACTTGCCCAGGGATGCAGGACATGTGTGTTCCCACTCATTCTCCTTGTAGCTGTGGTATAGGGGAAGGCATTTTGGCCATCAGGACAAAGGGACCCCATAGTTTTATCTCTGCAGCTTTCCCTCCTGCTTGAGGGCAGGCCAGGGCTGGCTGGGACACTGGAAGCTGTGTCAGTAGGTCTGTGTTGAATAGAGGGGCATCTGTAGTAACCAACCAAAACCCAGCCAAAGTAAACCGAAGTGAAGCTAGACTTCTGGTTACCAGCTTGTCATTCAGCAACCCCATTACCCCCACCAGCAGCCTGTGACTTTGTTTGGGTTACTTTGCTCTTAGAGCCTTCGTTTCTCCATCTTAAAATGGGCACAGTAATGCTTGTGTCTCAAGATTGATCTCAGGCTCCAAGGATGTAATAGAGCAGGTAATTTAGGTGTTTTTTACATGTTAGACACTGCCTTGGGGTAAGTAGCACTGAGAGCCAGGAACAGTTTTTTTTTTTTTTCTTTCGAAATTTTAGACCTGTAACATTATGGGCTCTTCAGTCATAATTTTCTTGGGAGTTAAGTCCCCCCCCCACCAGAAAGTCTTAACACCCTCCTCACTTTTGTTACTGAAGACCCTCTGGGACACAGAGGACTGCAATATGGCCCCTGGCCTACAACTGCAGTGAAATGGTCCCTCTCCAGGAGTACCACCTTCACAGACCCCGAGGACACCATCCTTGTATATAGCCACAGGTGCATACATGGAGGTTGGATACCCAGCTGATCCACGAAGACTCACTATGGTGAGGGCCTGCCATCATCTGTGCATTTACACACACACCACAGACACACATGACAGACACAAGGTCTCACACGGACAAGCATACTGATTCACAATAGGACCGCATGGGCTTGTATCATTAGGCTGAACATTCAGTTATATAAAGTAACACCTAATGACAAATACGGGTACGTACCTAAAAGGGTAAACACACCCTTGTATAGGTTGAAAGAGGCCCAAGTAGGCCTTCCTTCCCTGGCACCAAGGTACGCAGACCTGTAGGCCTGGGGGGTTACAGACATGCCACATTGTTACACAGATAGGCACACCTTTGCATTCACATGTTAGCTGGCAGAGCTGGCCAGTCTCTCCCTCTGGCCCAGATGCTCAAATACAAGGAGGCGTAGCCCCACACATCCTGGAGACACACAGATCCACATAGCCACACCCCCGAAGAAACTGCACAGGGGCTGGATGGCAAAGCGGAAGGGGCTGTGCTCAGCGCAGAGTTTGGTCCATGCAGTTGGCAGCAGTGCTAGTTCCGAGGAGGCAGGGAAGCCCTTTATTTTCGTATTTTTTCCCACTCTCCTTCCTTGTCTGTGGAAGGCAACTCCCAGTGGATCTCGGGCTCCTGGGCCTCCCTTCCCAGTAGGGACTCATGCACAACCCGCCCCCAGGCTGGAGCTCCAAAGCTTTCCCAGAGCAGGCAGCTTCCTCCAGGCTCTGGAGTGTGACCGAGCGCCTGCTCATTTGACACAGGTCACCGAGCCTCCAGCAGATGGGGCCCTCGCTGTGGGGGGTCTCTGAGCCTGAGAGGGGGGTGGGGGTGGGGGGCTCTGCAGGGTAGAGTGGTAGGTACACAAGCTTCAGCCCTGTATACACTGTAAAGCTGGGGCTTACAGACAGACCTCCTCCTGGGCCTCTAGAACACAAACACAGTCACGAGGCAGTCACCTTCTGGGGGCCGCTGTGTGCTGGGGTGGGCAGCCTGCACAGCGGCGTGCCAGGCAGGGATTTGATGAAGAGAGGAAGGAACAATCTTGTTCAGTGTCTCCTGGAGGCGGCTGGTTCTGACTGCTATCACCCTTGGCCGCTGAGCTCTGTTGCTCCCTAATATCTTTTCTGTCAGTCAGTCGGTCAGGGGTCCCGGAAGTACAGAGAGCAGCAGCAGCCGTGGACCCAAGGCCTGGGCAGTGCTGCAGGGAGCGAGGCTCTAGGACACACTACCCAGAGTTCTTGCAAGTAAGGAATGCTGGGGCAAGGTAAAGAGAGGAGAGGGGGGCCCATGGGCAGGGCTGCTGTAGGAGCTACCTGAGGATGTCCTCTAGTGTGCATGATGGGCTTTGAGTCTTTTCCTGAGGCTGGCTGGGCTGGGGCAGCACTCACAGGCCACTTCCTCTCGCTTCTGCTAGTCTTCTCCTGGTCTAGATCTTGTTTTTTCAGAAGGCCTGGCCTGGCCTGGGAGACAAGGGTCCTGGGTTTCACCTGGGCCCTGACTCAGGCCTGCTGGATAACCCTGGGCCAGTCTCAGTCTCCTAATCTATCTCCGTGACCCGCAGCCTCTTCATCTGTAAACTGGGTGGTCTGGTCTATGTTGGGCGGCTTGAGAAGGTCGGATGGAATCTCTGCCCAGACAGAAGCCCGGGAAGGAAAAGTGTGATTTGCTTTTTCTCCCTGGCTGTCTGGGTCGAGTAAGCAGAACCTGTCTGCTTCTGCCAGCAGTCTCTGCTGTAGGGTGTCAGGAGCGACCACACCCACTGGGGTTTGCTGTCCTGCTTGTCCTGGGCTGGAATGTGGTTTTGACTAGAAGAGTCTGGCAGAGTCCTGGCTGCCTCAGATTTCTAGTCTTGGGAGTGGATGTGCCAGGGTCATCTTGCTCATCTGCTGCCTTGGTGCAGGTGGGTCTGGTAGACAGATGCATAGTGCTTGTCACCATCCAGAAGCTGTCCCTATGTGGGCTGTGATCATTCAGAGCTCTTATGCCCGACCTCTTCCCTCTAACTCAGCCCTTAAAGGTGTCTGGCACCTCTTCTGTCCTTCCCGTGTCCTCTAGAGCCTAGGACCGAGGAGGAGGAGATTGGTGGAAGGGGAACACTGCCGCCTTTGGCAGGAGAAGGAAGCAGTCTTGCTTGTTTTATCAGTCCTTAATGGGAAGAGGGAATGGAAGGTGAAGTATCTCTTTGGGAATTGTTCTTTACACCAGCTGCCCCTAGCCCCTGGCCTATCTGTGGGAGCGAGCAGGGTGCTCCCTTTGTATATTCAAATTAGGACCGGTCAGCTGCTCTTGAAATTTACTTTCGTTTTTTAGCAGAATAGAAGCCTCTGAGCTGGTGTTAATGCCCAGAATCCAGTTATGCAGAAAATGCTCTCTGCAAATCGGTAAATCATTAGTAGGGATTAATCACCCTGAAAGGCTGGGGCTGGGTTTTGGTTTCTTCCTTTCTTTTTTAAAAGCACACTTTTTTTTCTGGATGGCTGCAAAATTCACCACCACAGGGTGAGGTGGGAGCAGAGAGTGGTAATTTTAAGTCCTTGTGATCCTTGTTAAAGGAGTAAGGGGCCTTCCTGGGGCCTGGGCTTGACTTTGTGGCCCCATTGGAAGTTGGAGGTATGGGCAGCTTGGGTGGTTTGGAAGGGAGGGAGGGGGATTCCTTCATTTGTGTGCATCACAATGTTTACAACAGTGTGTGGGTGGCTTGGTGTGCTTGTATGTATAGTCACTGTACGTTAGCACACGAGCAGGAATTTGTGTGTTTATAATTCAGATGCCTGTAAGTGTTTGTGTGCTTGGTTTGTAGTAATGTGTGTGCATTAGGATTTGTAATTGTGTCAGGCAGTGCTTCTGTCCAAGGAGGGATAGAAGGTTCTTCCGTTTGGGGGATTCCGTTTTACTTTGTGTGAGAGACATCTCATCTTTCTCAGCCTTGGGGCAGCTCTTGAAGGAAAGAAGGTAGACCAGGAGGGAAGTCCTGGCCAGCACCTGGGGAGGGGGTGGCTCAGGGTTTATTTATATATGCACGAGCTGCCTGAAGGGGAGGCAAGGGGAGCTCAGGCTCTTGCTGTTAACATCTCTCACTCCCCTTTCCCACCTGTGCCCAGAAACATCTATCACCCACCTGTTCTAGAAGTCCCACTTTTGCATAGCCACAGCACGCACAACTGTAGCTTCCTGAGGGGAGATACATGGTCAGGAAGGGGATGTTCTTTTTCCTTCTAGGCCCCTGATGCTACTATGGGGCCGTTTGGGGGAAGGAAGCCTGTTCCTCTAGCCAGGATGATCCAAACTGACGAATGGGACCCTTTCCTCACTCTGTGTTAACTCAGGACCAGCCTTCAGCTCCCCCTCCCTAGCTTAATGCAGCTAGCTTTGGAGTAGTAATGATCTTCAGCTGACGTTCCCCAGGTGCTGGGTGGAGTGTGTATGTGTATGAGAGGTGGGTCTCAGGACTCTCTCTTCTCCTCTAGTCCCAGAGTGTGGAGTTTGAGCTGGGATTTAATGGGCCTGGTCCTTGCATCAACCAACTCCTTTCTCTAATGCCCTTCTGCCCATACTCAGCTCAGGTCACCTGGGCAACTGTCTACAACCTCACAGATGTCCCAGTTGCTCTGTGCCCCTGTACATGTGCTCATTTGTGGCCACATCATGTGTCCCTCCTCTTCCCTGTGGCAGCTGCCTGGAGTCAGGGATGAACAGAAGGAGAGAGCTCCTTGGCTTTCAAGAATTCGGAGGGTTGGGGAGACTTGGTCAGACTCAGTGTTGGCCTTCTGTGACTTTCTCCAGGATGGCAAGTGGAAGTGGTGAAGGAAGATGCAGCAATTCTGTTTTTCCGGGGACCTTTCAGCATCTTTGTATATCTCTGGTGGCAGACATCTGTCTGAGCTTAGGGTAGCATCTGCCTGGGTTGGAGACAACATCTGTTTGCGGCTGGGACACCTGGCCGAGCCCAGCGTATTATCTGGCCCGGGGACAGTTTCTGTCTCGGCCCAGGACATGTGTTTGAGCCTGGCACAGCATCTGTCTGGGCCTGGTGCAGCAGCTTCCTGGCCTGGGGGCAGTGTCTGCTTGAGCTCTGGACACGTGTCAGACTTGGGATGTCTGCTGGGTCTGGAACGATCCCTCTCTGAGCCTGGGGATGAACTTGTCGTTACAGATAAAAATAACCCTCAGGTCTCAACTTTAGCTTGTGGCTGAGAACAGAGCATGTGCAGGACTCATGCCCCTTTCTGCCAGGGAAGGGCTTTTAGATGGCGTGCCTCAGTTTACCTTTAATTGTAGGCCCGCTAGCCTGTTTGCTCTGGAAACCCTAAGGGATGGCCAAAGCCTACAGCCCAGTGGCTCCAGGAACCCGAAGTTAAAGGAAAGTATAAAGGGAATCATCAGGATGCTATCCATATCTGGTCTGGATGATTCTCTGTTCCTCTTGCCCTTCATCTGGGTCGTTAACTCAAGTCAGTGTCCCCGCTGAGATACACCTCAGACATGTCACGGTGTCCAGAGCCTTCGGTCGCTCCCTGTCGTGCACATCATCAAACCCATCATCCCTTTGAAGTCAGCAGCTCCCAGCTGTGTTCCCTGAAGCACACCAGGCCCATCGCTCCCTTTCGTACATACGGACCTCCCTCCCCTGCTTCTCATCCTTCGAATCCAAATTCAAGGGTCAGCGGTGCCTGGAAGTTTTCCTCTCTAGACCAAGCAGCAGCCTCTGCTCTGTTCACCATTGTCTCTGTTAGCATCGAGAGGCCCATTCGATTAACTCTTTGTGTGTCTCTCTTGCCTGTGGGAGTTAGAGATGAGTTTTGTTTCACCGCCATCCTCTAGTGTCTAGTGTAGTTCCTCTTTTGTGGTAGGTACCTGTAAAGAATGCTTGTTGAATGATCACATTGGCTGTGCCCTGTGATCTTGGCTCCTTTCCTTTTTAAAGATACTTTCTTTCAATCTTAGAGAAGAGTCTGTATCTTATTTTCATACCTGATTGGTTGGCTGTAGCCAAAGGGGCTGGGTATGGGGTCCAGGACAAGGGCCCATTTGGGCTCAGTTCTGCCCAACGTGCTTTGTTTATTTGTTTTTGAGACGGGGTCTTATTATGTAGTTCAGGCTCTCCTTGAGCTTGTGGTGATCCTCCTGCCTCAGCCTTCAGAGTGCTGAGATTACAGCATGGCCAGCTGCCCAACAGTCTTTATCCATGACCAAGATGAAGATGAATAGTGTGGTAAGATTCTATACATTTGCTGTAGGCAGGTGTAAGGAAGAGCAGTGAAGGTCAGGGATCAGCCGTGAATCCAGATCTAATAGCCTCTCTATAGGCTGTGGGGATGGGACTAAATCTAATCAGGAGGACAATGTCCAGTAAAAGGTCAGGACCTTTACCTGAAGGTAGGGGAGAAGGGAGGCCTAGCTCAGTAGAGAAGCTGCAGGGTCTGGAGGTTGCTCAGCCTGGAAGAGATGCGACACATTTGCTGTTGTCAATATAAACATGGTGTCCAGAGTAAACCACTCTCACCAGTTGGGTCTGCCTGGTGCCGGCCAGGGTCAGATGGATACTGGTTCCCTGAAGAAGGGCCAGATAGGGAGTGGCACAGAGCCTTGAGGAGGTAGCTGAGAAGCATATTTTGGGGATATCATCGCTGACTTTGTGGCTTTTCCTTCACCAAATAGCAATATCTTTATTGTTTTTGCTGTTGGTAAAATCAATACAAGTCAGGTGTGGTGGTACATGCCTATAATCCCAGCACTCTATGAAGCTGAGGCAGGAGTATCTCCAGTTGGAGTGTAGCCTGGGCAATTTAGCAATTTAGCCAGACTCTCTCTTAAAAAAAAAAAAAAAGGGTGGGGTTGTAGCTTAGTGTGAAGGCCTGTGTTCAATTCCTGGTGACCTCTATTCCCCAAAGCAACACAAACTCATTTGTAAACATTTTTTACACCAGCAGTGTCTGACAGAACATGGAGGGCTGGAGATTTAGCTCAGTGGTGCCGCCGCCTGCCTTGCAAGTGCAAGGACCGGAGTTCAATCTCCAGCACCAAAACAAACAAACAAACAAAACACATGGAAGTCCCTCCACCTACCTTTCTACCTCACCTCATAACTCCTCCCATTGGCTATATCGTCCCAGAATTCTCTTTTACAGATATACCTCATGAAGAGCTAAGATATGTTGAGTGCTTATTATGTGCATGTGGTGGATTTACACATTTTACCTGCGGGAAAACACTGAGTGAGGTTAGACTAACATCCCCATCCTACAGCTGAGGAAATGAAGCCTCAGAGTTGAATAAACTAGCCAAAGTTACACAGATTGTGATATGGATATCTATGGATGTAGTATGTGTAGATAGAAAGGTCGATACAACATTTTTTTTAAAAGATAAATCTCACTATGTAGTTCAGGCTGGCCTTGAACGCACAGCAATCCTCCTGCCTCAGCCTCTGGAGTACTGGAATCACAGATGTGTGCCACCAAGTTTGGCTAGAGATACAACTTTTCTGATGGAAGATGTAAGCACAAAATATATGATATTTTTAAACTTGTCTTTTAAAATTAGCAATGTATTTTGAATATCTTTCATCTGTTTTTAAAACTGCATCTTGTCTGTCTGCCTTATCGTATCAATTGCTGTACAGTATAACATTCTGTGGTGTCCATGTACTATAATTTGTGTAGCCAGCCCACCACTAGTGGCCACTTAATTGCAGCTTCTGTGTCTGAGTGTCTGCAGGGCTGGTGTGGGGCCCAGGGAATGGATAAGCTCTATTTGGTTCAGGGAGCAGAGTGCAGACAGAGCCATGGATATTTTAGGGTGCTGTGGTCCAGGACATTGTAGAGACTGCCTGTCACAGAGTGCCCTCCCTGATCCAGGAAGAATGTAAATAAAGGCAGAATAGCCAATTTTCAGTACAGGATCGGCTTCTCAGAAATGCACAGGAGGGTTTTTGTATTGGACAGTGGTTTGGGGGAGAGTTGAAGGTATAAGGTTTAGTGGCAGAAGCAGTGATCTCACAGGAAGATTGTGTTCAAGTCCTTGTTGTAGCTCTTAGCCAACTTTCCTGAGCCACAGTGTCCCCATTTGTACAATGGAAACCGAGTTCTACAGTAGTTCAGATCATGGTCTTGAAGCTGGGCAGCCCTGATTTTGAGAACACACCTGGCCTCTTGCCATCTTTGTGACCACAGGCCATTTGTTTAAACTCTCTGAGCTGTAGTTTCCCCACCCTTAGCCAGGAGTGCAAATAACTTTGTTCTTTCATTTCAACTCATGGTTTTGATCACCTGTTTTGGGGCAGGCATTGAGGGCATAACAATGAAAAAGACAGCCATGGCTGGGGACATGCATCCTAGAAGAAAAATCAGTAAACACATGCATAAGCAAGAGAGATAGGGTGTTCTCAGCAAGCGATGTGATGGAGTTGCTGGAGAGACCTGATTCAATGGTTGAGAAAGGTGCCTCTGATGATGTGACCTTCCAGGGGAGACTTGCAGTACAGGCTGGTCATGCAGTGAGAGGGTTTCTGGCTGAGAAGTCAGCAGGGGTGTCAAGAGGTCCTGATGTTTCCAAGCATTCGGAGGAGGCCAGTGTTGCGGAGCAGAGTGGTGGAGGAGAGAGTAGGAGGATCCCTGATGAGGTGATATCAGATCTAGCAGGGCCTCATAGAATGTGGCCAGGAGCCTGATATCCTGATAAGGCAGATTCCTCCTTCTGAAGCTTGTCCTGAGGATTTCCAGAGGTATGCGTGGTGTCTCCATTCAGGTTTCTCAAGAAGCAGACCTTGAGATAAGGTTGAATGCGTGCAGTAAAGTAAATCCGGGAGGCACTGGCTAGAGAGGGCAGGTGAGATGGGGAAGGGAGGAAGCCAGTAGAGGGAGCTTCACCGAGCAAGTTGAAGATGACCACTGAGGATCACCGGGCTCCGGAGTCCAACACGCACTTGAAAGTTGTCCCACTTGATGGCTGAGTCATTTTTACCCAAGCTGCGTCATCTGTATACCCATGTATTTTGGGGATGGTTGTTACTTCTCTAGCACTGTGGGCCTGCTTTGGGAGGGGAGAGCAGCCTCCTGGAGACCAGAAGAAGCCTCAGGCAAAGCTGCAGCTCCAGGCAGTTGGAAGTCAGGCTGACGTGCACTGAAATGGTAGGGCCTGGAGGCATGGGGGTGCAATGCCAGTCCTAACTGCTAAATACCAAAAACTTGTTGTATCAGGAGCACCTCATAAACAATAGCAATGAGTACTATTTATTATTATTATTATTATTTAATTTTTTGGTACTGGGGATCGAACTCAGATCCTTGTGCTTGCAAGGCAGGCGGCAGCACCACTAAACTCAATCCCCGGCCCATTATCATCATCATCATCATTGTTTGTTATACTCATGACTTTTACTGTTGTTGTGAAAGTTCATTAAATCAGATATTAACAACAGTGCTTATAGATTGGATGCTTTACACCAGGACCATTCTAAGCACTTTACATGCTATTTAATGTAATAGCTGTATGTAGGAGAATGCCTGGCATATAGCAGGCAATCAATAAATGGTTGATGCTTCCAACCTGAAGTTGTCAGATGATGAATCTGAGATTGTTCCATGGACCCCCAGGTGCTGAGGGCCCTTGTCCCAAACCTGAGCTGCTGGCAGCTCCCCCTGGTGCTTGGAGATGCTGACTCAGCAGCAAGTGATGTAAATTTCTACCTGGTTTACATATGATTTACACATATTCATTTATGAGTATCTTTGATGAATGGCAAAGTGGCTCTGTGGTTGTACTGCCAGGCCTCAGGGTCCTGCAGAGGTCATGGCTGGCGAGGACATGGCCACAGCTGGTGTGAGTGAGGATTTCTGTGTGCACACGGGAAGGTCAGGGCTATAGGCACTGGGGTGAATGACTGCTGGGCCTGTAGGTGCCCACAGTCTTAGAGAAGCCAGGGTGACAGCCAGGGTTTCTAGGGAGGAGCTGAGACCCAGGGAACCAGGGCAGCACCTGGGCTGCATGGTGGGGCCATGCTGTGGGGGTGGGGGCGGCTCCCAGAGGCAGGGAGGGGTTTCTCTCCAGAAATGCCCTCCCCTGGGGCTGCCCAGAGTGGGAATCCCCTGCTGAGGTGCTCCAGGAGAGGGAGTGCTATCTGCATTCAGGGCCTGGGACAGGAATTGGGAAAATCTGCCAATCAGCAAGAATTCTCTGTATGAGTTGGCAGTGCCCAGCCCTGGAAGTGCGGGGAAGATCAGTCTCAGCCTGCAAGCTCTGGCAGTGCAGCTGGTGAGATAAGGAGGGAAGGGCAGGCCCCGACTCTGATTGAGGTCTTCGTGCCTGGCACAGTGTGGTACTTATGCACATTCTGTGCTTGAATCGTCACAGGGACCATAGAGATGGTGGCTACTTATCTCCTCCTCTTTGTAGAAGAGGAAACAGAGACTCAGAGAGCTGCAGGAATGTGTCCAGGCTCACACGGCAAGTGAATGTAGCAGCCTAGCTCGGCACTCAGAGCTCAAGCACATAGCCAGTTAATTGTGTTCCAGCTAGAGGTTGCATGAGGATAGCACCTCTTCTCTTGGCTGCACAGGTGAAATGAGCTCACCTATGTGCAGAACTTAGCACAGTGGCTGGCACATAACAAGTGCTCAACAAAAGCATTTTTTGTTGGTAAATAGTGGAGCAAGGACTCTTAAATTCTGGTTCATGGGACTCTGCGGTTTGCATAGTACTATGATTCTTTGCAAAGCTGGTTGCGAGCATAGGAGTTTGGGGACAGAGCACAACCTCCTGTGTGGGCTGGGTGAGTCTTGTCATGCACAGGCATTGTTGGCCATTAGCATCCTATGGGTAGGACCACCTGCTAGGTCAGAGCTATTGTAGCTCAAGACCTAGCTCTGGGTAGGAGGGGAACTCTGGGATCCTGGGTAGGAGGGAGATCCTGAGGTTTCATAGTCAGGATTGTGTGTGTGTGTGTGTGTGTGTGTACGTGTACTAGGTGAGGGACCTTGATAGGGAAGGAAAGATAACTTTGGGAAGGGGAAGCCTACCAGCAGGCAGTGGTCAGAACCTTCTGTTAGTTCCATGTGCAGAGATCTGAATTAAGTAAGGGTGTGAACCATATGATGTGTAGGAGAATCGCTCTTGGCAGAGGGAACAGCCAGTGCAAAGTCCCTGGGGTGGGAATGAGCTTAATGTGTTCAATTTCCACTGCAGCTGTGGAGGCAATATCGATGCCTGTCCTCTGGTGTTTGTAGTAGAAGGAGCAAAGTGAAAGCAGCCTTCATTCACTCAATGGACAAATATTTAGTGTGTACTCTGGGCCAGGCACTATCCCGGTGTTGGTAGCTAACCCCCGGTACTGGTTGTTTCTGAGTGCTTCACATATATTGTTTCATTTAATCCTCATAATGAGTTGGAGAAATCTGGGACATAGTCTCCCTCTTCCCATCTGCCAGCTATGTTGAGCATGTGATGTTTGCCACCCAGAATGACCAGGATTCCCCCTAGGGGCCGGGGAGGATAGTTCTGCTTCAGGGTTTTCTTGTTCTGGAAGCCTCCAGAGGACTGGGGCTAGGGAGGATGGGGGTCATCAGTCAGGCCTTCCTCGGATCTGCCTCTCCCTGGGGACCTCCTGGTCATATCTTCCCCATGTCTCTCTGTGACTCAGCTCCTGACCAGGGCCCTCTAGCCTTTCTGCATAGCTCAAGTTCTGCTCTTGGGCTCTGCTCTGGGAACCAGTTTTCAGCTCAGGGATGAAGCTCTCGGCAGAGGGAGAGAGAAAAAAAAGTTCTTCCACCTTCTTTCGATGAGATGTCCTGAAACACTCCCTGTGGCTTCACTGCCTGTGATAGAGGTGTGTCCCCTACCCAGCTGACCCTGTCCTCCCTTAAGAGTGACAGCTCACAGGGCTTTAGCCAGGGTGGACTTCTCAGTTCCTGATTGCCCATGGCCTGGGCTCTTTCCCCTCTTCTGGAGGAAAAGGGGAAGGGAAGAGTGAACAGGAATTTGCTAACAGTGCAGAGACCAAGGAAAGAGACTGACACCAGTCTGTCTTCAACAAATAAAAAACCTGGCAAAGGGGGTTTTTGTGTGAGATGAAGGAAAAACAAAGTCTTGCGTGGTGGGCTATGCTGATGTGGAAACCATCTGTATGTCTTCCTATCCACTGACCCATCCGTCCATCTGCCTGCCCATTCACCTACCTGCCTGCCTACCCATCCACGTACCCCTCTCTCCCTCCTTCCCTCCACCTACTGTCTGATGTTAGATGCAGCCACCAGCTCAGTTATGCTTTTTTTTTTTTTTTTTTTTTTTTTTTTTTCCGCGG
>NW_022900935.1:6369787-6380492 GCF_012274545.1 Fukomys damarensis
TTTTTTTTGGTACCAGGGATCGAACTCAGGTCGTTGTACTTGCAAGGCAGGTGTCAGAACCACTGAGCTAAATCCCTGGCCCCTTAGCTCAGTTATGCTTATTGAGTTAGTGTGTTCGTGAGGAAATGGTCGGTGTTTATACTTTGATGACCTCTCTGTGAATTTCTTCTCCCCATCTGGTTTGTAGTAGCTCCTTATGAAGGGAAGTCCCCCACCTTCTGAAGCCAAGAGGAAGGGATCTGTTTTGGCTGTGAGTCGGCAGCGGCTGTCTGGAGGGCCAGGGTAGTGGGAAAGCTTGTGTGACACTCCCACCCCCGCAGGACCAGGTCCTCACTCCCAGCTCTGAAGAATGCCTGTGTGGTTATCAGGTGAGGCCATGCGCTGCTTTGGGAGTTGGGGTCTTGCTTCCTGGCAGCCTGCCCTGCTGCTCTGGGGCTGCTGGCCCCCTGCCAGCACTCAGCCGTTGGATCAATGAAGTTGTGTTACTGCCGACTGTGGTAAGCAAACAGGCTGGGAACTGGAAGTGGTTGGGTAGCTACTATCTTGGCAAAACAGCGGGGCTCAGGGTGTGGGTAGGTGAGCTTTGAAGTAAGCTGCTGCGGTGGGCCTGAGAGTTCGGGCCACTTTGCTTGACCGTCCCTCTGCCTAGGCCAGACCTGGTTTGGATGACAGATGAAGGCAGCACCTAGGGGCTGGGCTCCTCGCTGCCTGTTGGAGGTTGAGCTGCAGAGCGGCCACAGGCAAAGACCTAAATTGAGGTAGAGACAGAGAGTACTGAGTGCCCTTCTGCTCCCACCAGAGCCTCAGGAGTGTGGTGGGTGAGGGTCTGGGGCCAGACTGGCTGGGTTACTTGCCGCCCCCAGTTAGAAGCTCTAAGACCTTGGGTGATAAGGGTGAAATGAGTTAACCTGTATCAGTGTACTTAGAACACAAAGTAGCCTGTGTTCACTGCTGTCGCTCTATTTGTTAGTCCTATGTCTTAGTCTGTCTTCTGTTTCTGCAATGCAATACCTGAGAGTGGTAATTTACAAAGGAAAGAAGTTTACTTATATCATGAATCTGGAAGCTGAGACCAGGACCCTTTGCCGCATCCTAACTTGGAAAAGTAGCATGGCAAGGAGGAGTGAATGGCGTGGAAGAGACAAAACAGGAGGTGTTAGGGTTGCTTTATAACAAAGCATTCTCATGGCAACTAACTTTCTCGCGTGAGAACTTCATTAATCCCTCTTAACAGCTTAATCACCTCTCAGTACTGTTGCACTGGGAATCAGATTTTAGCATGAGTTAGAGAGGATGAAACCAGATCCAAACCATCGCATCACAAAGTTGATCCTTCACGTTGGTGTGACTGTATATTCTGTGCCTCAGAGAGGCGCCAGTGTAGGGTTAAGCATTGTTCCCTTAGTTGAATTAGTAGCCGCCTGTGTTGCTCTGTGTCCTTTTAACCTCATGCAGGGTCAGCCCCTTGCTTTGCACACAAGACAGAGAGGGAGTCTTAGGCTACACACTGCTTCTGGGGTGAAGAAGACTCAGACTCTGCTGTCCTATTCCTAAACTGGGCTCAGGCCTCATTTATCAAACTCTCAGGGTTAGCCTCTTTCCTTTCCTATTCTTGGGGTATAGGGCCACAGGATGGGACATGCCTAGTAGTCCTAGTGGCATCTGCAGGCCTGGGCTTCTCACCTTGTAGTCTTGAAAATCCTGTTGGTACTGGGAGGCTCTTAGAGATTGCCTGGTTCAACTTTCCCATTTTATAATATGAAGTTTGAGGCCCAGGGAAGGAAAGAATTTGTCCAAATTCACAGTCATAGAAGTAAAACCCAGCTGCTGTTTTTTGAGCATCTTCTATATGATAGGAGATTCATGTCTATTCTTTTGTTTCTTCCAATCCTTTCCTCAGTAGTTTCTGGTTTTCTGAAGAATCCAAGGTTCAGAGAGGTAAAGTGATTTGTCTAAAGTTACACAGAAGGTGGGCCTGGACTGAGAGATTCAGATCTGTCCGACACCAAGATTTGGATTGTTGTTCCCGAAATTCCTGGACCTAGAACTCCTGCATCCCAGGCTGGAAGATTTTCTTTACTGGCTGAAGCTTCTTCAGGGTGCAGGCAGTGATCGAGGAGGGAAACAGTCAACAAGATGGAGGTGTCTGTCCTTAGCATTGGATGTGCACAAAGCAAGTGGGAGGAAGGAGAGGGCCTCGCCCCTGCCCTAAGACCCAGCCAGGCAGGCACCCAGCAGCTGGGCTCTCCCTCCCGGGGACAGGAGCTGCCTCTCCGCCTCTGCCCGCCTCATCGGGGCAGAGCTCGGCTTCATGTATTATTAATAGCTCTGCCAGCCTTCCTGTTTTCACGCTGATAACCTGCTGGGGAGGGTGGTGGGAGGGAGGGGGAGGGAGCAAGGTGGCAAACCCTGGAGCTTCGAGGGCCCCTCCCCCTTGGTAGAGCAGCTTGGCTGGGGCTGGCGCAGTCCCAGGTCTCTGAAGTTCCATCTGAGCGTAAGGGAGGGACCAGGGCCCTCTGAAGGGAGTTCAGGAGGTGAGATTGGAAGGTGGCATTTGGGGAGGGCCCCATCTCTGTGTCCATTTAGGACACCAGGGGCTCAGACCACCTTGCTCCTCCCCAGAGTCCAAATCCAGGTGGCCATGGGGCTCAGGGCTGAGGGTGCAGGATGTGTGTGTGTGTGTGTGTGTGTGTGTGTGAGAGAGAGAGAGAGAGAGAGAGAGAGAGATTGAGAGATTTGGGCTTCCAAGATTCCCTGTGTGAGAGATCTCTGAGGCCCAGCCACTCAGGGACTTCAGGCGGTAACTGAGCAGGCCTCTGCTTGCCTCCACCGGTCACTACGTCACTACATCGCATGGGGGAGGGGCGATGGAGCCAGTCCCCTTAGGGCCTGCAAGTGCCCAGTGCGTATCCCTCCCCAAGTTTAGTGATTTTACAGCGGTAGTTTGAAATTTGCCCTGGTGGGAGTTATTTACACCTCAGAACTCAGCAAATGCTACAGGCTGATGAGAGGTGAAGGTTCACCAGCGGGGCCCCAGGCCCAGCCTGGAGGCCGCTGAGCTCTCTCATTGTGATCGGGTCTCTACTTTCTCTGCCTTTGCTCTCTGCTCAGGCTGCTCCCTTGAATTCTTTCCTCTCCCCCCTTGCCCAATTTCAGTAACGATAATAAAAGCAGTACTAAAAATGACTAACATTTATTGTACATTTGTTACATTCTGGGTCTGTTTTGCAAGGTTCCTCTCATCTTCACAGTCCGCCAGTGAGAGGGCAGGCAGTATGCAGTTTTCATTTCACTGAGGAGGTAACGGGGCACAGAGAGGGTGAGGAACAGCTGAGGTCACACAGCTGATGGTGGCTGGAAGCATTTGTGGTCCTACATCCTTTGATGTGCCACGCCAGGTTGCCTTGCTTCTCTACAGGGCTCTTGCCAGTGCTCCCTGAAGTCCTGCTGATGGCCCGGGGCCTCCCTTGCAGACTTCCGGTCATCTCTGAGGGGCTGCTTGAGTGCAGGGCTTGTGTCCAGGCACAGGAGCAAGCACTGGGGAATTTACTGAATAGCTGCTAATGGATCTCAGGCGGGGAACCTTTGGCGGAGGATCTGGCACCTGGCACCTTGCACACACGGGAGCCACCATGCTTATTAGTAACTAAGCCCAATTGTCCTGTGCTTTTTTTTATTACCACCTTCCATATGCCAGATTCTGTTCTTGGGGTTAGGGATTCAGTGGCAAACAAAGCTAATACAAATCTTTGTTCTCTTGGAGAAAACTTGTTCTAGTGGGGGAAGACATCTAATTAATAAGGCCAAGAAGTAAAATACAAAGCATTTAGTGTTGTATGCTAAAGAGAAAAAATAAAGCAGGAGAAAGGATAATTAATGTCCAGGAGAGGTTGAAACTTTGATAGGTCGGTCTCTTGACTTCACTGAGAAGGTGACAGGTTAAGACAATAAGGGAGTGAGTTATGTTTACTGAGTGATGAACATTCTGGGCCGTGCAAAGGTCTGGGGGCAGGAACTTACTGGCCATATCTGAGCAGCAACAAAGAGGTCATAGGATGAACAGAGGAGAAAACAGGGCAGAGAGTCATTGAAGTCAAGAGAAACAGATGGGGAAGGAAGGGGCTGGTGGGAATGATGAGCAAGAAGGTGTGGGGAGGATTTAAGAGACCACAGCTATTGCCTGTGCTTTAGGGAGGGAAAGCTATGGGGAGAGGGGGTAGGAGAGGGCTCTGCTTTCAGTACCTCGAAAAGTCTCTGGCTGCTTGTAGACCCTGGTGCAGCACAGAATTGCCTCACTTTCCCCTCTAGACTCCTGCCTGTTGCTCCCCTATCTTGACCACAGAAAGGTCTTGCGCTAAGGTCTGAAATGGTGCCTTATTTGTCCTTGGGTATCCGTGGCCTCTGCCTGCCCCTAATCCCAAGAATAGGGTCTGGCATACAGAAGAGGGTAATGAGAAAAGCACAGGATAGTTGGGCCACGTCACTAATAAGCACAGTGGCCCCTGTGGGTGTAAGGTGCCAGGTGCCACACCTCAGGGAACACTGGGGTTGTTAGTTGCTAACCGTGAACAGGCCACTCCCAGAGTTCCCGCTTTCCAGCTACCCCCTCCTTGTCCCTGGGGTTCAGCTTTTGGTGCTGCCTGGCTGAAATGATACAGGAGAGAGCCAGGGCCCAGAGAGGGAAGGGCCAGGTGGGGAGGCCTTGAGCCCGGTGGGTGCAGGGGACCCTGCAGAAGTCTGGAGTGCCAGGCAGGTGATGGCTGGACCAGGAGTGTGTGAACTGGATTTATTTGTCCAGTGCCACACCCCACCCCGCAGCCCCAAGTGCTCAGCATCATAAATAAAACTCACCTAATAAATCTTTTCTTGTAAATTTTCTATGTAGAATTTCATTACTTGTCTCCAGTCATTAGGTTTTAGTCCAGTTTGGAGTCATCCTGATGGCTGTGTAAATCACGCTTGCACTCCAGGGAGCAGGAACTCTGGGAAGAAATAGGCCTGGCAGGGAAGGTGACAGTTTAACCCTGGATGGTGGGACCCTGTGTAGTCGCCTGTGAGGTGTTGGCTGCTTGTACCAAGCTATTGCTAATCCCTGGCCCTGGAAAGGGGAGGAGAACTCTTGTTAGCTGAACACCTGACATGCTTGGGGATCTCATACAGATCATCTCGAATCCTCATAAGCTACAAAGTAGGAATTCTTATCGCCACCTTAAAAAATGGGATCAAGGCTCAGAGAGGGGAAGTCACTTGCTCAGCTGGTTTGTACCTGACACAGTCTGGCATTGAGTTTAGATTTATCTGACTCCAAATCCACTCCCTCCTAATATCCTGGTTAGAGGACGCTGCAGAGAACCTAGCACAGTCTACCCCTTCTGTGGAGCACTCCCTGGTTCCTAGCTGGAGTCGACTGCTTGTCACCTGGTCCCTCTGGGCTAACTGTGAACCACTTGGGAGGCTTTCCTCACACCCAGTGGCCTTTCATGACTCATCACGAGCCGTGTCTTCTGACACGTGTCTTCCTGTCGCTTTCATTCATAACCCTTTGCACACTTGTAAACTGTGCATGCAGCACAAGTGACTCTTGAGTTCTTGTCTTCCTTCCCTTCTAAAACTAAGCAGGAGGATAGTGGTTGTTTCTGCGGGGCTGACAGGGTGAAGCACAGTATTCAGCACATAATAAGCGATGAATACATTTTTACAGAGTAGATCGATGAAATAATGATGAATGAATGAATGAGTAAAGTAGTCATCCCTGAGGGGAGCAGGAGGAGATGTCCATATGGCAGCACCTCCACTCTGCAGGTCAGTTAGATCCCAGGGCCCAGGAGAGGCCCAAGTGGTCAGGGAGGGTTATGGAGCCTCATGCTCAGGCCCTCATTCAGTGTTTAACTTAGCATTCACCCCAATATTGACTTAGTTTCAGACCCAACTTGGACTCCAACCTCTGCCTTGACCCCTAACCCATGTCCTACTCCAATCTCCTACTCCTACATTGATCACAACCCCAAATCTAATCTTCAGCTCCATTTATAAAAATATCTCCAATTCTAACTCGCCCATAGCCCTATACCCAACTCAGTATCCAACCTCAGCCTCAATGCCTAACCCATTTCCTCACCCTGAAATCCAGCCTTCAGCCCCTGCCATAGCCCACCCCCAGCTCTAATCTAAGCCTCTCCTCCACACTTGGTCCCTGCAGTTTAGCCCTGCCCAGCCTTAATCTCAGTCTTAGTCCTGACTCACCCACAGATCCGACACTCTAAACTTGGCCTTATACCAGACCTCACTTCAGCCTTATAACCACTGCTGCCCCAGTGCCAGCCTCAACCCTACCATCACCAGTCTGTCCTGCAGAAGGCAGTGGATCCTCCCCTCCCATGGGGCAGGGAGCAGCTATGGTGCCAGATGCTCACTGTCCCATTAGCCCATCATCCTTCACCCACTTGTCTTCTAGCCTGGAGAGGGCAGGAGCCTTCTGATTCCCTGTGAGAGCTAAGTAATTATCCTGGTACCTGTGTCCTGGTTGTACTGTACAGACCCCATCCATATCCATAAGTTGAAGAGAAGAATTGGCCAGGAAGAGACACACACGACTTTGTGCAACATGATGGAAGTGGGTTCTGAAATGTGTTGGCTGGTTTGTAGCGAAGGGGATGCTATAACCCAGCTCTTCTGTTTGTGCTCCCTAAGTCCCCAGTTCTCTCTGGCCTGTGGGGAAGAGAAGAGGGATTCTTGGCTCTGAGGGTAGGCTGTGTAACAGCAGCAACCCCCCCCCCTTCATCCCTCAGCACTCTTGGGTGGTTCCTCACTAAGTGATGGGATAAAAGCCATTGTAGCCTTTCCCATCCTGAGGACTTGTAGGGGAGGGATATAGAGCACACTAAAGAGCACGCATGGGGCTGAGTAGTGTCTACCAGTCCTTCTCTAGCGGCCTTCTGAAACAAAGAGCTACTTACAGAGACACAGATGGAGTGCAGGAAGCAACAGCCAGAGGGGTTGAGGCCCCGGAGACCAGCAAGGTTTGAAAGCCCTCACCACCTCTAGGGCTGACTGGCAAGGGAGAAAATGGTATTATTGGGCCCAGTGAGGGCTGGGGTTGTGGCGGAGGGGATTCCTGGTGCAAGTTGTAGTCACGGAGAAACGCAGCCACTGCTAAAAATGTCACCCTAGAGGGAGGCGCGGGAGGGAATCCCTAACTTCCTTCCTCCCTCCCTCCAACGTCTACCAGTGTCTCCACTTCCTGGACCTGACCACCGGCACCCAGGCCCTGCAGGTCTCTGGGGTCAGTCTCCTGGGGCACAGGGCAGGTCTGGGAAGGCAGGGGCTGCATCAGGCTAGGGGATCCCATGGAGAATAAACCACACAAAGAGAAAGAGCAAGTGAAGAGTGGATCATCAAAGAGAGGAGACAAAGGGAGAGGCAAGTGTGTGAGGCTGGGAGCGAGGACCGGCTCAGCCCATTTGTCTGGTCCGGTCTGCTCAGCCCGGATCCGGCTCATCGCTCTCCTCAAATAAGCTGAGGAGTGAATGCCGGACAGTGGCAGAGTGCAGAGAAGTCAGCAAACACGTGAGCAGGGGATTCCAAGCCTTCTGTTCCCAGCTCCTGGGAGAAGCAGCAGAGCCTTGGGGTGTCCGACCTCTCTGCACCTGGTTCACTGCCTGGCTGCTCTCACTCACCATGGCCTCCTTCGTGGCTTTACGGAAATAGAAGGACTCTGACCCAGCAGGGCTGAGGTCCAGTGGAGCATAAGTAATACTGAAGAGGGAAGCCAGTCCAGCTCCTGCAGGATGTGGTAGCACCTTGCCGTATGTCGGGAGGCAAGCTGAATGAGGAGTGTTGTTCCCATTTTATAGATGAGGAAACCGAGGCCTGTCGGGGAGGCAATTTTCTGAGGCTGTGTTGCGAGTTGCAAAGTTATGAACTTGAGTCCAGAAGGAGCCTGAACTCTGACTTCCCGCAGAATTCTACCCAGTCCTCAGATTGGAGCCACCCCTGGTATTCCCTTGGGTTCTTTCCCCAAAAGTACCATAATGAAGTACTCACTGTGTGCTGGGCACTATGTTGAGCACTTTGCATGAATTATCTCATTTAATGCCCTCAATAATTTTTGAAGTTTGATGCTTTCATTGTCTTCAATGAAGAAGTTGAGAGGTTAATAACCTTTTTAGTATCCATGCTTAATGGAGCCAGAATTTAAACCCAGGTCTATTATGCTTCACTGCCTAACAAGGAACAGAAATTATATTTTTTCCCTCTTCCTTTTGTGGGGGCAGTTTCTCACTAAGTAGTCTAGGCTCGTGTTGAACTTACTGTGCAGTGCAGGCCAACCTTCCACAGAGCTGGGATTATAGGCACGTACCACCACACCTGGCTTAGTTCCTCTGTCTTCTAAAAAAAAAAAATGCCCCACAGATCCCCAAGTGGGAGGGGGCACAGGTAGGCTTAGTGAGCAGAACTCTCAGGCTTTCTGCCCCCTTGGAAGTCAGCTGCAGGAGCAGCCTGGGATAGAGGAAGCTGGACAGCATGCCTCCTTCACCACGCCCAGAGGAGGGAGAGGACGTGGTAGTTTGTCATAGAGGGCTCTTACCAGATTGAGATGAAAACTGTTTATTCCAATTGTCTGTTGAGTTTGAATAGATGTTGGACTTTGTTGATGCTCTTCTGCATCTGTTGAGTTGATCATGTGGTTTTTTACTTGGCTCTGTGAACATGGTGTATTACATTTATTGTGTGGGTCATGGAAGGAATACAGTGTTCTTAGTCTTGCACAGGACAATGTATCTGTCCTTGTTACACACATGGGCACAATCTGTAAGGCCCGGGAATGCCTTGTACTCGGAGAGAGGTGTGTCTGCGTGCTAAGGGAAAGTGTTGGGTGTGTGTGGGAGCCCCTCCTAACGTCGTAGTGTTGGGCACAGTGCTAAGTATGTGGAACACTGACGAAAGCCCCAGCTCAGAAACGTGAGGAGGATTGGCAAAGGGCATCCAGGGGCTCTGGACTAGGGCTGCCATCTGTCCTTCCAGGCAGCTCTTTCCTGGGCCTCCCTGTGTATCAGTAACTCTCCTCTTATGCACCCCGCCCCAGGTTCCCAGGAAGAGAGGGGGAGGAAACTCAGAATCTTAACTTTTCCATTTATGAGTCAACATAAGATATGGAGATGTGGGCCGGGGATTTAACTCAGGGATTCTGCAGCATGCCTTGCCGAGTGCAAGGACCCGAGTTCAATCCCTGGTACCCAGCCCCCAAGATATGAAGATGTGTCTGGGAGCCAGAACTAGAGCCTTCTTTGTGATTTGGGATAAGTTCCTTGCCCTCTCTGGGCGTCTTTCCTCTAAAGCAAAGGGCAGTGGCCTCCTCAGTGATCTCTGGGCTCCCCTCACACCGATTTCACTGACTCTGCAGCTCTGAGCACCACAGTCTTTTCATCCTTCTCCTCCCCTCCCATTCCAGCTGCGGGGCAGAGGCTCTGGCCATGGTGCTGAAGGCCCAGAGGTGGGGAGGTGAGCTAGGGGCCCACCTCAGAATCTGTGAGGGTGAAGGAAAACTACTCAGATCGTTCACTTTATACACATTGACACGTTGGCCGATCTCAGCAACTCTTGGAGGAGGAAGTTATCACGGGGAAACTGAGGTTCAGGAACTGTGGGTCCTTTTCCTTCCCAGAAGCAAAAGGCCACTCTCCCGAGTTTGGGTTTCAAGTATTCCTGGTTCCCAGAGATGGTTGTGGGACGATTAAGGACAGCTGAGAAAACAGTGGCATGCAGAAATGGTTGATAAAACTGTGAGGGAACGTCTGTTGACATTGATTCTGAGCCTGCGGCCAGAGATGAATGATTGAAACACCAGGCTTGTTAAAGCGAGAGCACATTTGATTTCTCTCCCCTGCACTGCATGCGATTTCGCTGGAGGGAAGTTAGCAATCAGCTAATTGACATTGAATTAACCATGAAACTCAGCCTGTGCCTTCCCTCTGAAGCGCTCTCCAGCAAGACTTTATCAAGGCTTTGAATTATTGATTATTACTTATAGCTCTGATGGGGTGATTTCCTTTTATTTGTTTTCACGTTGGGTGTCCTTCATAAGTGTCCCTGAGAGCGGGAGGTACCAGACACAACTTCCTACCAGAAAAGCAGCGGGGAGAAGGCCACCTCCAGGAAGGACCAGTCTGGACAGTCCATTGAACCTGCATTTGTTAAACTGTAGAGCTTTTGTTTGTTATTTTTGGGGCTGTTACTGTAGCAAAGCTTATCCTAATCTAACTAACAGGGGCTCTGAAGGTCAGGGCCTTCCTGATGCCTCACGATAACAGACTTAAGAGCCTGGATAAGGCTGTGCTATAAGGACAGATGTGACAGATAGACTCATCTGTAAGGACTCTTCTGGTCTGTTTCAACCTCTTTGATACTGAATTCTACAACACCTGGAACAAATGGTCTTCTGGACTCTGCATGTTCTTGGGGCAGGGAGTATGTGCTCTCCTAAGACAGTCTTCAGAAGCTGTCACTTTTGCAGTTGCCCATGTGGTCTCCACTGGTCTGTGGGCCTCATCCCAGGGGACCCTGTAGAGTGATTTCTTTCCTTTGTTCCGTGATAACCCTTCAAAGATCTTCCAGTCCAAAAATCATTTCAGCTCTGTCTCACAAGACTTAAATTTCCAGTCTTCTCCACAACTCTTTTTTTTTTTTTTTTTTTTTTTTTTTATAG
>NW_022900935.1:6380994-6390079 GCF_012274545.1 Fukomys damarensis
TTTTGAGACAGGGTCTCACTATGTAGTTGAGACTGACCTGGAACTCACTAGGTAGACCAGGCTCGTCTCGAACTCACAGCGATCCTCTTGCCTCAGCCTCCTGAGTGCTGGGATTACAGGCATGCACCACCATGCCCGGCTTCCTCCTCAACTCTTTTCACGGGAAGTTAGTGTGTCTGGGAGCCTCTGAAAACACAACACCAAGAACTGGATGTGGCACTTCCAAGTAAGGCCTGAGAGTGATACGGCTGAACAGAGCCAAGCTGAATACTAGACCTGGCTGGTACAGCCTGGCTTGGATGAATAGCTTTATTCTATGGTAAAGACACTGCTCACTGTATTCATGTGGTCCCAATACTTGCCGCTTGCCTTGTGGGCCACGTAACAATCTGTCTGGCAGCTTGTGAGCTTCAGTGATACATGATATTCTGGAATGAAACGTTTCAATGCTGGACCCAGTAGCCATGTGTTCCAGTTGACATTGTGAGAAGACGCAAGCAGCCTGGATCCCTGAGTCACCACTGGAAAGGGAATTGTGGACCCCTTTGTGTGTTAAGTGACTGATGTTTTTGTTTTGTGGTTGCTGTTCCTATAGCACAGCCTAGTTGAACCTGACCGACAGGCCCAGCATGCTGCACACTCGAGTTGGGCCTGAAGTCTCTTTCATTACCCTTGTAGCAACTCATGTGAAGCCCAGTCCCTCCCCAGCTTGAGTTTGCAGTGCATCTTATTCATCACCTTGGAGCTTCTTTAGCTTAGTAACTGTGTTTTATTCCTTCCATCTCTCCCATGGAATACTCTGCTACCCAGAGGACATTAACCTTTGCAGAGGAAGGGAGTCAGAAAAAGAACTTCTGGGTACATCCATTAGAGGTGGAAAACTTCCCCCAGGATATTTCTCTGGAGTGAGGCAACGTGGACTCAAATCTCCAGGACTATCACTGATAAGTTTCTGTCTATTAGAGATAATGGTTCTGGTCTCTCAGGAATTCAGAATGGAATAGCAAGTTTTATAGAAAGTGTCTGTCAGTTTTTTGTAAATTAATGTCAGATGTCACTTTTAGCATCACAATTGTCAGTGCTGTCATAGTGAGCAGGATCAGGGACTCTTGTGCCCCAAACATCCAGGTGGGGAGAGGAATCATGGCCATCCACAAAGGGTCTCAGCCCCGAGGCAGACATAGGAAGAGGACTTAGTAGACACAGCATTAAGTGGATCCTCTCTCACACAAGTTCTTGT
Organism: Fukomys damarensis; assembly: GCF_012274545.1. NCBI lineage: Eukaryota > Metazoa > Chordata > Mammalia > Rodentia > Bathyergidae > Fukomys > Fukomys damarensis. The sequence continues at coordinate 6,382,235 of NW_022900935.1, forward strand.
CCTGGAACCTGCAGCAGTGTCTGTCAGAGAATGCCCCCAGGTCTGGGCCTCCTTCACCTTTTCTGGCTGGATTTTCATGCACTATGTATGTTTGACTTAAGGTGCAGCTCGTCACATCCCTTTGTTTGCTTTTTCCAGTACAACTCTGCTCAGTTCTAGCAGAAACCTGGGTGAGGTGAGGGATAATTGAGGCTCATGTCTCTGCTGGTGGGTGGTCAGTGTGCAGGGAGGGAAGGTAACTTCTGGACAGATGTCGCATTAGAAGTGAACAGCGCACACGGGTGGATGCCATCGAAAGATTCTTTTAAAAGTTTGTGCACCCTACAGGGCCCACCCCAAATATTACTGGGCAAAATAAACCATGTTAGATGCCTAATGTCCTTGGGGGAAGAAGAGAAGAGGCAACTTGCATTTTCTGAGCACTATTGATTGCTAATTTAAGCCTCAAAATTCTTTGAGGTCAGGCTCAGTCAAATGGGAATCATTTGATTTTTTTTTTTTTTTTTTTGAGACAGGGTCTCGCTATATAGTTCAGGCTGGCTTTAAACTCACGGTGTAGCTCAGGATGGTCTCAAACTTGCGGCCATCCTCCTGTCTCAGTTTCCCCAATGCTGGGATTACTGAATGTACACCACCATGCTGGGCTTTCTTATTCCTGTTTGAGAGAGGAGGAAACTGACACCCACATAACATTTGAGCTGGGTTTGCCGACTGTGGATCCTGCCCTCTCTTCAGTGTACCACCTTCCTTGCGAGATGCCTCCTCTATCCTGATCTTTCTTTCATTGCTCTCTGCCTTGGTAAACGTACAATTTTCTTTCTTCCCTAAAGTGTTTCATAATCACCTGGTACCGTGATATGTTCCAAGACCAGTTTCCTCTCCTAAAAGTAGAAACAGATAATAATAATATTATTTACTTCTTAGGACTATTGTGAACATTAGTGGAGTTAATATCCATCAGGCATTTAGAACCCTGCCGTAGGAAGAGTTCGCATGATGGAGCCAAGGGATAGCTGTGAGCAAAATACATGGATTGAAGAAGCTTCCTCCAAAATATGAGACTACCAAGGAGGACCAGGCGAAGGGGACAGTGTGTATGTGTGTGTGTGTGTGGGGGTATGTGAAATGATTAAAGTTTGTTACGTGCATGTAAGAATCTGCCAAAATGAAATCCATCCCATATAACCAATAAAAATAATATCCATCCATCTAACCATCTGATAATAACCAAGATATATGGAGTATTTACCATGTTTCTGGCATGGTGCTGGGTGCTTTATGCAGTGCACCTTATTAATATAGTAAGTCCTTGACTTTATGAACGTTTGAGAGGCAAACTTTCATAGGTGTACTGTATAAGACTGTTGGATATGAACAAATCCGATTTATGAACAGTCTCCCAAAAGAGAACTTTTCTGTAAGTCAGGGACTTACTGTACTCAAAATGACCCTTGAGGCAGGTATTAGAACCTCTCTTTTCAGTCAAGGAAATCAAAGCTTAGGCAAAGTTACCCCAATTACTCAAATTCACCCAGTAAGGGAGTAGCAGTGCAGGGGTCTAAATTTGGGTCTTCTTGGCTAACAGAAGGTTGCCATCAGGAGCTATGCTGCGAGTGATCAGAGGTACAGACTAATGATAATATGATAACTTCCGCCCATTGAGTTGTCGTTGTGTACCAGGCATAGCTCTACTTTACCTGTACCTATATTTAAGTTTCAAAACTGTCCTCTATGAGGCAGATCCTATCATTAGCTGAATATTTTGCATATGAGACTGAAAGACTGAAAGAGATTAGGTATTATACTCAAAGAACTCACAGCTAAGAAATTACAGTGTAGTGGCCTGAACCTGGGTCTTGGATAGTGCAGTGTGCATTCACTGTGCCACTGAAACAGCAGGGAGGAATATTATATGGCCTTTGAATGTCATGTGATGCTGGATTAACAATTCTTTTTTTTTTTTTTTTTTTTTTTTTTTTTTGAGACAGGGTCTTGTTATGTAGTTCAGGCTGGCTTTGAACTCACTGTGTAGGCCATCCTCAAACTTGCAGCAATCCTCCTGCCTCAGCCTCCCAAGTGCTGGGATTATTCGAGTGTGCCACTGTGCTTGGCTCAAAGGAACAATTCTTAATAAAACAATAGTAAAAATGAAAAAATTGAGGAAATTTTAAGAGGAAGGGGTAAATAAAAATATGCTAGGCAGGGCCGGGAATTTAGCTCAGTGGCACTGCACCTGCCTGACAAATGCAAGGTCCTGAGTTCGATCCCCATACCACCCCCCAAACCAGGCAAAGACTAACACAAAAGAAGGTGGGTAAGTTGTTGGCCTTCCAATGGCTCCAGGTAACGGGGGAAGATCATAACCAGGATGATTCTGCTTGAGCCCATCTTGGCCAGCTTTATACATTTTGAACTGGCCCCATCAGTTCTGGTTTGATTTGAGCCGGTGTGAATCAGTTAGATCTGTTTGCTGCCAGCTGGGACTCGCCTGAACCAGATTGACCCAGTTTAAGACTTTGTGTATATCTGGGTTGACTTGCCTTTCAGCCTTAGAATATGGGGATTGGCAGACAGGTTTCTTTTGTGCTCTCTGGTTGGATGGCTTTGGTCAGGACACTAGTGGAGGAGGGAGTATTAAGTAAATGATTTCTAGCCTTGGGGCCCTTGGCGGCTTTGGGGGTCTCTAGCTGGAAGACCTCAGTTGGTGAGCCTTGGCTTGGCTGAGTGCCGGAGAACCTCCTCGGTTTCCCTCTTGACTGTACGATTCCGTTGCTGTGTGCTCTTCCCCTACTGCCCCAGAAGTAGATTTTTCCTTCATTTTCTTTTTGAAGATGCAAATAGGGATCCAGATGGGCAGAGCTGTCCTCTGCACAGTGGTGCTTGTCAGGGGTGGCCAGACTGATGCGTGGGTGGTGTCCCCTGCAGTCAGTGACTGGTGCATGTTGCTCACCTCATTCCCAGGTACAGAAGCGACTTGTATCCATGTGCTGGCAATTCAATTACGCATTGATGTGGGGCACGTTTGTGAGGGGTAAGGTGGGCACAAAGATCAGGTGCTTGCTAATGGGATGCCACAGTGCATTACCATCCTGCAGAAGCCGTGTCCCCTTCAGGGAATAATGTGGACCAGAGGAATGAGGACCAGACAGGCCCGGGGAATAGGGCCTCTCTATTGTGGCTGGGTCCTGACCCTGAGGCTTGCTGGTCTGTTTCCAGCTCTGATAGTGGAGCTGTCAGACTGATCAGATCAGAGGGTGTTAGAAATCCAGCACTGGTGTCTCAGGACTGGCTACCTTTTCCTTCCTGTTAGTGCCATGCTTAAGGTTACGAGGATGTTGGTTAGAGGACAAGGCTGCCTAGCTGGGAATGTATGTCCTTAAAACTAACTAGAAGACATTTGTCTAGCACTTGCCAGGTCATGGGGAGACTTAGCAGCTGGTAGCGAATGCTCTTCTGCACACCCCTGGCTCCATTCTGCTAGGTGGGGAACAGGGGAAGAAGACATCCTTTCCCTGGTGTTTTAGAACCCTCCTCCCTGTGTTGAAGGCAGACAGCTCCAGAGGAGCCTGCTGAGGGCCAGGTGTAGTTCTCTGTTGCACAGCTCTCTTGTCCTGGCACCTCCGTCTGTACTGAAGCAGGCCACGCAGGGATTGAGGGACCCCAGAAGCTACTTCCTGTTCTCTCTGTGGGTCCTACTCGAGGTTCTCCATGGGGGATTAGCACACAAAGGAGCAAAGCAGTGGATCTCTGCGTGTTAACCCACAGGGGTGGGGGTGGGTCTCCGCGGCCTTGGTCCTCAGGTCAAGGATTGACTTTTCTCCAGGGACTGACTGCCTGTCTGTGCTCAGAAAAAAACCACGACCGTTGACTGTGCCCAGGGGGAACTGGCTATCAGGACCCAGCTCTGTGCAGGGACTAACTGTGCCAGTGGGATGACTATATCCAGGAACAGCTGTTCACAGAGATCTCTTGAGGGCTCACTGTGTTGGGGCCCATCTGTGCCCAGTACTGACTCGCCTCCTGGGATTGCACCCAGGCACCTACTGGACTGAGTCTCCCCGTGCCTGTGAAGTGATGACGTCCTGACATAATCTGTGCTTACTGACTCACTGTGCCCAGGGACTGATGGTACACAGGGTTGACTGCTTAGACCAGCCGCATCCAGGGACTAGCGTCTTCCAGCCATCAATTATGTTCAAGGACAGATGTACCTGGCAAGCCAGCTGAGCCCAGGGACTGGCCCCATGCAGGGAGGACTGGGATCCAGGACACTTTATATTCAGAAATCTAAGACATGAAGTGCCCAGGAACCAGCTGTGTCAGGAAACTAACTGTGCGCAGGGATGGTGGTGGGGGAGGCTGGGAGACTTCTTCCTAGACAGGGATTATATGTCCGGTGTACAAGACACATGGCTGTGTGTCACCTTTGCCTGATACAAGAGCCTCCAGATGCAGCTTTTATTCTGGGATAGTGGGAGGAGGATATCCCTGCCCTCAACACCGGTGACCTCGGACTCCCTGCCCAGCCGGATCCTGGTGAATCAGTAAGGGCTGTTGAGCACCTCTCGCGTGTCAGCACAGGTCTGTTCCTTTCTTCTCGTGAAGTCATTTTACTGCCGGAGCAACCCCATGGGGCAGGAGTTATTATTCCCCTTTCCAGGCAGCAAAACTGAGGTCCCCAGAGATGAGAATTCTTTTGTGGTCTTTCTGACTCCAGAACCCTTAGTCATGATGCCTGTGTGGTATGGGGTATATGGCTGGGACTCTCCCCATGTTGCAGAAGAGGAAACCGAGGCACCTGGTTTACACTTGGCAAGTTCAACCTGCTCATGACAGTGACCCTGACTTTTCAGGGAGGAGGGCACTTGGCAGGCTGGTAGGAAAGGGCTTCCTGTGGGCTGCATTCCTGGTTGCTGTCCTGGAGGCGGGCAGGCCTGGGAGTAGAGGCCACCGATCTCATCACAAGCCCCCTTTCATGATGCTCAACAAGGCTCCTTCACAGTGTGTCCTCGGCTGTGCAAACACACACATCTGGGCTGCTGGCTGGAGCCGGGCAGCGGAACTCCCCCACAGCTGGCCGGCTGCTCCTGACCTTCTGGACAAAGGGAGCTTTGGCTGTGTGGGGGCTCCCAGGAACTCGGGCTCTGGAGGGTACAGCCTCTTCCCAGCCCTCCACGGGGGACAGCCCTCTCTGTTGCTGCCCGCTGTTTTCAGCAGGCCTGGAACTCTGCCTCTGATAGCATTTCCTGCTGAGGGCTTGCCCTTCCCCTCTGCAGGGCCAGCATGAGCCAGGATGGGGGGAGATAGAACAAAGACTGCAGGCAGCAAGGAGGCCAAAGAAACATCTGAGCAGCCAGCCTGGTCTAACCCCATCCTCAGGATGCTTACAGTTTCCAGGAGGAGAAAGACACAAGTCAGTCCCAAGAAACAGTGGTAAATATCAGCAGACTCCTACACAGTGTTCTCTTCAGGTTCCAGGCTCTGTTCTTGGTACTTTACATATTTTAACTCATCTCATTTCACAATAGCCCTACCAGGGGGATACTGTTTTTCTTCTCATTTTACAGATTAGACTATTGAGGCACAGACAAGTTCGGTGACCTCAGGCACTATACATTCTTACCAGTTATGCACCTTCATAAATTACCTGCAGGACAGTAATATGATGAATTGGTTGGGGAGTGGGGAGCTGCTTGGGATGGGGACGTGGGGCTTGATGGGGACGTAGGACCACTCTAGCAGCTGGGTGGATCGGTCGTAAGAATACAGGTGGGAGTTGATGGCCATGTGGCTTGGACCTGGGCAGTGGGGACCGGCAGAGGATGGCAGGTTTGTGGAGATGTAGGATGTCCTATGGCGGTGGTTGGTGGCTGGGTGGGTATGGGGGTAAGGGTGAGGTGGGGTTGGGGGTCTGCCCTGTGCTTGGGAAGTAGCCCCCTAGCTTTATCCTAGGTGCTGCCTTCCCCGGCCTGGAAGATCCTCCTGGCCTTTCTGCCTCTCCAGGAGGAGGGCTGTCTGTGGGCCATGTCCGTGGCCTCCGTCATTGCTGTGCCCCACCTGCCGAGCATCCCCAAGGGCTCAGGGGAGAAGTCAGGGGTGACTGGAAGAAGGCCTGGATGGGGCATCTGTCCCAGATTTCAATCCTGACTCCTCCAGTGGCCCACGGGACTTTGTATGAGTCACTTAAGACTTTGCACCTCAATTTCTTCTTGGGAAATGATACCTCCCTCCCAGGGCCTGTGGAGGGCAATGGGCATGACCATGAACTGTAGAGGCAAGAGGTTGAGTGACTGTCCGGTGCTGCCGTTTGGTAACTTTATTTGGGATGACAGGGGAGGTGGTCTGGAGGAGGCTCGGGAGGCCTGGATTCTGGTCTCTCAGATGCTGGACATGCTTTCTGAGCTCTAGGCCTTGGTTTCCTGATCAGGTAGGTGGAGAGCACACTGCTACTACTACTTAGCACCTGGCATCCAGCTGACCAGAAAGAACATCCCTGGTCACTCCAAGTTCATTCACTCATTCAACCAACATCTAATGGAAAACTTGCATAGAGCCAGACCTTGGCCTTGAGGCTGCGATACAGTGGTGAGACAAGGCTGGCAGAGTCCTGACTTTCTCATTGTGCAGCGGGGATGACAGGCAGTAATAAGTGAAAGAAAATCAACAAAGGGGACGGAAACAAATAAATGTTCTGCAAAGATGAAAAATATACACAACCCCAGAGATGTCAAAGAGAGTGGTAGGGATGAAAGGCTTCTTTTGATGCAGATGGTCAGGCGAGGATGGGGGAGGTTGCCTGAGACCGTGACAGGTAAGTCAAGGCCTGGCTCACGGGAGGAAGCTGGCCTTGGGAAATTCAGGGAAGAGCTGGCAAGTGTAGGTGACTGGCGGAAAAGGAGGGGTATGGCAGGAGAGGCCTCTAGAGGCAGGAGAGAAGCCTGGTCGAGTGTTTCCAAGAGCAAGAGGAAGAAGCCTTTAGAGGTTTGCGCCCTGGGCAGAGCATGGTCTGATCTGTGGCTGCCACGAAGAGAAAGGTTTGGAGGGCAGGAGGGGCCTGGATGCCTGGCCATCTCTGATCCGACTCCTGCGCAGCTCTGCCACTGTGCCTAGAAGACCTCCTATCTGCTTAGGTCTTATCTGCCCTCCACTTTCTCCCCACCCCTTTCCGGGGGCGCTTCAGTTTGTGCCATGGCCCCCCCAAATCATCGAGAGTCCAGAGGCAGAGAACTGGCTGATTGGTCTCAGGAAGGCTGGGCAGGGAGCTCACAGGCAGGGACCCATCTGCAGGGACAGTGGGCATGGGCAGGGCTGCCCTGTTGCTTCCACCCCCGCTCAGGGCAGGCCCCCCACCCCCACCCCGCATGGGGCTTTTGAATTTAAAAGTCTTAACTTTTTCTTTTAAATGGCAGCTCTGTGTACTGTACATGGTAATTAATACATTAGCATTTATGCAAAATACCATCACAGCCGGGCTGGTATGTCAGCTGCCTTCCTGAGCTGCAAAAATGTGAGCGCCCCGAGGTACCTCAGACAGGCCCCCGCCCCCAGCAGACAGCTCCGTTTGACCTGTGTCATTCACTGGCGTGTCTCAGGGAGCCTGTCTGCGTGCCTGTGTCTGTGTGCACCGGTCAGTGTATGTGCTGCTTCCTGGGAGGGTGTATGGCACTGATATATGTCCTTGTGTGTGCACACACGCACAGCCTAGGTTTGTGTGTGCATACGTGTGTGGTATATGGTATGTCCTTTATCCATATGTGCCTGTGTGTTGGTCTGGACACAAGGACGGTTGTCTGTGGTTTTATGGTGTACATTTCTGATGTGCGTGTGTGTGTGTGTGTGTGTGTG
>NW_022900935.1:6390145-6431540 GCF_012274545.1 Fukomys damarensis
ATATGTGTAGATCTGTGGTTACTCATGTGTGAAAGCCTCTGTGGGGGACCTCAGGCATGTCTGTGTGTCTATGACTGTGTGTGTTTGGATAGACCCATGTACATTCCTGGGTGGGTCTACATTTGTGTGTGTGTGTGTGTGTGTGCGCATGTGTGTGCACAGAATGCTTCCCAGAGGGTTGTGAAGTAGAGTTGTGGTGCAGTGGAAAGAACGGCCCATGGGAACAGTGACATTGGTGTAGAAGCCCTGGCTCCACCTCTTGCCAGCTCTGTGGCCTTCGGGGAAATCACTTTTCCTCTGTGAGCTTGTTTTCTCATCTGTAAAATGGGATTGACAAGACTCGCTCCGCCCGTAATAAAGATCGTACACATTCCCTGGACACTGAACCCCTGCAGCCCAGGAGGGCACGGCGCCATGGGAAGTGTGGCCGTCAGGGTGATCATCTGGCTCTGAGTAGGAGAGGAAGATGCAGCCCCTGAGTGGCGTCTCGGAGAATGACCAGGAGCTCATCTACACCGGATGAGGATGCCGAGAGCAGTGGGCAGCCCTAGGGAATGTCAGCCTGAAGTCATGACACTTCTGGGACCATTCAGAGTAGCTGGAGACCAGGCACTCATTGGCAGGACTAGGGGGAGCTGGACTGCATCACCCAGGAGGGAAGGTTCTAAAGGCAACGGAGAGCCACTGAAGGTCCACTCCCTGTGCTTGTGTAGGAGGAAGGACCAGAGAGGGAGGTGATGGCTGAGGTGAGACATCAGTGTCTGGCTGCTGCGGGTGCGGGAGAGACACGACTGAGCCAAGCAGCAGGGGGTGGGGTGGAACCAAGGTGTTCCTGAGAGAAAATCTCCAGTGCTCAGAGCTCGATTAGATAACCAAGGAGGAGAAGAAGGGGGACAGCTGGTAGTGACCCAGTCTGCAGCTCCAGTGGTTGGATGGTTGCTGAGGGTATTCACTGAGACAGTAGGCAGAGAAGAAAGCAGGAAGGTGAGGAGTTTTAGACATCGGAGTTTGAGACGCCTATGCAATGTCACTCATGCATACAAGAGCTGGTAGTGACCCAGTCTGCAGCTCCAGTGGTTGGATGGTTGCTGAGGGTATTCACTGAGGCAGTAGGCAGAGAAGAAAGAAGGAAGGTGAGGAGTTTTAGACATCGGAGTTTGAGACGCCTATGCAATGTCACTCATGCATACACCACGCCCCGTACATTTGAGAGACCAAAATGAAGAAGACGGAAGGTTGTCCTAGGTGGAAGTAAAATCAGGTGCCAAGGCCCAAGGGCAGGAGAGACAGTGGAGTCTGAAGAATTATGAGTCTCAGGCAGGTGGAGCATTGTAGAAGGGAGAGAGCAGAGGCCTCACCATGCAGCGACCCGTAGGGTGCAGGGGTGGCAAATAGAACACACATTTGGGAAGACGTGAAGCAGCAGGTATGGCTTTGCATTTCGGGAGATCTTTTCCTCCTCTTCTTGCCTGTGCTTCTAGTTAAGGGATCCTTGGATTCCTGCTCTGTGTTATGGGGTCAAAAGTTGGTGCAGTTGCCACACAGTGGTGAAGTGGGTGAATGCGGGGTCCTTGCAGTGCGGCCTCCTCTCTCAGGGAACTTGCTGTCCAGCAAGCAAGCAGGCACAGAGACAGACACCCTGTGTACTGCATGCCCAGATAGGGGCCAGGCCAAAGTAAGCACTCAGTACATATTTCTTTTTCTTTTCGTACCGGGGATCGAACTGGGGTCCTTGTGCTTGGGAGGCAGGCAGCGGTACCACTGAGCTGAATCCTCGGCCTCAGTACATATTTCTTCAGTAAAGAGCTGATCAGTGCCCAGCACTTGGGTCTGTCGTAGCTGAGGAGGCTACTTACCTGTGTAGGGATGTACTTACCTGTGTACTTCCCTCTGACTTACCTGTGTATAGGGAATATGGGAAGACTCAAAGATGAGCCGACTCCCAAGCTGGGTCCTAAAAGATAACTGGGAACCTGGGAGGGGAGGGAGCACCGTGGACACAGTTGTGGAGGGGTGGCAGCCTCCATGGAGGGCTGGGCTGGGAGAACTGAAGGCATCGTGTGGCTGCAGCGCCAGCTCGCCGCAGTGAGGTGTGCTGGGGACACAGTGATGGTGGGGGGCAGACGGAGGCCACATCTCAGGAGGCTAAGGGGCATAGGGTTTGTTCCTTTTGTAGGGAATGCGGAGCCATAGGAAGCCTTTACGTGGAGGAGTGGCTGGTTAGTAGGGAACTGGATCCAAATGGAGGGAGACCAGGGATGGAGTCACTGTGGTTTAATCTGGAGTAATGACCATGCTGTCACATCTGTGGGATTTATCTTGTGGGTTGGGATACCAAGCTTCTTTTCTCCCCTCTTTTATAAAGTGTTTTTTAAAATGCAGAATTGTGAGCACGCACGCACACACACCAGGCAGCAGGAATCCTAGCTTTTGCCCTGTACCTTGCCATTATTTTGCTCTGTGACCTTGGATTAGCCAAGTCATTTAGCTTCTCAGAGCTTTAGGTGACTCTTGGATAAGGAGCTAAGGGAGGGACTTTGCGAAAGGCTTTGTCTCACCTCCTGGGGTGTAGGGTTCCCTTGGCACAGGAGGGATGCAAGGGTGGAGGGCAGCTGCTTCCTTCTTCCTTCTGCCAGGGGGAAGAGGGTGAAGACAAGGACAAGGACGAGCTCATGTATTTTCATGCCGTGGCCTCGACGTGCAGCCCCATAGGCTCAGCTTGCAGAGGCTGGAAGGCTGCTCTGGGGTGGGCTGACCCCTCCCAGAAGCAGCCACTCTGCTATTGTTCAAAATGGAATTGGTCCCTGGAAGCTTGGAGCCTCCGAAAATCGCTCTGAATTTTGCAAAAACAGTTCTGAGGCGATAAAGCATGTCAGAAGAATCAAATGTGGAGATCCCTATTTAGAAACCCCACTCTGGACAGACAGAGCCTGGAGGAAGGATGGGGTAGCGGCTCAGGCCCTAAATGCCCCTCCTCTGTAGGGTGGGGTGGGTGCCTGCCTGCACCCGAAGAGGAAACAAGTCCCTTGGCCAGGCTTCTTCCAGCTCATCTGGTCTCCTTCGATTTGAGCCCCTCACAAAGCATCTCCCATTTTTTTCCCAAGGCACCTATACTTTTTTCTTTTGAAAGCAGCTTTATCATTTTGTAAAAATAAGGATACATATGCTCATTGCGGGAAAAAAAAATCAGACAATATGGAAAAGTTCAAAGAAAAATGTAAAAACTACCTCAGATCTCACCAGCCAGAGATAACCACATAACATTTTGGTGAAGGTCCTTCCAGACTTCTCTCTGTGCATAAATATACACAAATAGATCCACGTATGCAGTTCTACCCTGAGTGAGATCAGACGACAGATGCTGTTCTGTCACCTGTTTTTCCCCCCACTCAGCAATATGTCGTGGACGTCCTTCACGCCAGTTCATACATATCCGCCTCAGCATTTTAATGGCGGCATTGTGTATATGAACCTGTTGGTCTGTGGGTATGCCTCGCTGTACTCACCCAGTCCCCAGGCAACAAAGAGATGTGTTTTCAGTTGTTTTGCTCTCGTAAACGTCCCTGCAATGAACATCTATATGCTTTTCATTCGTACTACAGATACGTATTGAGTGTGTTCTAGACTGATGCTAATGCAGACTAATGCTAGGTGGCAGGGATAGAAATGGTGCCTAAAACTGGCAGGAACAATACTTGCTCTATGAAGTTTGTGATTTAGTAGGGAGATGGGATGTCCAGCCCCTGCAGCAGAGAAGACAACAGAAAACCGTTTTTTTTGTTTTTGTTTTTTGTTTTTTTTGCAATCTGTACATGTATTAAGCAATTACACAAGTAATTATCCAGTTAGCAGTTGACTGTAGTAAACAAAAAGCACGCTTAGTATGGAGGCAAAAGTTCTGGTCACAAGAGAATCAAACTAGGAGTCACCTAGGTTTGGGAAGGCTTCTCGGAGGAGGTGACATTCAGAATGAAAGGTACTGGGAGTGGGGCTGGGGGTGGAGCCCAGTGGTAGAGTTCTTATCTAGTGTGTGCAGGGCCCTGAGTTTGATCCTCTGCACTGGGAAAAAGACAGGGAGCAAGAAGAGAAAGATGAGTGGACAGAAGGCAGGGAGCAGTATTTTTGATTATCAACCTATGGGAAATTCCTCTAAAAGGAATTATTGGGTCAAAGAGCAAGCAGGGGTTGCATTTTATCACATATTATAAATTGTTCTCCATGAAGCTTGCACGGATTTATAATCCCAGCAAAGGTCTCTGTGTGATCGTTACAAAGATTCAGTAAGATAGCTTGCGCCGAGGGTTAAGCACAGTGCTCACGCATAGGAAGTGAGCTGGTTGGGGCGATGCCATTATTATTATAATTACCTTTGCCAATCTAATCAGTGAAAAATGATATCTCATCTTTGTTTTTAACCAACGTGTCTTTTTTCAACTCTGCAGGAAATTGAGCCTTTGGGGGGAAATGAACCATCCTTCTTTCTTAAGCCACCTTTGTCAGAAGCCTTCCTGTGCCCCTTGGGGAGGCATGAAGCGCCCAGGGTCCCTGGCCTGCACAGGGTCCCATCCTCACAGCAGATTCCCCTGTGGCTCTGGTTTCCAAAGGCAGGCGACCAATCACAGTGATAGAGAGGGAGTCGGAGGGTGGCTTGGGACCCTGTGGGGAGGGCCAGGCAGGGGGTTGGGGGCTTGGGAGGCGGAATCCACATGCCATTAGGAGTGCTTAGAGATCCCAGGTGCTCCTGGATGATATTAATGCAGCTATATGAATATTAATAGCCTGTCCATTAATATTAATGACAATAATAAACAAGTGTGAGGATTATTTTTAAAGAGGACTGCTACTCCAGCTGTTGCCTCCCTTCATTAGGAAGCTTCAGAGTCCCAGACTTCCTCTCCTCAGACCTCTGGCAGGACTCTGGCATCCTCTCAGCTGACCTTTGCCTGAGCAGAGGCTGAGCCCAGAGGGCATTTCCAACACTTTGCATGAGTAGAATGAGTGCGGGATACCGAAGTTTCCATCCGTCCCAGGAGCCTTGGGCCATGTGCACGGGTGGGGAGGTGGGGAGAGGAGGGAAGGAATGAATTGGCTCGTGTGTGGGCAGCCAGCTGCGGTGGCTCTGACCCTCTTGGGCACAAGGCCCCACTGACTTGTCCCCAGAGGAGTGTGGGCAGAGGGTGTACACGGGGCCAATCCCTTGAAAAGGTGGCTAGAGGAATTACCCTGCTAAAGTGGTCATGAATTATAGAAAGGAAGAGGGGGAGGAAGGCCCAGAGTATCATATGTGTAAATAAACCGGAGTGGCGGCCAGACAGAAAAGCCAGCCACCAAGCTCTCGCGCCCACAGAGCCCCCTTCTTCCTCAGTCCCGCCTCCTGCCGAGTACCACAGCGAGTCACTTGCAACCTCCTTCTTCAAAGGGTTTGTTAATAAGTCAACGACGGAACATCTAAAGGGGAAAAATATTTCTCTTTATAGTTGGAGATAATTGTCCCAGGGAAAAAAAAAAAACAACAAACCTTTAATTACAACTCACATGGAGAAAGCTTGATTTGTGGGCAGAGCCCAAATGCTGAGGAGCTGGATGTAAAATATTTGTAATATTTAGGGAACCTAGAGTTTTACATAAAAGTAAACAGCATTGCCTGAAGGCACAATTTCCAGCAACACAATAAAATGTGCAGTGAATTTATGGCGGCCATCCATTAGCTCTTACCAAGGCAACGTCGCCCCTATCTGTCGTCCATCATTATAATAGAGGGTTAATGCACCGAATTTACATAAAAAAGTCATATTGTCTGCATGAATTATTTACACTCGAAGCTGTTTTTACAGCTTGGTTTCAAGCTGGATTCTGGGAGAGATTCTGCCAGTAAATTACTCTGTGGAGACCTGATTCTATAACTGTGCGTGCAGCCGGCAATGAAAAGAAAGGAAAATGGGCAGGCCCTGGCGGGTCGTTGGTGCTGACGCCTCTCAGGTGGGGGCTGTACGCTGCGGGGGAGGCTTTGAGAGGCTGCTGGACCCTGCTGCAGATGGGGCTCTGCCTCTGGGCCTGGGGCTTCCCAGTTGTTGCCCAGTTGCCCACCCTCTCAAAGCCAGCCAGGGCTCTCGGAACCTCGGCGCTCTGTTTGTGAAGGTGGCCGAAGCATATGGTTTTTTAGGGATCGGGGCCCTGGAGAGGGGGAGATGCTTCTGTGTTTGTTGGAGCAGAGGCTCAGCTCAGCAGTGTGAACAAGACCCATCACCCCCACTGTGCAGATGGGAAGACTGAGACCCGGAGAGGCACCTCCTCAAGAGGCAGGAAGTCCGTTTATCCCAGGTGGGACAGCTCAGACTTGGGGGAGAGTAGGGCTGGCATGGACACCCCTCCTCTCCGCCCTTCTGTTTTCTAAGACCTTCGGTTAATCAAAGGCACTGTTTGGTGGTTGGGCTGGGCTGGGCTGGGCTTTCTGTGGCCCTGGATTCTTCTGTTCTCCTTCCTTTGGGGTGTGAAGCAGTGGGAGGAATCCTTACGCTTCCAGTGATGCGTGTTTGAGGAGCCGGTCATGCAGTGGAAGGACCTGGGTTTTTAATTCCATGTCAGCTGTGTAGCCTTGAGTGACCTTTGGGGGTTCAGTTTCCTCATCTGTGAAATGGGATTTCCCCTCCCTCCCTCTCTTGCCCCCTCCTACCTTCCCTTCCTCCCTCCCTTCCTCCATCCATTCTTCCTTCCTTTCCAGTACTGGGAACTGAACCTAAGATCTTTGCATGGAGCTACCTTCCCCAGCCCCACCCGCTTTTAAATTTTGAGACAGGATCATGGTAGGTTGCTAAATTGCCTGGGCTGGACCTGAACTTGTGATCATCCTGTGTCAGCCTCCCAGAGTTCTGGGATCACAGGTGTGTGCCACCACCCTTGGCTGTGGGATGGGATTCCTGATCCCAACCCTCCCGGCCTGCCCGGGAGGGATGGTAAGAGGCTCACATGGGATAAAAAGCTCTGTGAGGCCACAGGTGAGAGTGGAGTCTGCAGAGGAAGGGGTTGAGGTCAGGGTGGATAGAGGGAGTTACAAAGGGCATAAGATAATGGTGGAGAGGTGAGGCCAGGCAGTCTGACACAAGAGTAAAAGAGTCATAGAAGCAGAGAGACAGGGAGAGACAAAGAGGAGTGTGTGGAAACAAAGAAGGTGACAAACAGTGACTCCTTGGGAGAAAGGAGTCATGCAAGCCCAAGTTGCTTAAGGCTGCGGCTGCCTCAGCATCCTCGGGATGTTTTCCTGGACGGTGAAGAGGTTGGACTGGGCAGCACCTTCCCTGAGGCTTGTGCCACCCTTTGCCTGGACCCTCTCCCTTCATCTAGTCCGAGAAGTTCCTGGGATTCTCCTGGCCTGGGGCTCCTGCCTCTTGTCCCTTGGCCGTTCTACAGCATTGAGGAGGCCAGAGCTGGATGCCAGTGCCCTCCCTCCCCTACCCCAGCACCGGGGATGGGCACGTACCTGTCATCGCCGTGGCTGCACTCAGGTCTCCCGCTCCTGGAGCAGCCACAGCAAGTCTCAGGGGCCTCAAGACAACAAACGACTCCCTGCTGATGGGCTGCTTGCCGCCTCCTGCCCGCCAGCCCGTTCTGCTGCACACAGGCAGATAATCATGTAAGGCAAGAGAACCCCTCCTGTCTGTGGTGGTGTGATTTAAACCTGAACTTTACTTTGCTTTCTTTCATTCTCTGGAGAAGCAAGATTTAGATTATAAATTTCTCTGCCTTCCTGGGAGCCTGTGTGTACACACACACACCACACACGTGCACACACTTGCACATGCACGTGCACACAAAGGTGCTCGCATACCGCCAACTCCCTGTGCCTGCACACAGTCATCCCCTTCCTTTCCAAACTGCAGTGCACCTGTCAGGCACACATGATGCATTTGCACACACACACACACACACACACACAACTAATGGCACAGGTTAGGGCAGGAGGGAGAGGTGTTGGCTGGATTAGCTTCGGTGTGTGTGGGGGTAGGAAATGAAGTGACACAAGACACCACAATTGCAAGAGACTCTCCCTGCTGTGTCACATGGTGGAGGGAGTGAGGTTTGGGTTCCCGTGTGAGTGTGTGCCTCTGTGTGTCCCTCTGTGTGCAAGGCTGTGTTTCTGTGAGTGCCTTGGTTGAGCATGGAGGTAGACGGGAGTGTGGCATAGCACAGAAACTGGAGTCATGTCTCTGGTGTCGCTGCCACACTGCTGGCCTTGGGCAAGCGCTGCCTGTCTTTGGACTTAGATTCTGCTGACCCCTAAGGGCCCTACCACTTTTGACTTGCTACTCTGGGGCGCCTTGAGGTTGTGTCTCTCTGAGGCTTAGTGAACTGAGCTTAAGAGTATGTGTGCACAAGTGTATGTACGTGTGTTTGGGCTGGGTATGTTTGTGCACGTTTTTGCCTGTATACGTGTGTGTGTGTGTGTGTGTGTATGTTCCTGAGGATGTACTTTGCACAGCCCATGTTCGCACCCTGAGTCCCTGTGTGTGAGACAGTGCATCTGGAAGTCGATCTGTGGCTTTGTGATTGCTCAGTGGAAGAACTCATGAGGGTGAGGACAAGAGGCCCCTTGCCTACAGTTGCATAGCCCCCCGTTATCTCTACCAAAACTCATGTCCAAATCTAATCCCTATTGTGCAGGGTGAAGAGGAGGGATCTTTGAAAGGTCATCAAGGTGAGATGAGGCCATAACGGTGGGGCCCTAATCCTGTGGCATTGTGCCTTCTAAGAAATTCACGTTTGGTCATCTTTGCTCCATGATGCCCTGTGCCACCTGGGGATCCTGCAGAATCCCTACCAGCAAGAAAACCTTACCAGAGATGGTTTCCTGGTCTTGAACACCTCTGCTTTGAGACTTGTAAGCCAAATAAACTTATTTTTCCTAGCGATTGCCCACGTTGTCACATCTGGCTATAGCAATAGGAAACAGAAGATGCTCCTCTCTTACTCCCTGGCTTTATTCGCTGTGCATTGGTCAGCAATGGATGCATTAGACATTCATTTCTCTGTTTTCTTATTTCTTTCCTCGATGCTAGAATGCAGACTCTATGAGGGGAGGGATATTAGGGATTCTGTTCATGCTTCTGTTCCGCTGTCAGAACAATTCCTGGCAGAGTGGCATTGTGGATAGTCAGTGAATATTTGTTGATTGAGTGAATGAACGAATGACTTTTCTTCCCTCTTCAAGGGTTCCCTTAAGTATCACTCGTCATGAGGGCTTGACCACTCTACTTTAAATTGCCATCTGCTCCCTAGCCCTTCAAGTCCCTTTGACTTGTTCAGCATTTTTCTGTATTATCTTCCAATACACTCAGTGACTTACTAATTTATGTTTATTTTTAATTTGCTATTCTAAGTTTCATCTTGTTTTCACTGTTAGAATGGAAGTCCTCACAGGGGTGGTTTGTCCATGGGTGTATCCTGAGTGCCTGGAACAGCACTGGTGTTTTGTGTCAGTGCGTAGTCAGGGACAGCGTTTTTATGGTGTGAGTGACAGCGGTGGGGAAGGCGGTGGCCCTGCTCCAAGGCTCTGTCCTCTGATTCCGAGGGGCCGTTCTCTGACAGGTTTGGTTTTCCTTCCTGGCATCCTTCCTGGTTTTCCCATGGACCCATGGCAGTGACTTCCCCTGGAATATCTTTTTTTTTCCACTGTCCATCCCTGTGGTGGCTGCGAACCTCTACCCTAGCCCTGGGAGCTTCTTGGATTCACTTTTTCCTTTCCCCTCAGACAAGTCGGTGCCCCAAACTTAAGGATTCCCCTTTAGGGTCAGGAAGGTGAGGAGACAGGGCAGGCTGGGCATCAGTGCTGGAGGGCAGCCACATGGGAAAGCAGGACTCAGCCTGTGGACAGGTGGGCATGAGGCTGGTGGGGCCTGGCCCTGCGATTTCAGGAGGTTGTGGTCAGTTAGAAGCACTGGATGATGGGTCAGGGTCCAGGCAGGTTTTGTGCTTAGCTATGGCGGAGTCAAGGGCTCGCATGAATTAGCTTACGATTCTGGGGTGAAGGTAGACTCCTGGGGCCAAGATGAAGGGCCCAGTGAGGGTGACGGCACAGAGCTGTGGGCAGGTGGGAGTAAGGAGTGGTTGTCTTGTGAATGACAGTGCAGGACCCAAATGGTGCTCAGCTGGGTGGAGCTTTGGGGTGGTGCACAAAAGGCAGAGGCAGCTGGACTAGAGACCAAATCCCCTTTCAGACCCAGTGCTAGGAAATATTATCTGTCCACTGTGGAGAGCACAGTGTTGAGTCAGACAGAGCTTTGCTTTTACACTAGGCTTGGAGGAGTTATTTAACCATGCTGAGGAGAAATGGAGACCCCCCCTCTTTGTTCCTGTGATGGAATTGGAGGGATCAAGCAGTCATTATTACTAGTATTTTTATTTTAAAAAACTGCACAGGTCTAAGAAAGAGAGACCTCCACAGGAATTAAAATGAAAAGATCCAGGGTTTTGCTAATCTCAAATTAATGTGAGGGTCTGGTGGAGATGCTGAAGTTGGTGATATTCAGAAAAGATGGCAGCCGTTGCTGGAACTAACATGGGTTCACCAAGACCAGGCAAGACTTTCAGGTTCTTGGCAGTTTAATGTCTGCTGGTGGATGAAGAAAGCGAGGTATGTGGGGTGGGAAGAAGACTCTTAATACCAAGCACCAAGTATGTGTGTGCTGGGGACTGCATACGCCGTCTCACCTAATCCTCACAAGGATTGTGTCTCAGATGTGACAACCTCCATTGTATGGATGAAAAACAGGCTCTGAGATTTTAAGTGACCTTCGCAGGACCAATGGAGCTGGGATTCCAACCTGGATGTGCCTGACCCTTTCTGTTGTGTCATACCATAGCTCTGAGGACATTAGCTAGTCTCTTGTGACCCTTTAGGACATACGGGATGACTACTAGGGCACAGAGGTGGCTGCCATCTGGCTGAATGACAGCCATGGGTCCCTCTGTAGGAAGCCTTTAGTGACTGCCGTAGCCTCTGTCTTCTGTTCCTCCGCCATCCTGTTCCCACCAGTCTATGCCCAGGACTGGAAGGAGACACAGAGTGGGGCAGGCCTCTTACAGGAGGAAGTGGCAAGAAGCTCCTAGGAACAGAGAAAGGCTCAGGTAGCAGAATGAAAATCCAGAAAGATCTCAACAGTCTGGAAACCGAGGTGAATTTAACCTGAAGAAATATCACAGAGACAAATGCTGAGGCCTATCTTAACTACAGGAGAAAATGGTAGAGGGGAGCAGCAGCTCATGTAAAAGAGGCTGAGGAGCACACATGCCAGCCTGCTGAGTGAGTCACCAGACTACATTAACAGAGGTATGGTGTCTGGGACAAGGGGAGGGGACCACCCTTCCACTTCAGCCTGCTCTCAGCCCTGGGGCTGTTTCTGTTGTACATATTTGAAGGTCAGGTGCTCCTTTCTGTTTTTCTAGTGCTTTCTCATTCTTTTTGGGGAGTTTGACCTTACAATTTTATCCAGAGCGGGCCCCCAAAGTGATACCTTTAAAGGTGGCACAGAAGATGCAGATTTTTTGAGCTTTTGTTTGAGTATCAGGTCCTGGATTTGACCTTTCTACCAAACTACCATCTTCAAGGGAGAGGGATGTGCCAGTCCCCATGTTCTGGCGCTGGGAGGGGTCTTGGACCCCATGGCCCCTGGCTACCCCTTCCCGGCTGGCTCCTTTGCTTCTCAGAACCCTCATCTTAGAGGTTGGCGCTGCCAGGGCCAGCAGGGCTGGCTGTGTTCTGCAGGAGGCTGGGCAGGAGCAGGGAGCCTCGAATTGCTCAAGCTGGGCTGCATCTCCGCCTGAGCTGGGTGTCACCTGCCAAGCTGAATTGGGTACAGGAAGCGCCTGGCTGGGAGACGCACTGTTTAACTTGGAGGTTCTGCTCTACTCTGAAATGCACTTCTTCTGGCAGCTGCAGTGAAGTGAAGCTGTTGAGCTTCCCTCTCCCATGCCAGACTCACAGCCACTTTTTCCTGAGAAAGAAACAGGGCTCCAGACAGTTTTACTCATTAAAGACTTCTTTTCCTCCTAAATCTGTTTTTGTGATATTTTTTTTTCACGAACGGAAAAGTAAAACGGATGATATTGAAATAAACAAGGCATTTGTGATAGGAAGGTTAAAGCAGATTGTTGGGGGTGGGGAGGGGGGCTGGAAACACCCCACGCTTCTGCACACAGGCTGCTCATACCCGGTTGGGGATGGGAGCACAAGTGTGCATGAGCCTGCCCACCTCCCAGCCCAGAGGAGCCTGCTTCTCCAAGTGTCTTGGAATTCACCGGGAGAGGCAGTGGGAAAGGCACTATGGTTGAACAGCCTACTAAGTGCTCGGCTTGTGATATGCGCAAGCTCAGTCAGTCCTTGTGACAACCCCGGGTGGTCAGACCTATTTTACAGATTTGGAAAGTCGAGGCTCTGGTGGGTTGAGGTTCACCAGTCAGGGATGCATGGAGCTTGGGGTTTGCATCTCCACCTGACTGACCTTGGATGCCATGCTTCTTTGGCTGTACTTTGTTACCCAGAGCAGTGTTTCAAGCTAGAGGATACTAAAGGAGGAAGAGGAGGAGAAGACGAAGATGAAGAGACCCTGGCTGGTCCTGAGGATGGAAATCCTACCTGGTGAGACTGAGTGAGACATCGTTCACATGTGAGTGAGCTGAGCTGGAGTTGCTGGACTCTCGTAACTGTGGGTGATGTGGGGAGGGTGTGTATGTGTGTGCATGTGCATGCACGTGTGCGGGTGTGGATAGGTTTGGCTGATAACCAAAATAGGCTTCCTGGAGGCAGAGGGCCGTGGGAGTTGAATGGAGCTGGTGAACAAGCTTGCAGCAGCGTGAACCAAGGCAGGGAGGTGTGGGTCTGGCTCAAGGGAGTGGAGGTGGCCACAGGGGGCAGTGGTGCTTGTGGGACGACATGGGTGTTGGGCATGGGAGGACCAGGCTGCAGAGTGTGACTCCAAGAAAGAGCCCTGGGTGGCAGTTGTCTGGTTCTTGTCCTGGTTCTACTATTGACTTACTTGCTGTGTGATCTTGGACAAATCCCTTTCCCTCTTTGGGCCTCGAGGTTTTCATTTGTAAAATGGTGGAATTGGACCACAGGATTCCTGAGAACCCTTGCAGGGGCCCGTGAAGAAAGAAGGTGACTAGAATTCAGAGAGATTTGGCCATCAAGACTTGGCATTAGCATCACGAAAATTAGAACTGACATGGCACCCAGGAATCATCTACCTAAACTCTTATTTACATCTTGGATAAATGGGAGCCACTGAGGCAAAGGGAAGGGAGATGGAAGGTGGACATGAGGGTATCCCAGGCTGGAGGCCTCAGGAGAGGAAAGGAAGGCATGGATGGAGGCAAGAGACAGATGTGTAGGGAGTATCAGGGAGCTTTGCCTTCCTCCTCTGGGTAGCAGGCACCCCCTGAGGGGTGGGAGTGGCGCCCTGGGAGGGACCATTTTGAAAGGTGGCTGTGGCAGCTTTGTGGGTGATGGAGTAGATGGGCTGTGAGTGGGTGCAGGCCACCTGTGCTGGCAGTGCTGGTTAACAAGCTGTCCTCCAGCCCTAGGTGGGGGCGGAGCCAGGGGTTGAGGACTGCATCTACTCCGGAGGGGTAGGATGAAAGACGGACGGGATGTGTCACCAGATTGGAGGTGCGGAGCAAGGGGAGGGAAGAGTAGGGACTCCCAGGTTGCTGGCAGGAGACACTGGAGGAGAGAGCAGTTTTCTGGGCAGAGGATGCATTTGGTTTCAGGTTTGGTGGCTTTGAGGTGTCCATGGAACACACACGCAGTGCCTCGGTCCTGCATCTGTCTGTGTGCTCACCAAGCATTCACTATGTGCCAGGTGTGGCCAGATACCTTTTTCCTGTAGCTACCAGTTTAAGGGGCATCTAAAGGGCCCAACTTCCTTCCGATATTAGACATCTGCAGCTCTGGCTCTTGCACCCTCTATGTTTCAGGAAACAAGAAGAGTGGAGAGAATGTGTGACTTTAGCTATTATGAGAAATGGATTTCAGCCCCAGTGCCTTTCTGTGTGATCTTACGAATTTGTGTGTGTGTGTGTGTGGTATTGGAGATTGAACCAGGGACCCTGCCATTGATACACATCCTCAGCTCCTTTTTATTTTGAGATAGGGTTTTGCTAAGTTACCTTGAACT
The DNA here is from genome assembly GCF_012274545.1 of Fukomys damarensis. Taxonomy (NCBI): domain Eukaryota; kingdom Metazoa; phylum Chordata; class Mammalia; order Rodentia; family Bathyergidae; genus Fukomys; species Fukomys damarensis. The sequence continues at coordinate 6,404,314 of NW_022900935.1, forward strand.
TGTGCTTCAGCTGCCCAAGTAGCTGGCGTTATGAGTATGCACTGCCCTGTGTGGCAGTTAAGTGAGTTTAACCAAGCCTCTTCTATAGGTAGTGGTGTGCTGGAGTGGGTTCCAGTGGCCCATAGAACTGAGTAAGGGAATCTCTTTCCAACTCCCTGTTTATCAACATTACTTCCATTATGAGTGTGTGTGATACTGGGGATTGAACCTAGGGCTTTTGTGCTGAGCTCAGCCTCTTTAGTTTATTTCAATACAGGGTCTTGCTAAGTTGCTAAGGTGCCCAGGCTGGGCTTGAACTTGTGATCCTCCTGCCTTAGCTTCCCAGAGTGTTAGGATTACAGATGTGTACCAGCACATCTGGCTCAGAGCTCTTTGTTCTTCCCAATGGCTGCTTTGTAAATACTTTTCCAGCTCACAATGAATACTTACTGCTTGCAGAGTTATGGTGAGGAGAAGGGTTGCAGAGCGCCTGGCTCCACAGATGCACACAGGCTTGGTTTTTAGTAAGTATAGCTGCCTTCTCCTTTGACCTTTCCTTTGTAAGAGGAATCTATTGCTTTGTTTGCCCAGAACAGCAGCTTTTCTTCATCTGGCAACAGCTTTTTTCTCTCAGGCAACGTGGTCCCAGTGGAAGCCGCCATCTTCCTCCTTTGGTCTCCACAGAGAGGTGGAATTGAAAGGATGAGGTCTTTGGAGTCTTGTGAGTCTAAGTTTGAATCTTGGCTCTGCCTCATAGTAGCTGCGTAATGACCTTGGGCAAATTATTTAATCGCTCTGAGCCTCAATTAAATCCCCTGTAACTGGGGAGGGACATGCCTCCCTCATTAAATTGTTGTGAGACTGAGATGAGGTCATGGGGCTGAGGCCTGGCACTGAGGCCGCAGTTTCAGTGAGAGCTAGGCCAGCACAGCCTCTTTCCCCTCAAGAGTTCCCTGGGGACTTGGGACAGCCTGGCAGTGGGTGGGGGAGAGAGGATGCGCTGCAGCCTGGGTAGGAGGGGCCCTGGCGGAACATGTGGGTCAGGCGGGGCTGTGGGCCAGGTTGCACTGTATTTCGAGGGCAGTGGAGAGGAACCTGGTGTCAGGTCAGCTCATGCACCAGCCCCCCGACCTGCAGCTTTGCAGATGAGCTCCTGTGTCAGCTGCCTCCTGGGTTTATCGTGGGGGCCGCCATGATTTACCACCAAGGCCCAAGCAGATTAAATCACCCAGAGTCATTTGAATTTTACCCAGCCTTGTCACACAAATCTTAAAAACTGCTGTCTGGCTAGAAAACTTTCTCTTCACTTTTGGGAGGAAGACTAAGAGCTCTGGAAATTGAGGTGAAGTGGGAAAAAGGAGAGAGTTCCAGGGGGTTTCTGCAGCTTCAGGACAGGCCAGAGTCGTTTGTTGGAGAAAAGGTGTGTGTGTGTGTGTGTGTGTGTGTGTGTGTGAGAGAGAGAGAGAGAGAGAGAGAGACAGAGAGACAGAGAGAGAAGAGGCCTCTGGGGCAATATCAGTTCTGGCTGTGACACAGGACAAGTCACTTAACATCTCCAAGTCTCAGGATTGTGGTGAAAGTCAAAAGATCTACGTGTGAAAACAGTTTTGTAGACTCCAATCAGTTCTGTGATTACTAATTGGGAAGATGGGACAAACAACTACAGTGCTACCTCAGTTCACAAACTTGATTGCACAATTCTGGTCACAAACTGAGCTGTCTGACAACTGAATTAAATTCAGTGGTTAGGTTCAGTGCTGACCTTATGGGGAAATTTGATTCAGTTTTCATCTAGTTTGGTTTGCAGCCAGAATTGTTGAGAGAATTGAGTTCATGAACTGAGGTACCAGTGTATATCAATAAATCATATATGGCAGAGATCTAAAGGGTCTCTGGGATCTAAGAGGGAACATCATTGGAGGTCTACAGCTGAAGGAAGCCAAGTGAGGCTGTCCTCCCCACAGTGTGTGTGGCCCTGGGGATGGATGAGGAAGATCCCTTCACTGACCTTGGTACATGGGTTGTTTCTAACCTATCATACACTCATCCCCTTGGTCACAAGGATTGGGTCAAGTTCACCCAATCAGATAGAAGCTGAGGATTTTTGTTAGATGCCTGAGGATTGACTAATGGTCACCATGTAACACCCAGCTGAACTGAATCAGCTGGGTCTGGGTGCGGAGGATCCACCTGAAGATTGTTATCAATAGCCATAAAAAGGGAACTGGAGAGGAAGATCTTGGCCTGTTGATTTTCTAGGAGAAGCTTGCTGCTGATGGTTTTCCTGGGGTGAGCTAGGCTGTTCTCGCTGGAGGAGGAGCTCAGGACCTCGCTGTCTCTGGGAATGGCTGCTGCTTTCATCAGGGGAGCTCTGATCTTTACCACGGGCATCACTTCCAGGCTCCAATGTGGATTCCTCAGCTTGGTGGCACAGATCCTTCATCTCACAAGCATAGATTTTCTGGCTTCCACCACTGGCCTTGGGGCCTTCCAGGTGCAGATCCTCAACAGGGACAAGCATGATATTGCCATGTGCTCTAGGCCACTGACTGGACTTGAGGAAGACATTGCCTCAGACTCTAAGCCTTTAGCAGGACTTGTGTGGGAAACTGCTGGGATCCAGGTCCTCAGTTGAATGTTTTGGGCTTCCAGTGTGTGGTTAATCTCTTGCACTCCTTGCGTTTGACTCTTTGGGTAATTATTGTAAAATAACCTTACAAGTTATGTGTCCTGTATTTAATGTATTCCCTTGCCCAATCCTGCTGACTACAACACATATCCAATCTCCGTCTGGATTTGAGAGAGGAAAATGTGGCTGTAATTTCTAGCAGGTCATTGGTGACTAGGAGCACTGGCCTGAGAAAGTAGCCAATATACAGAGGTGGAAAGAGCCTAGAAAATCACAAAAAAATGCAATTCTCAATCCAGATCAAACTGTCCCTGCAAGCCTATTGCCTCTGTAGTATTTAGTAAGTGAACCACTCAGTGTGCTTCATTAAGCCTGTTTGGATTTAATTTCTGTATTGTTTGTATCATAAAAGCTGACACAAGGGACTGAGGGATGGAGCTCAGTGGTGGAGCACTTGCCTGGTAGCATGGGCAAGGCCCTGGGTTCAGTCCTCAGAAACACACACACACACACACACACACACACATACACACACACACCCACGGACATGCAAACATGAAATAGTAGAGGGATCTGAGTGTGAGATGGAGTCGCTTAGTATTAGGTAGCTGTTAGTGGGGAGGATGCCTCAGTTGGAGAAAAGTGTTGGTAGAAGCATATGGTAGGGGTCGTGGTAGAAGGGGACCATAGGAAATGGGATTGGAAGGAAGTGTGAGGTTGATTAATGAGAGGTCTCAGATGCTAGTTTCATGACTTGGATTTGCTTCTCTAGGCAATGAAAAGAACTGAAGCTTTGTGAGCAGAGTAGTGGGGAGGGTAAGAGATGCGAGCACCGCGGAATATTGGGAAGGAAAACCTAAGAGTGGGATATGTAAGCCAGTCGGTGTGGTGAACACTTAAAATTCCAGCACTCTGAGGCTGAGGGAGGAGAACTGCAAGTTTGAGCCTAGCCTCAGGAACTCAGCGACTTAGCCAGACCCAGTCTCAAAATAAAAAATAACAAAAAGGGCTGGAGGTGCTGTTCAGTGAGAAGGCCCTGTGTTCAATTTTCAGCACCCCAAGTAGGATATATATTGAATATATACTGGTTGGATTAGAAGGAAACGTGAGGGGGCGCAGGGATTTAGCTCAGTTGTTCCACTGCCTGCCTGGCAAGTGCAAGGTCCTGAGCTCGATCCCTAGTACCAAAAACAGCAACAGGAAACAAACAAACGAACAAAAACAAGGAGAATTTGGGAGCTGAGATTTAGAAAAAATACCCTATACTGACACTGCATATAGTTCATGTATTTTCTCACTTTAACTTGAAAACAGCCTCTCTCTGTGTGTATGATTTCCTCTTGCTTTAAACGAAGTTTAAAAGATCTTGAATAACTTAATTAGATCATATATTTAGTAAACGGCAGAATCTTGACTTCGTCTCAGGTCAGCTGACCTCGGACCCTATAACCCTTATTCTTCACATTTACTGTCACGCAGGAGACACAGACATGTAGACTAGACTAAGACAGTGACCACAAGGTGAGAGAATGGAATAAGGGCCATTGGGCTGATGCGACGCTTTCTATGTGTGCTCATTGAAGTAAAAAAGTGGACCAGGGTCATTGTTTCTCTCTTTCTCCTTGTGGGAGTTGGGGATTGAACCCGTGGCATTCTGCATGGTAAGCACATGCTCTACCAGTGAGCTACATGGTCACCTCTATTAATATTTTAAAAAACACTTTCCCTAGAGTGCTAGCCATTGCAATTAGACAAGACGATTAAGTATAAAATGTAAGTAGTTGGGGAGAGGAGCAAATAATCATACATTGCAGATGACTGATTATCTGGAAAATCCAAGACAATTTCCTGAAAAAAAATTGGGGAAACAAACAGTTTAGTTAAAAAAAAAGCCAATAACAAAACAATATTAACTTTTCTATTTATAAAAGTGAAAGTAAAATAAAAGATCTCATCCACAGCGACAAGAAGAAAAAAAAAATCGTAAAGTACCTGAAAAATAAACGTTACAAGGAATGTGTAGCATTATATGAAGAAACTCAGAAAACGCTTCAGGACATAAAAGATTTCAATAAATATGATACATGCCTGATTCTTGGGTAGAAATATTCAACACTATACAGGTGCTGCTTCACCTTAAATGAATTAAGATAATTCAATCAAGATCCCAATCAAAATTGTTTTTTTTTTTTTGTTTTTGGTACCAGGGATCAAACTCAGACCCTTACTCTTGCGAAGCAGTCAGTGGAACCACTGAGCCAAATCCTGCTCCTTGTTGTTTTTTTTTTAATTTGACAAAACAACTATAAAGTTAATCTGAAAGGATAAAAATGAGAATAATCAGGAAAATTCCAAAACAGACAAATGACCAATATGTACTAGATAAGATATTAAAATATTTAGTTGGGCATGGAGATGCATACTGTAATCCCAGAGCAGGAGGATCACAAGTTCTAGCCATCTTGGGCAACTTAAGAACTTAGTGAGATCCTGTTTCAAAACATTAAAACAAAACAAAACTGGGGATGTAGTTCATAGGAAGGGTCTGGATTCATGGTGTTTTTTTTTGAGACAAACTCTTGCTACATAGTTCAGGCTGTCCTTGAACTCATTAGGTATCCTAGTCTAGCCTCAAACTCATGGTGATCCTCCTGACTCAGCCTTCCGGGTGCTAGGATTACAAGTGTGCACCACCATGCCTGGCTGGATTCAGTCTTCAGTACCACCCGTACATATTTTTAAAAGTTTCATAGAGACAGTAATTAAAATTCTGTGTAATATTAGATGAGTCAGACAGAATAGTGAGTCTAGAAATGGATCCAAATACTTAAGGAGATTTTTGTTTTTAAATGGCATTTCAGTGGAGTTGGGGAAATAGGGGCTACTTTATAAATCTCACCTGAGTAGGGGTAACGGGTCAGCCATCACAATACAAGCTCTTCTTCCGCCTTACCTCGGCAAGAGTAAACCTCGAGGACCATGGCGATAGACATGTATATCTATGTATAGGAATATCTTAAGGCGGGAAGGTCCTCCTAAGTGCGTCATGATATCCAGAAATCATAAAAGAAAATATCGAACGCATCTGACAATACGAAAATTCACAACGTACATTATAGAACAGAAGGGTAGGGAGAAGATATGCGATAGGTACATTTAATGTTATCTCCAACGTGCAAGAGATGCTTCCAAATCATTAAGAAAGAGGTAAATCCTTCATTAACAACACGGGCAAAGGACATGAACAGGTAATTCCCAGAAACTACACAGGACTGAAAAAACCAGAAAGGCGTTTATCCTTACCGATTATCTTAGCAACACCGATACAAATCAGTGTCACTGGCCTTCCGTTCCCTTGGTCAGTTAGTACGGCTGACAAAATCCGGGGAGGGGGAGGGTGTGAGCAGGAAGAGACCTGAGTGGCACTGCTGCGACGTGGATGTCTATTGTGCATGGTCCAGGGGCAGCTTGGCAGAATTAGAAAGAGTATACCCCGTATTGTGGCGATCTTGTGTGCTGGTCTTTATACTAAACAGATAATTGCAGAAACAAGCAGGAAGATAGGCATGGGGTATTTATCACAACATTGTGTATGGGAGTAAAATCTTGACAACATCCTGACTGATTATCAATAGAGACCCAGCAAAAATAAGGGTGATACATACATACAATGGAATACTATGGAGCAATTAAAATAATTTTGCAGAGCTCTATTTATTGACATAGAAAGATGTCTACGACATATTGTTGAGCGAGAAAAGCAGGTGTCAGCGAGAACAGTATGTATAATACAACTCCTCATCTATAAAATTATATACATGGATCACCATGTGTATATATGCATAGAGATATGTCTGCAGGGCTGTTCACCAAAATGCTAGGAGTGGTTATATCTGTGTGGTAGGATTTTTTTACTTTCTTTTTCATACTTTTAGGTATTGGTTTGATTTTGTTTTTATAATGCGAGAATTCATCATGTTTGTCAATCAGAATAAACAATAAAGCTATTTTCATTTTGGAATGAAGATAAATATTAAACAGGAGGAATCGGCACGTGGTGACTTAACGGCTGTGGAGAAAGAGTCAAGAGGCAAGCCAGGAATTTGATCCGCGGTGCCTGAAGGATGTGTATAGTTGCCAATCCTAGGCAGCAGGTGACGGGGAGGGGAGAGGCGGCACTCCGTGCTGCGGGTGGGGGGGGTTGGTTTGGGGTAGTGGCCGGCAGGGCAGCCTCTGTGGAGGGGCGGCCCCTTCCCCAAGGTCAAACCTGTGGATGAGACTTAGGAGCGAGGCAGTACCTGGAAAGGAGCAGGGGAGGGCTGTAAACGGAGCCCCGGACTGCAGCCAGGGTGATGAACAGGGGAAGGAAGAGGCTGTGCGGCCAGGAGGGCGAGGGACCCCGGGGGCACAGAGAGCCTCGGATTCCAGAGAAAGGTCAACCGTATCAAATGATGCAGAGACGTGGAGACTGAGGACAGAGTCCAGGAATGGATGAGACTTAGGAGCGAGGCAGTACCTGGAAAGGAGCAGGGGAGGGCTGTAAACGGAGCCCCGGACTGCAGCCAGGGTGATGAACAGGGGAAGGAAGAGGCTGTGCGGCCAGGAGGGCGAGGGACCCCGGGGGCACAGAGAGCCTCGGATTCCAGAGAAAGGTCAACCGTATCAAATGATGCAGAGACGTGGAGACTGAGGACAGAGTCCAGGACTTGACAAAAAGGCGCCTGTTGGTGACTTCGGAGAGAACAGTCTCGGTGGAGGAGTCGGGGAGTGTGGGGGTCTGTTGTGGGATAAGAGAAGGTCCAGCGGGGAACCCGGAGTTGAGGGAGGCAGACTGAGCCTTGATCAGGGAAGGCAGCACATGTGCCAATCTGCCTGTGTACCCACTCTGCTGGGTGTCGCTGATCCTTCTGCTGAGCCCTCACGAAGCCTCAGTCTTTCTCCCACCAGCTGGCCCAGGAGGCCCTAGCACTGGGTGGGAGTTGGCCGGTGAGGAGAACCTGGATTCCTTGCCCGGGCTTGAACACATATGTCAGCGATGATGAGAGGGAATCCATGGAGGGGCGATTGGAGGAGCAGAGACACAGGTCCTTCGGGGCCATGTCTCCCATCTGTGCAGGCTAAGGCCAGAGAGGGGGTCAGCAGGGAGCCCAGAATGACTAATGGTAAAACAGGTTTTTACTTTGGGTCCTGCTGTGAAAAAGCCCACCTGGGTATGAACTGTCAGTCGGTGCATGGATCCTCGGGGGCTCATGCTAGCCCAGTACCTGCTGTGGGCAGAGTAGACGGAGTGGGCACCCTTTCGTCTGGAGCAGTGCGAACCAGAGGTCTGACGGTGGGTTCCAACTGCAGGGCCCGAGGGTGGAACAAGAAGCTCAGGCTTAGTTGTGGCTTGCTGGGGAGACTTAAGGAAAACAGTGTGTGACTCAGCTACTGTGCCTGTGATGGTGTTTTGATCCCATCAGTAGGAGCCTGGATTGAGGTGGTGAAGACTCTTCTGGACTCGAGCTTGTCCCCATGGCCGGAGCTTATTTGGAGTGTGGGAGGGGATGCAGACACCTACACAGAGCTCATGTACAAAAAATTGATCAGACTGAGGAGAGGCTCAGGCATCACACCCATCTAGAAGAAATTCTTGAAAGTGTCCAGGCCAAGAAATGAGACATTTGCTTTTAACCTGGTGAAGCAGTGTTTACTAAAACTTGCTCCTTTGAGCTTAGTTTCTTGAGCTTGAGACACAGAAAAGAGCCCTGTGAGCCAATATGTCCAAGAAATGCAGCACCCACTGCTCAGTACCCATGAGCGTGGTAAAAGCTCTGAGAGGTCCTGCAGCAAAGAAATTTGTTCAGCATCCAATTCTCTCAAACTTATTTGATCGCAGACTTTTCCCATGTATTACCAGTTTACCTCCCGCAGGACTAGTGGCTGTCCTGTGTCTGTGCCAGCATGGGTACATGGCAGAGAGGCAGATCCCTGGTTGGATCTGCCAAGGAAGAACCTTGCAACCACTGTGGATATTTTAACCATGGAAGAGGCAGGCAGGGCTCTGGGGCCTGAGGCAGAATGTGGGCTTATAACGGGTACTGCCTAGGGAGCCAGGCTCTCTGTGGGTATCATCATTGACTTCTGGGGTTCTGTGTCCTGGGAGAGGGCTCCCTGGCTATGCAGAGGTGATGCTCCACTCAGGGAGCCGGTCGCCTCCCCGCTATTGCTGTGTGCTACTCAAGAATACTTGGAGGCTGGGAATGAGCAGTCTGTGAAGGTGAGACGCGAACACATCAATATCCTCACGACATCCCAAGTGCACACCCCAAACATTGCGTCCCAGGAGCAGCAGCTGGGGCCATCCTCCGCCCTAATTGCTTTTCTGTACTAAGCGAATGTCCTCTCTTCAGCTCTGTGTCTCCCAGTCATTGAGGTAATTACTGGAGGAAGCCAGCTGTGGCAGACGGGTGGGCGGCAGCACATCAATGCACCACCGAATGGTTGCCACCCGAGGATTTTTGTCCTGTGGTGCCAGCACCTCTCCAGTCTCCTCCTGTGGATGGGAGGCTGGCCTCTCAGCTCTGGTTCCCATCTCAGTGGGTCCAGACTGAGCTTCAGGAATGGGACAGGATGCTGCTCCTCCCAGGGACGTGACAGGCACCTTTCAGAGGGGCAAGCAGGATGCAAGGAAGGGGCTGGTGGGAAAAATGATTTTGTTCAAGATGACTTTTCTGAATCTCATGCTCGGCTGTGACACTGAACCCAGTCAATCAGCCATAGCACGTTCCGTGGGCCAGGGGACTTCGCAGGACCAGAGTGACAGAGGATGGAGATACTACTTTGGAGACAAGAGGTCATGAGACTGTAGGGTTGGTGCCTGGTTCTATGCATGACTCAGAGAAGGAAGTTACCTGCAGTTAGCGTATTCTCTTCTGCAAAATGAGAGCTCCCAGGTCCCAAAGTGCCACCAGCCTGTCCCCTTGCCTCTTGGTCTCTAGTAACCATCAAGGACTCATGAAGATCCTCTTGAGATTTCTTTGAGGTACCTCCTGAGCATGGAGCCCTCAGGTGGGAGCTGGCTGCAATGCACCCTGCTGGAACCTGGGCCCTTGGTGGCGGCCAAGGTGGGTACCCTGGGGCAGGTGGGCATGACTCTCTTTTCTGAGGGGCTGGGGTCCAGGTGCTCTGCCTATCAGGCTTCCTGTGGGTGGCAAGTGAAACTTTTCTTCCTGGTTCTCTCCCAGCAACCAGCTCCATTCCCCCAGCCCCAAGTGGCGGCTCCTTGGGCCGGAAACAATGTGCTTTCTCCACGCCTTGGAGTGGAAGTCAGCAGTTTGGCACCGTCTGGCTGGCAGCCTCTACCGGCTTCCTTTGGCACTTTATTGGCAAAGGCGGTGACATTTCTTTCAGTTGGGTGGGTGGAGCTGTTATGCAAACTCCCGCTCTCCTCATTCGCCAGATGAATATTCATGACTCAGGCAATCTGTACCAGCCAGACTTTCCTGAGGGTGGGAGCTTTTCTTCTCTTCCTCTCTCTCTTTTTCTTTCTCCTTCTCTCCTTCCCAGCTCATTGGAAAGCTGAAGTGCAGCTATATTTAATTTACAAATATAGAGCTATTGAGCTTGCCTTTTGAGATGCAGACTTTGGGGGAGAGGTGCTGGAGAACGGGGTCAGTGGCTGAAGCCTTTGGTCCTGACCCTGGGCCTCTAGGACCAGTGTCCGGCACTTGAGCCCTGGAGTCTGGGAAGCCTCGTGTGTCTGGGGTTTTGTCTTTGAGCTGGGCACCTCAGAGCCCTGGTGCCTGAAGTTGTGACCGCTCGTGCCGTCCTAGTCCCACTGGCCTCTGAGGTTGACATGGAAATTCTGAGGCAATGATGCGCGGGCCAGGCTCCCCGCAAACACCACTGCTTCCTTCCCTGCTCTCCTGTTGGCCCCCTAGACCCATCTCCGAGTTCATGGTCAGAGCCCAGAAAACACTGGGATATTTGTTAGTCATTGACTTCCTGGGGAAGGAACCAATCCTGATTTAGGGTCCCGTTTCTTCCTAGGAAGTACAGCTCCCGGCTTCCTTTGTCTCTTCCCCAGAAAGACAGCAGAAACTCTGGCAGAGGGGTCAGAATTCCCAGAATTTGCCAGGAAATGTGGTCCTAGCAAGGATGTGCTCGCATGAGTATGGCTTGTGTGTAAATATTTACGCACAGCTTAAGTGAGTCTGTGTGCCTACATCTATGTTTCAAGTGTTTGAGTGTGTGTCTGTATGTGTAAGGGCGTGAATGTGTATGTCGAGGAAAGTCTGGGAATGTTTGCATGTGCGAATGTGCCTCTCCAGTTAGAGTCGTGTGTGTACCTCTGTGGGTCTGGAGGTGGTGTGTGTAAGGGTGCTTCTGGGAGGACTGAGATAATGTGTGTAAGAGTGTGTATCTGTAAGTGGGTTGTAGGTATGTGTCAAAGTGATGTGGGGGAGACAGAGAGGGAAGGGGGAGGCCGGAGGTATGCTCCCCCCTCCATTCCCTCCCCAATACTTTCCCTCTCCCCCTTGCGGGTGGTACAGATTCTATCCAAGGACACGAACAGAAGGTTTCCCAGCACAGAGCGTCCTGAGATTACTTTATATTCCCCCCTCCTTGTTTTAACTAATCCAAATGGCAGCGTCAGACTTGCCCATTCGTACTGCCCACCGCTCAGCCTGGGGCTGGAGTGGAGGCTGTCTTGTCTGACCCTCTCTGAGAGCACCTTGTAGCCCTGAGCCAAGGAGCTGTCTTCCAGATCTCCTCATTCTGCGGCGGCCCAGGCTTCAGTGGCAAGAGCCAGCTGCCTCCCGGCCTGCCAGCGACTGCCAGGCTCTTCCAGAACCCACATCCAGGCCCGGCCTCATTTACAAATATGCAAATTTGCCTCTTTTCTGGTATGCACATGGAGACATGACAAATAGCTAATTAGGGTCAAAAGAAGCACTCTGAACCAATTAGTTGTAGGGTCGATCCCTTTTTGCTAGGAGGAGACTGAGCCTTCCTGCTGCCCTCTAAGGGACTCCCTGACGCCTTTGGATGTTCCTATCCTTTGGTCTGTCCTGTCTGGTGAAGGCTTGCTGTAAGAGAGCTCTGAAATAGAAGTCGATGTTTGGGTCCCGGTCCCACCTCTGATTCTTAGCTGTGCCCTCATCTGTCTGAGCCTCAGTCTCTTCCTCCTTGACACGGAGCGATGATGGTCCTAACTGTCCACCCTGGTGAAGGGAGACTGGAGAAGAGTTGGATGGAAATAGCCTTTGAAAATTATGCTAAAATATCTTTGACAGTCACCTCACTTGTACATCTATGGCCAGTTAAGAATGGCTATGTGAAGAGTCGTGTTGAGGAGGTTTCTGAGGCCAAGTCTAAATTCACCGGAAGTCACTCTGCTGGATTAGCAGTGTCTGGAGCAGACAAGTGTTTGGATTCTGGTAGGTCATGGGCTGCGTCGTTGTTGACGCTGAATGATTATGAATGGAGCGAGGCCCTGGTTCTAGTGCTGTTTGTTCCCTTGAATCAGCTGAGCTCAGCTTCTTGGCATAAACAGGGAGAATAAAACTTACGTCTTAGGGTTATTGCGGTGTCAACTCAGGGAGGTTAGGCAAAATGCTGCTGCCATCTGCAAGGAAAGGTGTCCATGGAATTGATGTACCAGTGGGAAGGGCATTGTTGACCGTTTAGAAGCAGTGAGCCTGAGGCTGGAAAGGGAGACACCTTGAAGAAGAAGCTGGCAGTTTGTCAGGCAGGTCTGCACGGTGGCTGGGGCCTTTCTTCCCTGCCACTACAGGATCCCGGATCCCTCTTGCCACCCTCACGCTGGTGCCCCAAGCAGGCTGCAACAAGCCCTGCTGGCCTGGCTCCACCTCTGGGTGTGAAATTTGGCTGAGTTGGCACATAGGAGAGTGGGGCAATTGGCATCCTGGAACCTGGGGCCTGGGCTAGGGCCAGTGGGCACAAGAAGGGTTGGTGGGCGGGCCCAAGCTTCAGGAAGCTCGCAAAAGCCAGCATTTGGCGGGAGTGGGACAGGAGAGGATCTGGCCTGGGGACTGTCTGCTTAGGGATACTGAGAGCTGGGCTGGAACTCTGAACAGAGCCCAGCAGCCTGCTTGTCTGCCTGGCTGCTGGCTGTGCCTGAGCATGTCGTCTTCGTATGTGCATGTATCTGAGGATATATCTGAGTGCCTGTGTTCATATACAGAAGTATACACGTGTGTCGAGGTGGCAAGGTGTGTCTGTGTGTCGGTGTTGGCGTGCACATCTGTGTACATGAAACCCCCTGCCTGTGTGTCCTCAGTGCCCTCGTGTTTCCATCGGAATCCTCCAGCGATCCGTTGTGCACCTCTCCCAGCGCGTGTGAGGGTTTGGTGAGCCCCTGACACCTCTGTTGGTGTCTGTGGACGTGACCCAGGCCTTCCTGCGGCGTCCATCCGTGTCACTGCCCCTGTGTCAGCACTCATGTTCTTCCCGCACCCTGTGCCTCTGTCTCACGCACATCTGTGAGTCTGCCCACGTCCTTGTGTCCGTGAGTGTCTCTGCGGTGGTGCTCATATGTCGGTGCGCTGCTGGGTGTGTACCTCTTCCCTTGACAGTGTTAGCTCTGCCTCGGGATGCCGCACGGCTGTGTCCAGCTGAGAAGAAACAGCTTCTTGTGGATCTGCAGCAGTCCTAGGTTGTCAGTCTGTCTTGGCCTTGACGGTGAGGCTCCTGGATTCTCAGGCTCCTTGGCTCTGCTGGGAGGGAGTTTGTCTTTGGGTTTCCCAGGGTGCTGCCCCTGACATACCAGGGCGTGGTGACCCTGGAGAAGGACCTGTTTGTTCTTTGGGATTTGTTTTATCCCTTTCTCTCTTTTTCCTTATTGCACCTCCTACCTTTTTTTCTGTTCTTTTCATTTCCCCTCCTTTCCCTCTTTTTTCTCTACCTCTTTCTTTCCTTCCCTCCTCCCTCCCCAACCTTTCAACCCTCTTGAAGAGGCTGGGCCCTGAGCTGCTGTGGAGGTGACGGGTGGAGCCTTAGAAGCTCCCTAGAGGGCTCCTGGGCCATTTAAATTAAAGCAGTTGCCTTCCCACTGCTTGTGAATAATCACCCCTGGGGGAAGCTCAGGCTGGGAACCCAAGCTTTCTCCTCCTTCTCTTGGCAGGCCTCCCTGCTGCCCTCTGCAGCAAGGGTGGATGGTGGCCCCACCCTCTGTTGGGACACCTGCAGCCGGGCTTCCTCGCCCTCTGCCCCATGACTCCTCTGCCTGGCTTGTCTGAGGAGAGTGCCTTTGGCCATCGCTGGACCTTTTCTGGAATTTGACCCAAGGTGCTCTTCCTGCCGTCTGCATCTCTGGTTGGGCAGCGCCAGCCTGGACATGGTTCTGCTCCTGTGCTGACTGTAAGTGTCTCTACCCTGGTGTGCTGAGATCCTCTGGGGCAGGAACGGGGTCAGATTCATCCCTGGGCACCCTGGGCCACGGCAGAGCTGGGAATGTGATTCTGGCGCAAAACAAGACGCACCAGTATGGATCTTGCAGCTCCTGGAGGACTCCCCTTCCTCCCTTTGCTGATGATTTTGGGTGGAACTTAAAAAATTGATTAAAAGTTAGAAAGTATATAAATAAAAATAAAATACCTGACACTAATCGTATCCTTTAAACTTTAATATAAAGAGAAAGCACGCTGTGTGTGGTGGCGCACGCCTGTCATCCCAGCACTCGGGAGGCTGAGGCAGGAGGATCGCTGTGAGCTCGAGACCAGCCTGGGCTACATAGTGAGTTCCAGGTCCGTCTCAACTACATAGTGAGACCCTGATTCAAAAAAAAAAAAAAAAAAAAGTTCAGATGACATTTTCTGGATGGTTCTAAATTCACATGAAGTTCTCAGTGGGTATCTTGACTTTGCTCCCCGCCCTTGGGGTCTGTGGCTGTATCTGCTCCTTGCTGGGATGTTGACCAGGCTAAGAGTGAAGCAGAGCGTGGAGAACTTGGGATTCATGCTTGCATGAGCCTGGATGTGAACGTTCGGAACCGCAGTTTTGTAATCTGTGCATTGGGGGAAGAGGCTTCATTTCACAGGGTGGTGCCCAGGGCCAAGGGCAATGGCTGGCATCTGTCCTTCCACCTTAGGAATGGACCCAGAGTCCGGCCCCCTCTGTTGCCATGGCAACAGGCTTGGCCCCCTCCCTCTTCTCACTTCCCAAGAGTCTATTCTGTATGCTGCAGTCGCAGCGACCTCAACTTGGAAGTATGTCGTGTCAGTTGTCTGCTCAAAACTCCCAGTGACCATCTCATCTGGAGTAAAACCCAAGCTCATCACAGGCCCTGTTATGATGAAGCCCCACCCCACCAGTTACTGTCTCTACTCTTCTTTCATGCGTCACATACCTCCAACCACACTACCCTCCTAGCTGGCCCCAAAAGTGTCAGACACATCCTGTCTCAGGACCTTTGCATGTGCTGTATCCTTTGCTAAAATGATCTTCCCCTAGATATTATCATGGCTCCCTCCATTACTTCCTACCGGTCTCAAAGGTCACCTTCATGAGGAGCTTTCTGCTCTTTTTTGTTTATTTTTCACCCATGCAAATTTATCACAGTCTTCTATACCATACCTTTTCCTGTTAGATTCTATGTTGCTTGTCTCTTCTGAAGAGAATGGAAGCTCCTTGAGAGCAGGGATTTTCCCTTTGTTTGTACCATTTGGAATAGTGCCTTGAAATAATAGGTGCTCAATAAATTTCTTGTTGAATAAATGAATTGCTCATATTTTGGCAGTAGCAGAGCCCAGGAGTGGCTGTCTCCCATCTTGGGCAATCAGAGGTTATCATTCTTCTGCAACTCTGAAAGGGCACTGTGCCAGCATTACTTCATTAGCCAGGCAGTGGGGCCCTTGGGAGGAACCGTCCTTGTCTTCCTGCTTGGGGCAGCCAGCTTGGGAGGAAGCGCCCAGGCACCGATTCTTGCCACTGCCTGGGAGTCAAGGGTGTGTCCTCCTAGGCCAGCGAGGGGTCAGTGCTGTCTGCTCCCCAGCAGCCTTTCTCTTGCCCCATGGCCTCAAGTGCATCGAAGGCCAAGATGGTCTTTTGGAAGTTTCCTTGTAGCCAGGCCTCTCCATGGGAGTAAGGGAGTCGGGCTAAGGCAGATAGCCAGTCACTGAAAATGTGAGGAGGGTTGGCTTCTCGAAGGGCATGGGATGGGTTCTATGGGCTCAGGGAGTATCATGGGCAGAGCTGGGCTTGTAGGAAGCACTGTGGGTGCTGAGGGAGGGCGGGCAGCTGGGTCCACCTGTCCTGAAGCCAGACGGGTCTCGTCCGCCTTTCTCTTGGAATGATCCGTGCCCCTCTGTAGGTGCCATCGATGCCCAGGATCAGGGTCGGGGTCGAGTCATTCAGGAGAAGGGGAGACGAGGTGGTGTATGTCACGCCTCAGAGCAGATCTTGGAGCAGCACAGGCAAGGGGTGGCCGAGTGGGAGAGTGGTTTTGCCTTCTCTACTTTTACATCCTTTCTTCCAAGGTGGACATGAGGGGTTCCCCAGAGCTGGAGGCAACACCAAGCCAGAATGACCTCCCCAACCTGACCCACTCATGGATAAACATAGATTTGTCTGGATTGTAGAACAAGAACTCTAATTTAAAAAAAAAAAATAACAGGCTTCTTTAGCTGTTTGGTGAAGCCCATAGACTATTCTCTAATAGTGTTTTAAATGCATAAAAGAAGATACATGAGGTTACAAAGGAAACTCGTTCTATTGAAATATGGTTCTAACTGTGAACCTCTGGTTGAAATGGGCAGTTATGTTCTTTTTGAAGGCAAATATCCCACTCTGAAAACCAAGCACAGGTCCCGGCTCTACCCTCCAACCCCATGCTTGGAGAGTGGGGAGGGATTTGTACATTACATTGTGGGGCCATCTTGAGGTAGAGGGGGCAGTTATGTCCCAGGCCGTCCAGGAGGCAGAGCTCCAGACACCTGGGGGAGAGCTGGCTGGGCTGTCAGGAGAGAAGTGAGCTCCCCACCCCTGCAGTTGGGGAGCTAGAGGCCAACTCGTCAGGGGACTTGGGGGTCAGGGTGGGGTGGGTGGTTTCTGCCCAGGTGGGAGAGAATTTGGGTTGATTTTCCCTGAGCTCCTTTTAGGGGTGGATCTAGGAGGTCCCCCAGGGTCTTTCTCCTTTGACTAACCTTGAGCCACCCAGCAACCTGAAAGCTGGCCTCTTTCTGTTGGCTTCTGCTTTCTAGATCTGTACAGGAAATTGGCACTAATGCCACTTCAATTTTGCCTCAGAGATAATAGCTGCTCTTGGTCGCTTGAAGACAGTGAACTTTAGGTGGAGGAGACACCTTAATGTTCTGTCTATTCCCCCAGCTCTTCACAGGGGAGAGTGTATACCATCCCACCCGACACACTCCCTCCCCTGCCCTAGCAGTCTGGAGTTTCAACAGTCTGAGACAGCCTCAGACTCTACTTCTGTGACATCACCACCTTCCCCCAAAGCATGGAGGCCATCAGCGTTGCCTATGACAGTCTTCAAAACCGTCTGGTCCCTTCCCCAGTGTGGCACAGTGGGTGGGTTAACTGAGGTCCAGGGAGGGCAAAGACTTTGTGCAGCTCCCATGACCCCGGGGGGCTGAGCTGGTTCTGAGACCCTGGCGCCCGCCTCCTCTTGCTGCTGAGCCTCAGTGCCCGGATAGGAAGGACGGCAGCAGGAAAGCAGCCCTGGGTCCCTTTTGACAAACACATCGTGCTTCCCACCTAAACCACCTCTGTGGGTGGGGAGCCCGGGACTGGTCTATTAGCTTTCTCCTGCTGTCCACCGAGGGTGCATTTGTCTGTTTTGCATTTCTTCCCCGGCTGTAGTTAGACAACTCTTGGTCCTGGGGGGAGCGCTGCAAAGAGAAAATGTCAGGGCGACACGCCGCCAAGATAACATTAGCGAAATATCAAGTCCTTTATGATGTCAGGAGGGATTCCTTCCCGCTGCCGAAGCTGCCTAATGACATCATAAAATAGGCTGGCGGCGGCCGTCGTCCCCCTGAGTCATCAATCATGCGTGTCTGCGGAGGGCCCCAGCACTCAGGGTGGGGGGTGCAGGATTTTAAACTCAAAAGAGGCTTCAGCACAGCAGCACTGTGATATGCTGAGGGGCTGAAGATGCCTTCAGCCCCCAGAAAGGGTCAGCTTCCTGGCCCACTGGGCACAAGGGGGCAGGCCTGACTCCCAAGGCCCCTCAGAGAGATCTTGGGACACTAATGGCTCCTGGGAAGGCCAGCACCCAACCTAGAGAACCCCAGAGGTGCTGAACCTGAGGAGAGCCCTATGCCCAGCCTTTCTGGTTATTGAGGGCTGGCTGACCTGTCTCTCCAGGGACATGGAGATGTTGGCAGGGACAGACAGGACTGCCGGAGACATAGGTCTGATCATCTGGTGTGATGAGTCCGGGGTCACAGCACTGGGAACATATGGAGGGGATCTTTGATTCCTTGGTGTGTGCTGCTGCATTTTCTATGTTAGCGCGCACGCGTGTGTGTGTGTGTTTCTCTGCCTCTGTGTACCTGGGGGAATTTGCAGCATGTATACAAATGGCAGCGCGCGCGTGTGTGTGTGTGTGTGTGTTTCTCTGCCTCTGTGTACCTGGGGGAATTTGCAGCATGTATACAAATGGCCTGTCCGGGTGTTTGTTTGCCATGTGCCTACTGCGTGCTTACTGCGTCCCTGCTCGTGGTTATGTGCGTCTGAGTCAGTCTGTCTCCTTGGTACCTCCTTGTTTGTCCACTTGCTTCTGCTTGTGCCTGGCAAAGTGTCTGCAGTATGAGCCAGGAGATGTGGAAGGGGATCAGAAAGGCTGAGCGGAGAGGAGATCCCAGAGGGTGAGCAGGGCCGTGGGATGTGTGTGTCAAGCACGTCCTTGCATCACCCTCAGCCTAGAGCGTGGATGTCTTAGAATCGCTTAGGGAGATTGTGAAACCTCCCCATGCCCAGCCTCACCTCACATCAATGAATTGTGACCTCTGGAGCCAGGGCCCAGGCACTGATATTTTTAAAGGCTCCCTGGGTGATTCGAAAGGGCAGCCAGGTGGAGAGCCGGGGTGTACTGAGCCAAGTGTGGTCTGGGGACGGGCAGCATTGGTCCTCACAGGCGGCTCCTGTGAAGTGTTCCGTGCAGAATAGCAGGTCTTGTACTGTACCTCCTGAGTCCCAGTCTGCATGTGCACCCCAGCCGATAGTTGAATTGTGATCCTAGGTGAGTTGTATATCTGGTAAAGTTGGAGAAGAGTGGAGCTGAGCTTCAGAAAACCCTGAGAGGTCCTACTGTGGAGCCTCATTCAGGAGGTTCGGGCAGGGACCTGAGAACAGGCTTCTTTAGGAGGGAGTCCCCAGGTCCTGCTGCTGCTGCTGGGAAAACTGGTGCTGGAGCTGCAGTGTACAGAAAGAGGGGCCAGAGCATTGTGTGTGCTGGGCTGTGCAGGGAGGATGGAAGGGGAAATCATGTTCCTGCCAAAGGGCCTGCTCTGCCACTGGCTTAGGGCCTCAGTTTCCCTGGCTGAGGGGCCAGGTGAATAAGAGAACAGGAAACATAAAGAGGTCTTCTGAGAGCTGCTGTCATCTGTGGGCCCTCTCTGATCCCTATGGAGTTCCCCAACCCTTCTCTTAAGAGAAAGGACCCAGGGTTGGACCTTCTCTGGTTCCTGAGAACCCCAAGCCAAAGCGTCATGCTCTGTCAGAACCTGGGCTCATCAGGCAGCCATAAATCCAGTTTTCCCAGCACAGTCTTGTTTCTGCTGATCATCCTTTAATTCTCGAGTTTGCACGTATCAGGGGGTACCCTTGTGGACAGTTGTCATCAGATGATTAAAGTTTGGATGAGATGGCGGGGGAGACTGACAGGATGGGGTGGGGGTGACTAAGTGTGTTCCCAAGGGGAAGCCCTCCGGAAGCTGCCCCTTTGGGCCCCTCCCTCTTGCCTGGCTTCTGGAGGGTTCTTCCCAGGCTGCCCAGACGCAGAACAGCCTTCAGCCTGGTGGAGGTAGTGTGATGGGGAGCAGGCAGCCAGCCCTGTCGGTCTCTGACCATTTAGTGGAGGTGAGGGGCAGAAGGTGGGGCGGAGGTGGTAGTGAGGCACCAGAAAGGCAGGCTGGGGCTCAGCCACAGCCCCCATCTTGCCCTGGGGCCAGGCTGCGGTATCGGCACCCCTTTGCCTGCATCTCCCCGCCTGTGGAACCCGAGGGCTGCAGGGAAGATAGCGATCAGCCGGAATACCAGAGGTGTGAGGCAGGCATGACCTCACCCAGGGTGTGCCTGCTCTCCAAGCCCTGCCAGGCCACCCTCCCGGCCCGCTCCCAGGTACCCACGGGCTGGATTAGACAACAAGCTTCAGCCAGCCATGGCAGGGGCGTCCCAGTGTGCTGGCCAGGTCCCAGCCAGACTCAGGCAGGGAACCAGATACCTCTCTGGAAGCAGCCTCTAGTGAACCCTGGGATCTCAAGGCCCCTGGGGGTGAGACATTTGGGGGACCAGTAGGGAGGTAGCACACTGGGGACTGAGGAAGGTAATTTAGGACTAAAATTGTGTGTTAAATCTATGGTCTAGAAAGAAAGGAAGTTGTTCCTTTTAAATGGCCCAGGAAACTTGGAGGCCGGTCTCATCTTGGGACAGGAGTTAAAAATGAGGAAGAAGTAGGCCCAGCAGTGTGGGCCGGCAAAGAGCGCCTACTGTGTGTCTGGCAGTGTGCTAGCAAGTGCCGCTTTGCAGATCACAGCCAGAAAAGCCGGAGGAGACTGTGGGAAGTGTTTACCAAGCTAAATATACAAAACACCTCTTGGTGACTTCGTTTTCTGATTGATTCCAGAGATTCACACTGTGGGAGAAGGGCTGTCGAAATCAAGTGTGTGACCATGGGTTGGGTGGGTGGGGGGTGGTCCTGGAAGTCCATGGCAAGTTCTCTAGGGCAAACAGTACCCCACCCTGGACTCTGCTGAGTGGTTGGGGCAGAAGGTGAGCCCCGCAGCAGTGGGAGCTGGCCCTAAAACTTCCCGGTTAGGGGTGCCGCAGTCCCTGCTCTGCCCCATCATTGATTGGCCGCCCTCTTCTCTGTGAGTACCCACAGGCCCTTCCCTTACACCCTTGCCTGTACCCTGTTCCACTTGCCCTCCTCTTTCTCCTGCCCATACCTATACCCACCGTCAGTCCTCTCCCCACACTCGGAGCTGGGTAAGGGACCTCATGGAGAGCTTTGCACAAAGAGCGCTTCGAAGGCCTCTGCGTCACATATGAGTGGATCCCCCTGTGAGCCACCAACCTTCTCTGTCCCTGCTCCCTGCTGGCGAGCTGAGTTCCCAACCCAGCAGGAGATAGGGCCGGACAGCCTTACCCCAGGACCAAAGCCCCCAAGTCCATTCTCCGTGCTCCTGGCAGCCTCTTCCCTGGCCTTGCGGTTCTGAGCTGCTGTGCAGAGGCCTCTTCTCCTTGTGCTTCTCCAGGACTCCTGGCTGTGTCTGTCTGTGTGAGCCGCTGTCTGAATCGTTTCTCCAGTCAGCAGATGCTCCCTGAGCTCTCTGTGTGCTTGGCCTTCTGCTGAGCTCAGGGGCCCAGAGATGGAAGAAAGACTCACACTTTGGATAGAACACTCGGGGGCCCTGGGCTCGTTGAGACTCCTGGGCTGGCGGCCACTCTGTCTTGGGGTCATACCCCTGGGCCTTTCCCCACCTGTTCCCTCCCATACCCGCTTCGCGGTCACGCTTTCCTCCATCCTGTGACAGCCACCCTCCTCCTCCTTGGCATTCTCTTCCGCCCCTCCATTTCCCTTCTTTACCCTGGCTTTGGACGGATGCCAGTACCTGGTCACATCCTCTTGGTTCTGGGCAGCGTCCGGAGTGGGGTGAGAGACTCAGACCCCTTCCAGATATTCGCCCTCAGCTTCTGGCTTCGGCACTGGAAGGGAGCAGAGCCGGACAGAACCTGTATGGTGGATGGGAGGAGGTTGTCCCTGTTGGGTTTCTGGGTAAGGGACTTGGCTTCTTGAAGGCCTGAAACGTGGAAGGGTGGGGTTGGGGGAGCGAGGGGAGGGAGGAGAAGTTGGGGGAGGGAGAGGGGAGAAAGGGCAAGGGGGCCTGGGTGATAAAAACAAGTGTTATTCTCGAAGACTGAATAAAAGAATATTGTAGCCCCCGCCCTTGTCCTTGGTTTCCCTTTCTGCAATTTCAGTTACCTGAAGTCAACCGTGGCCTGAACATATTCAGTGGAAAACAAAACAAAACAAGACAAACACTTCACAGGTTTTTAATCACAGGCCTGTTTGAGTAGTGCGATGAAATCTCACACTGCTCTGCCTCACCGGAGTGAGACATCACCTGTCTGTCCAGGGCATCCACCCTGTAGATGCTACCTGCCCATCTGTGATTATTTAGCATATGTAAATGGAGTATTAGCTGCAGTTTCAAGTCCCCACTAGGGGTTTTGGGATGTGTCCCCTGAGGACGATGGGGCATTACCGTAGGGACAAACTGGCCAACAGAGATTCTGACCCTATCACCAAGCACTCCTGGAAAGCCATAGCCTTCTCTTGAGGATGTTCCTGGTCTGTCTCAGAGCCGGAGTGGATCTCTGGCAGGACCTGGGTTGTGTCCTGCACTCTCTAGTTGGCTTCCACTGTGAAGGGGTGGAGGAGACTTCGGACTGGGTGGTGATGTTTCTTTGCAGCCCAGGAATGTGTCCACCTTCTCCTCCACGTCCTCCTGACCCACAGAGTTGTCGACACCTCTCAGCTCAAACCTTTGGGAAGCTTTGAAAGGGCGAGAAACCAGCTTTGTGGGAGACTTCGCAAACTTCCAGCAACTTCTGGCTTTACCTTGCATGGGCGGTCTTCAGGCTTTTCTTACATTTGGGTCCCAGTTCTCCCCTTCTTTTGGCCCCTTAATGCCAGCTGGGGCCTGATGAGCCCCCTCCTGGGGTGGGGTGGGAGCAGGGGCTCCAGGTAAGGGGTCTGACTCTTTCTGCTGAACCATGGAGGAGCACCTGGATAGGTTGAGCTCCAACCCAGGTGTCCCTGCAGGTGTCCCTGGAGCCCTCCTTTGCCTTTGCCTGAGGGACTCCACCCCAGTTCTGGTCAAGGCTGAGGAGCCCTGATAACAGCCATGAGCAATCTCAGGAATTCAACAAGGGATCACGGCAGGAGCAGTGAGTCTCTTTTTGTCCCTACAGTGCACACTCGCCCCAGGACAGAGGGGCTTTGGCAGCCTCCAGCCTGGTTATCTGATTTGGGGGCTGATGGGGTTTCTAATGGAAAACAATATGGTAATTTCAGAATGTTCCTGATTAGATGAAAATGATATTGCATCAAAGTTACTTCCTTAATTTATTCAGAAAATAACAAGAGAGAATTCTCTTCTAAGATCCTTAATTAAACCAGAGCTTCCACCTCACAGGCAAAGCAGGCTCTGGGCTCCAGGTGTAAGGAACAAAGGCCGAGGCTGGCCTGAGCCTTCTGGTGGCTGCCCGGAGGTTTCGGGGCCACTCTGCCTGCTGGAAGTGTTGGCACCGGAAGGGCATGGGACAGGGCTCCTTCCACACAAGGTCCCCTAGGTGGGCAGCCGGCCTCCACCTTCATCCCACTCCTGACCCCAAGCCACAGACAGTTAGTTAAGGAGGGGCTGCAGAGCTGGGACCCTGGGTAGAACAGGGAAGATGCTGATTGGTCCACTTAGGGTCTGGGATGGTGTGGGGAAATTGGCACCGCCAGAGAGGCTCATCTGAAGAATTTGGGGAGCAGGAGACAGGTTGAGAGGAACAAACAAGGATGATGAGGCATCTGGATGTTAGGAAGAGGAAGAGAAAGCTGTGGCTACTTTGGGGCTCACAAGGAATAAAGAAAGGAAGACAGAGGGGACCCATTGGACAGAGCAGTGGCCGAGGGACATCACAGCCGGAGCCAGAGTGGCTCAGAGTCGGAGGAGACCGCAATGAATCTCCAGCCTCTCTCTTTCCAGGGCTTGCATCTCCTGCTGGCACTGCATACTGGAGCATGGACAGAAAGCCAGAGGACGGGGTGGCCTGAGTGACACTCTGCACAGAGGCAAGGCTCCCGGGGCAGAGCAAGTGGAGACTGGCCTGCACAGCTCTCACGGTGACGGGAAGCAGCCTCTCGTCCGTCTCACGCTTTAGCGTTTCCCTAGTACATTCTCATTCATTTTCCTTGTCGTTCTCCACAGCACTCCAACTGCGGCTTTCTGTCTTTAGGAGGAAACAGGCTCAGAGGGGTCAAGTGATGTCCTTGCAGTCACACAGTGGGGAGGTGATAGATTTGAATTTGGTTTTGCCTCACTCCAAATACTTCCCCTTTTCCCCCTGAAATAAAGTCCTGCCTGGCCTGAGCTGTGTGTTATGAGGGTTTCTGGGGTGATCCCGCCCTGCCTGGAAGCTCCAGTGAAGCGGTGAAGGAAGCCTGCGTGCCCTTCCTGAAAGAAGAGGTAATGCCTGCCACACGCAGCAAGCCGACCTCGGTGATCTCCCCAGACATAAGAAATCTCTAATTCTGGTGGGATCTCCTGCCCCTTGGGTCTGCTGTAGCGCTGGGACAAGAGCTCAAAAAGGGGACGTCATTCCAGAGCAAGAATCATCCTGCAAGGAACTCCTCTTCCTCGGGACCACTTCATGCCTGCCGGTGATGTGGCCCCAGCCCTGTATCTGCCCAGCAGGTGTGGGGCCAGGGACTGCCTTGGGATGCAGAAGGACCTTGGGAGGGTTCTTGGGGGAGCTCCTGACCTTGAATTCCGATGTGGCCAAGGTTAGAGAGCTATACTCAGGCCCTAAAGCTGCAACTAAGGAGGACCATAATGTGGAAAAAGAATTCTAGGGTGGGAAGGCTGGTGTGGAAACATGAGCGCCTGGGTGTGTGCTGCGTGTAAGCATCTGAATATACGAATCTGCCGAAGATCAAAGTAAAGGGAAGTGTACTTGGATGGGCCATGCAGGGTGGCGGTGATGATTGTGGTGATGCCGCTCCTGCTAATGATGATGATGATGGTTAAAAACATCCTAGCGTTCTTAAGGGGCTGAGGATTGCAAGTTTGAGCCCAGCCAGGGCAACTTAGTGATTAGTGAGACCCTGTCTCAAAATAAAAAATAAAAACAATGCCAGAGATATGGCTCAATGCAAAGGTCCTGGGTTCAATCTCCAGTACCACAAAAAAGCAAAGCGAATCAAAACAGAAAACTATAGCTAATGGGCCTGGGGATTGAGCTCAGTGATGCCACTGCCTGCCTTGTAAGCAGAAGGTCCCGAGTTCAATCCCTGGTAACAAAAAAACCCCCACCCCCCACCCCCAAAAAACCCCAAACCCCAACAAACTATAGCTAGCACCCACCCCCCACCCCCAAAAAACCCCAAACCCCAACAAACTATAGCTAGCATTTATGTAACACTACATGCCAAGCCTATTCTAAACTCTGTATATAAATGTTAGCTAATCCTTGCAACAAATTTAGGAGACAGGTGCTATTATTATGCCATTCTACATATGGGGAAACTGAGGTACAGTGAGGCTCAGTGACAAGCCCAAATGTTGGAGCTATGATTTGGGCCCAGGCCCAATCTTAACCACCAAGAAGTACTTCCCCTGGGACCTGGAGGTGTGGACCTGGCCTCTAAGTCATGCTGGGGCTTCTGGACCACAACTTTGATGCCCCTATCTGTCTCCTGATCTTTGTTCCTAGCAGTTCTTTTTTGGGGGGGATGTGAAGTTGACCCCTCAAACCCCAAGATCAGGTAGGCAGTCTTATCTGGAGCTAAAACAAGGATGTGTCAAAGGGACTCAGGGTTGGGGTTCATCCTGGTGGTTAGTGTGTGGTGTGCACAGGGCTAAGTCAGAGCAAGGGGCAGGGGTAGGGAGTGAAGGGACTTTGCAGGCCGGGCTAAGTCCTGAGGTCTCTATTGGTAGCATAGTTGGTGGGAGCCCTAGAAATGGGCTTTATGGACAATTTTGGGGCTACCCTGGAAGGCTTACTATGGCTGCTGTGGATCGGAGGGGGAGGCAGAGGCAGGAAGGCCAGAGAGCAGAGAAATGCAACAGATTCCAAGCCAAAGGTGGTGTAGCTGGGCTGGCGATGAGAGCAAGGATGTTGGTTAAGAGGCAGAAGCCTCGGCATTTGGTGATAGACTAGACATGGTGGGCTGGTGGAAGAAACCACTGAGAATGGCTCCTGGGTTTTTGGGTAACTGGGAGGATGGGAGTCATGGGAGAAGGGGTAGCTCTTGCCACATCCGTGGGTCTCTGAGGAGTGCAGGGAAGCCTGAGGCCCTGATTGATCCTGGATTCTTTCCTGATGGACGCGGGGGCTGGGGAGACAGGAGGCCAAAGGCGTGGCAGTAGATAAGCCAGCATGAGGGCGGTACCGATTTCCCTTTGAACGCCATTCACTTTCTTTAGGGGGTCCTCGTTTTTATTTATTTGTTTATTTGGTACCGGGGATCAAACTTTGGTCCTTGCGCTTGAGAGGCAAGCGCTGGAACCACTGAGCTAAATCCCCAGCCCTTCCTCATTTCGAAAGACTCAGACAGGGGTTTGTAGGAGAGATGAGTCCTACACCTTTCATTCTTCATGCTCAAATACAGACATGTTCTGTGTTATAGTGGTTAGAGCTCTCAGACAGTGAGCTGGGCTCCAATTCCAGCATTGCCACTTTGTAGCTGTGTGTCCCAGGGCAAATCACTCTACCCCTCTGGACCTTCGTTTCCTCATCTGACAGCACCCATCTCGTGGGCTTGCTGGGAAGATCAGCTGCTCCGTGGAAGCTTGGGTTAGGACACTGGATCCCTACAGTGTGGCAGAGAGCAGGGGATGTGGCCTCTCGCCTCAAGGGGAGGTTTTCCTTCCTCTTTACCCTCTCCACAGTTGGCGGACACAGCCATTCTTCCCGGCTCAGGGGGTCAGTCAGTTCAGATGGGAGAAGTCTTTCTGCCCAGAAAGGGATGCAAGGAGCCTGCCTGGCACCCTCTCCTTTCCCAGCTGCCCAGGTCCTCCCTCAGCCCTGCAGTCTGGGAGCAAGGCAGCAAGGCCCTTATCACCACTGCCTAGAGGGGTTCTCGCCAGAGAGGCCCCAACCTTCGTGTGGGTTCTCAACCTTGCCCCACTGGCCGGAGGCAGTGCCCACCTTGCCCCCCAACTCCAGGTGCCCCTGTGCCACAGGCCCCTTACAAACTCGGGGCACAGTGGATCCTGAACTCTCCAGCTCCTGAGGGGACTCTGGGGCCAGGGTGCCGCTGAGTGCTGCCCCCCCCCCCGTCCCTCCCACCTGGTTCTGGAGGTCCAGACCTTCCCAGGAAGGCAGCAGGGAGAAGCAGCAAGGGAAACCGGCCCTTCCCTTCTCCCCCCAGGCACTGGTCTCAGAGCCCAGGGTCCTGACCCTTGGGCTGAGCTCGCTCCTACACCAACCCCAACTCAGAGTTTGCTGGCAGCAGCCTGCATGACTTTGGTGTAGTTTCTGTGGTTTAATAAGCTACAAAAACGACATTATTTTAAGCCAATCTGGATATAGCACAAAAACTCTCACCCCGTCTGTTCTGTGAAACTCAGATACCCTGACGAGAACACAGCTCACAACCAACTAATACAATATTCTACTGGGCGCGCTGTCAGCGGGCCCCACGCGGGCGCCGGCT
>NW_022900935.1:6431786-6451500 GCF_012274545.1 Fukomys damarensis
GCGGGAGGAGAGGGAGGAGAGGAGCGTTCTGGCCCGCTGACAGCGGCTCTACTCCCACAACTCGCATATGTCGGATTCCGAAGCAGGGAAGTGTGTCCAACACACCCAATGCAAAGACAGGTTGTTGAATATTTTTTCTCTCATCACTAAAAAGGATTCCCTGCTGGGTGCAATCAAGATCCATAAACTCGCGGCTCGAGTCGGTGTGAAAGCAGCGCTCAGCCCAGACTCCCTCGCTGGCGCTAAATGTAGGCTCCGGGCGGGCGGGCGGAGATGCGCAGACATCCGCTAGCAGTCTGGCCTTGCGACCGGCAGTTCCCGGCACATTAGGCAGTGCGCTTATTTTTGGGCTACGCTTCGGTGGATTAACTTTTCAGTGTAAAGTTTCCAAGCGCAGGCATCGTCCCCGGGGCGCAGCCCCCTCCCCTTTCAGCTGGCACCGAGCTTTTCAGAGCCAGAGGCAAGGGGAGCTGGCTGGCAGGATGCTCAGCTACCCCAGGGGTCATGGAAGGAGGGCGGGCAGCTCCCAGCCCGCCCCTGGCAGTCAGGACAGATGCCCAGCTTGCTGCCCCATCCTGCCCCAGAGTGCACCAGACGCCCAGTGCCTCTTTTCTTTCCAGGCTGAGGCTCTGAGCTGGGTGGCTTTGGAGGCCTTGCACCAGTCCATCTGGGGGCTGGTCCTGGGGTGGAGCCTCCCTGCTTCTGCTGGTGGTGGAAGGCCCAGGATCTTCCCCTGGCTTCCTCCCTGGGCCTCCGGGGACTGGAAGCAGGAACGCATCTTGGAAGTTGGAAAGCTGCTGTTCATGATAAAGACAAGAAGCCTTCTTAGTCTTCTGAGATGCCTTGCACCACTTCTTGGGTAGGGAGACTGAGGCAGGGGTTTGGTGAAGCCTCGGAAAGCCTTGGAGCAGTGAGGAGAGTAGAGCGAGAACTCCAGGGAGAGCAGAGATGTCGGATCCCAGGCTCCTCTGATGCCCTGGGGAGGGAACAGGTAAGGGTTCTTGCAGACACCCAGTGCCCCCGCTTCCCTTTCCCCTCCACACATTCAGTGACCGTCCACTGGGTGCTTCCACAGCCAGCGATTTAAAATTCCCATGAATTATTAAAAAGCAGTTAAAATGTCACCTCCAAAAAAGCCCTTTTCTTCCCCAACATACCGTTGTTCTGGGGGCACGCAGTGTGTCATGTACGGTCCAAGTGAGCTGCAGAAAGAGCAGGCAAAGTGAGGGCAGTGCCACGAGTGTGCTGAGGTTTGGCTGGGTGTAGGTTATTTACTCACTCATTTATCCAAACGGACCATTGGTGCTGACTGTGGACAAGTTCCTGGGGGGGGGCGGTGACATGCCGTTCACCCAATTATTCATTTGTGTGCACTCCCAGCGTGCCAGGCACTGTGTCTGGGTACAGAGTCTAAGCATGTGCCCTTTGAGCAGAAAGCAGAGTGAGAGAAAGTCTGGAAAGGAGAAAAGGGACTCTGGAAGGGGCTACACAGGGGGCCTTGGGAGACGGTGTCCCGGCCTGGCGCTGAACCAGTGCTGAGTGAGGGCTGAGAGAGCTGTCCCCTCCCAGGCCTGTGCTCCTTCAGGCTTTCCATCCACTTGCAGAGCAGGTGGCCACGAACTTACACCAAAGCAAAAACAAATGATGCGAAAGAGGAAACGGTGAGGTAGTTTGGGGGCGCCTTGGAAAGAAAAAAAGCCTTTCTCCTCACTCATAAATCATAAATCACTCTCCCAAACCCCTCCCCCCGGGAGATCAGCACATTACAAAGACAGGTTGTTGAATATTTTCTCTCTCATCACTAAGAAGGCCTCCCTGCTGGGTGTAATCAAGAACCATAAACTCGCCTCGCAAGGAGTTGGTGTGAATCGAGCCCCACTCCACTCACCTTGGTTCAGACACGCGCCGGCCGGCTGACAACACGAGCCGCTCTCCCAGATGTGTTTGAAGGGGCCAGAGCAAGGAGGGGCTGGGCTCCGGAAGTCTCCACCACCGGCTTGGTAATGATCAGGCCTGGAATTCCGGACACCTCTCCAGAAAGGTCAGGAAGGAGAGAAATCGATGCCTGCAGACAACAAGTCAGGGCATTGACAAGTGGCACAGGCATGTGCTGTGGCCCCCACCCCGTGTCCCAAGGTCCCCGGGGAGAGGCGACAGGGGTCAGGATGGCCTCTCAGACCTGGTGTTTTTTTTTTTTTAATGGGCTGCCTGATCAGATGGAGCATCTTCTCTCTGTTTTTCAGAATTGTCCTTCTCAAGGTAGAAGAGGACAGGGACCTGGTGTTGCTCCGGAGGGCTGGGCTGGGCTGGAAGGTGGGGGTCACTGAAATGAGACAGGCGAATGAGAGAGAAAGAGGGAGGTATCCGAGAAGCTGGGCTGCTCACCACTAAGGGGGCCAGTCTGCTCTTTGTCTGGAAATCTACCAGCAGAACTCGAGCAGTCCAGAGGCAGAGTTGGGGGAGAATCTGTCCCATTTGCCTGGACTTCCTGCTTCAGACCCTTTTAAATGTCATGACTACTGCCTAGACTTCTGGGTCAGATCATGCCTGCCCCTGACTCAAGAATTGCCCCCAATATTTCATTCAAAATGTACCCCACTTCTGCCAGCCAGCAAACTCCTGGATAGCCAAGCCATTTCCAAATGCACCTTATAGTTTCCTTTCTCGGGGCCTCTGTGTTTACCACCACCTCCTCCAGGCCTGCCCTTTCTGCTAACTCTTTCTAGTGATCTCCTACCTGACTTTCAAGGCTCAATGGAAAGGTTCCTTCTTCTGAGGAGCCCTCCCTGACCAGGTAGAGATAATTTGTTCTTCCTGGACAATTGTGCAATTCAAGCCTTCACATCCTATATTGTGGTGGTTTATGCCAGTCCCCTGCTCTTCTCTGGGCAGGTGCTTCACCCCCATGGCTAGGAGTGGCCTGATTCAGTCTACGTGCCCAAGGCCCATACCTACTCTGTTGAGATGAACAAAAACAGAAATTTCATCACCAAGTTTCAATCCCAAGCTCTGTCTGCACCTGCCTCCTGAGTACCTGATTGGGACCCTGGTTTCCACACATCAGTCAGTAGTGGGCCTGTCTTCCTGTCCGTGCTGCCTTCCCTTCTTCATCCACTCCATCATGTAGGAGCTCCTTGTGGGCAGGCTGAGCTCTGCTTCCTCTTTGAAAGTCAAAATGCCAAGTGGGCTCCGGTAAGGATGAGTGGGGCTGAGTTTGAACTTTGCTCAGGTGCAGTCTGGAAACCACAGGGCTCTCTCTGCACAGATGTGGTTGCAGCTTCCCAGGGAGGGGCTGAGGAAGTCCCTGTGTGGGGTTCAAATGCTGTGACTTCATGGGATTGGAAGGATCTCTCCATTCAAGTTCAGTGGGGACACAACCCCAGGACCTGCAGGCTTGTTCTCTGGCTGGGCCCTTGGCACAGGGTGCTTGGATCTATACCAGCTGGTGGTGGGCTCTGTTTCTAAGCTGCCAAATATTGTAGCTCTCCAGGAGACGGGAGGGCAGTGCTATCTCACTGCTGCCTCCTCACCTCTCCTGGGAGCCTGGGCACTGGAACATAGGTAAAGCGAGTGCTTCCTTCCAGGCAGAGAGCACGCTGTTCTCCCGCCTTTGCAGGGGCCATGGAGATATTGCCCACTAGCTTCAAGGCTCTCATAACTCTTTCAAGACAATCACTTTATTTATATGAGTTTGTTTTAAAAAACCCACAGACGATCCACCCAGGGACCTCTCTGACCGCCTTGGCTTGATTCTGTCCTATCCTCTGAGTCCATAACTCTTAGTCTTTTGATTCTCCCAGTCCACAAACTATAAAAATCTTATTTCTATAAGGTCTTTTATGGTTACCAAGATAGTCAATAGTGTCATTTTCATTCATATCATTCTGCAGGGAAGTTAGAGGAAATGAACCAGACAGAGGAGAGCTATAAATAAGGTTCAGCTACACAGGGCCCCAAGCGGATCCCACTGCGTTCTTTTAAAACTACTCATGCACAGAATACACACACACATACACACACCACATACACAAATGGACACAAACACACCCACGTATGCCTGTGCATGCCTACAGACAGGTGTACACAAGCTCTTCTATGCACACACACACACACACACACTTGATTGCACAATTTGGCAATGTTAATACAAAGCCCTCCCTGGAATTTGCCTGTCTTTGAAGGACTGAGAGCAGGCAATGGCACTTGCTGAGGCAGGATGGGGGGAGAGAAGTAGGCAGCCCAGAGAACGCATTCCAAAGCCATGAAATGCAGGTTTGGGCATCCAGCCACCCGTGAGCTCATGTGTGGGGAGCTCCAGAATCCCCGCCAACACAGGAGTCTGAAATCTTGGACTGAGTGGCAGGGGCAGCCCCACAGCCAGTGCTGGGAATGCCCAGACAACGCTCCTGCTCCCTCTGACAGGCTGTTGGTGTCATCTGAGGGCCAACCCCTCAATCCTGGAGATGAGTGCAGCAGCTTCATGGTTCTGGTTTATGCCTAGCTGCCACCTACCTGAAGTTGCCCGTAAGCCCTGTGGCTGAAGGCTTTGCCCTTAGCACAGGACCCTGGAGCAGAAAGCAGGAATTCTTGGGCACTGTGTGGTCCAGGCGGTGAGGCAGAGAGAGAGAGCTGGAAATCTGGGGGGTGCAGAAGAGGAGGGTGTTCAGATTGGACCACACAAAGATGGAGGGAGCAGGCCTGTGGGGAAGACTGCAATACTTCCCTGGGGTGAATGCACTCAGGACTCCATCCTGCCTTGGGGAACAGGGGGGCAGAGCAGCCCAGCGGTGGGGAGGAGAAGGGACTGTGTGGCTAGAGAGAGGAAATCTGGGCTCGCTGACCAGGGTGGAAAGGAAAGCATAGCCCGGGTTTCGGTGCTGACTCTACACCCTCCAATCTCTGGGTTTCTGTGCCCCAGTGAATCATGAAGAGGAAGAGCTGTCAATCCCCTTGTAGTTTTGGAACTACAGGTGGACTAGTTCCGTGTCAGGGCCCCAGGGAAGTTGTAGCTTCTTAGTTTTTCCCATCTGTAAAATGGGGACAATGATTTTTGACTGTTGGCAGCATTCCAAGGATGCTGTTGCCGGGGACTGGGCAGAAGTCCAGGAAAATGGATGAGCTTATTTGGAAACTTGTGGGTGTGGGACTTGTAACGGATGCAACCCATCAGGGTGCCAGGACCCTGAGAAGCCCCTGCCCCCAGCTTCCTCCTCCCTCCTCACTACTTAGCATGCCTTCTCACCCCCAACATGGAAGAGCAGAAATGCAGCCCAGGGCTCTGAGCTCAAGGCCTTGGAATTCCTCTAACCCACCCCCTCCTTCAAGGGAACTATTAATTGTAATTTAAGCCTCCCAAGTTAAAAGCAGCGTGCAGCTTTAAGGATTCTTTCATCCCAATTACACATCGTTTCTGGCTGCACTTTAGTGCCAGGCTTTTATCTGTTGTTCTGGGGAATCACTTATCGGCCAGAGCAGCATACTCCACACAGATTTCTCCCTGATTA
Organism: Fukomys damarensis; assembly: GCF_012274545.1. Taxonomy (NCBI): domain Eukaryota; kingdom Metazoa; phylum Chordata; class Mammalia; order Rodentia; family Bathyergidae; genus Fukomys; species Fukomys damarensis. The sequence goes on from NW_022900935.1 coordinate 6,437,291, forward strand.
TGTTTAATGGCAAATGGAGAGTTAACTCTCCTCCCTCCCGGAGCTGTGTAGACAGTTTTCCCAGTGCAGCCAGAAAGAAGCCCCGGGAAGCAGGAGGGCATGACATGGGAGAGCTGCAGGGACTTCTGCGACCTGGCACCCTTCAGGGAGGGTTTCAAGGGGAGCTGTATGGCTCAGGGTGACTAGAAGGGCAAATTTTGCCCTCACCCTCTTGGTGACCCAAAGGCTTCGTTAAAAGTGCTGATGGCAGCTACTTGTTTATTCTACACCTCTGTCACTGTGAGAGTCAGCTGTCGCCTGGCCCCAGTTCCTCACAGGTGCACAGCTGCTGGACCTGCACGGCCACATCTGTGCTCACACACTTGCATGTCCTTACAGCCCTTACCTCATGCACGGGCACATCTCTCTGTGTACAGACTCCCTGCTCTGACTGCTGGGTGTACTCTTGCCTCCACCCCAAGTAGGCACAGCATTGGACCCTTTTTCATCCTCTCACATAGCCTCCCGTCTGTCTGTCTGTGATTCACAGAATTAGGAGGTCACAGGAGCTTGGAGGAGGTCTTGGACTATCAGGTGATGGGATCAGAGTATCAGTCAGGCCTCTGTGCCATCAGACCGCACTCTAGTGTCGCCTCTATGCCCCTGAGCCACGTTAGTCACACCCAATTGGATGTACCTTGTCTCAGAGCTGGGCTGACTGCTCAGTCCTGTGAATGTTACTCTGTAAATCTCCAACTGAACGGGTCCAAAGCAAAGCTCCTGGTCTCCCCCGAACCTGCTTCCCCTGTAGTCTTCCCCTGTTTCAGCTCTTGGACTAAAGACCTTTGGGGTCATTGTCAACTCCTCTCTTATGTTCACGTCCCACACTCAGTCTGTCTGCATATCCTGTAGCTGTACATTAAAAATACATCCCGAATCCGCTCACTTCTTACTACACTACCCCAGTGTCACCACCCTGATCAACACCACCAAGATCCCTGCTGGGTTTATGGCAATGACATCCAGAAATGTCTCCCCGCTTCTTCCCTCCCCTTCTACACAGCGGCTCAAATTTCAAAGTCAGATCATGTCCTCTGCTCCTTTCAGACAAAACACTGAGGAGCTCACAGTGGCCTGCACGTTCTTATGTGCTTTGTTTCTCTTTACCTCATTGCACTGCTGACTTTTCCTATTCTTTTCCTTTTAATACTGTTCTCTCCCACTGGCTTCCTTGCTGTTCCTTTTGCTTACAATACATTTCCAGTTGTCACTTGGATCCTCCCTTACCTCCATCTTCAAGTCTTTGCTGAAACGTGATTTCTTAATGAGATCACCTTAAATATCCTATTTGATTCTACGGCCTGTTACCTCTTTAGGCCCTGACTTTCCAATCCCCCTTACATGGCTGCTTTTTTTTTTTTTTCCTCAGAAAATATATACTTCCTGTCACAGGTTGGGTGTCTTGGGAAACATTCTGATGCGGACTTTTTCTGGCAGAAAGTTCACTGAGGAAGGCTCTCAGATCAAGACCTGTGGGGAGTGGAGGAAGCAGTACTGGGCAGAGGGAAGAGTTGAAGTGTGATGTAGTCACGACAAAGGCCTCAGCCAGCCACAAGGGCAGCCATGAGCTGGACCGACTTTCAGAGTTGCGCTGCATTATGGAGAGGGGGCTTGGGGTCTTAAGAACCTGGATGTGGGCTGCTCCTTGGGCAGGGGAGTGACCTCAGGTGGAGCAGTTGTCCTCCAAGGAGACAACTCCGGAGAGGGGTCGGTTGAATGCCATGGGCCATCAGCGCTTCCAGGAGTCAGGGGAAGGAGTACCTCAGTTTGGAAGTGAGAGCTGGGTGCCATATCTCAGCACTGCCTCTCTTCCCTTACAGCAACGAGCAAATGCCAATGTATTGTATTTGCCTGCTCTCCATCTCTCCTGCTAGACAAGGAGACTCATGAGGGAAAGTCTCTGTGGACAAAGCTTCCTGATGTTTCTTGAGTGCCTGGGCGAGTAGACTCTTCATCAGTACTCGCTGGATGAATGAGTGGACCTACCCATTTCTCCATGTCTCCCTTCTCTCCATCGTCAGCCTTGTCGGACTCCCAATCCCAGTTTTGCCACTGACAAGTTGTGCAGTCGTGGAAAAGTTGTTTAACTTTTGACCCTTTGCTTCTTCACCTGTACAATGAGGTAGCAGAGGTACCCATCTTAGAGTCTGGGGAGGATTCAAGAGCTATCCTTGTAAAGCACTTGACAGGCACCCGGGGAAAAGAAAACTGGTCCTCAGTACTGTTGATAGTATTATCGTCTTGGGCTCTCTTTGTTTTGGGTTGCTTCTAGGATTCTTATCGGAATTAAAGACAAAGCCTACACTCTAGCTGGGGTACCTTGGCCTTCCAGATGTACAGGGAGAGGTAGCCTACAGAAGCCTGACCTGCAGGGGTCAGTTGTTGGCTAATCAGGCTAGAGATCTGCTCACAAGCCTGTTGCTGTGATTCTTGCCTTGGGAAATCTCAGTGTATTCCTGTGTGCGTCTATGTGTCTGTGCACGTGTTTGTGTGGAGAAAATGCAAGCTATACTCAAACTGTATGTTCCTAAAGGATAACTTACCCTAAACACTAGGTCTGTATAAGAAGTCAACCATCTGTGGGACCTAGAGAGGTCAAGAGGGTCACCTTGCTTTCTGTTCGCTCTTTTCCTCTTACATGAGCTTCTCTTCCACTGATGCCCTGAATGAACTTATTTCTCAATCTCCAGCAACTTCCTTGTCAAATCCAGTGAATGGATGCATACTTGAGTTTGGCAACAGTTCAGGTTACCACTCTTCATCTGGAGTTTCCTAATATTGGGAATAATGTATGCTGTGGTTTTGTCCCTAGGTTTCCTCTCAGAGGGACTCATTGAGGCCTTCAATTCTTGCAGCCCGTGAAAGGATTAGTGGCCCACAATATCCAGTAGTCTGTTCCCGTGAACTTCCTTCGGCCAAACAGAACTGCCTCTTGCAAGGGTCCACTTCCTGGAATTAAGTGATTACTTTTGCCTTATTTGGGGACACTTCTAACAGGGCCAAACCCGCTTTAGAACTTCCCACAGGATTAAGATCTCTGTTACAAATGCATCCAGGTTCAATTTCTCCCTCTGCCCAGTACAGCTTTGCTTTCTCTTTTACGAATGTTGTTCCTGAGATCACTATGCAGTAAGTCCTCTGCATGCAAATCTCCATCTTTGATCTATTTCTAGGGAACCTGACCCACTACTACAGTTGGTGCTAAGAGTGGTTCCTAGGAAACAGACTCTAAAATGGGATTTTGGAGCTGGATTATCCACGGGCCTGTTGGTAATGAGAGCTGTCACTGGGGATGTGGGTGGAGGTACTAATGGCCCCTGACTTGCTCTAGAAGTGCAACTGTTAGAACTTTCTTTTCACTGCCTTGAAGTGGGGTAGGATACCAGTGGGGAGGAAGGTACTGTGAGTGTAGCCTCTCAAACATATAGAGGTTTAGAGGAAGTAGTAATTATAAAGACAATGGAATTAAGTGATTGTTGCTGGGGGCAGTCAGTGGATTGGAAAAAAGACAACGAAAGGCAAAGGGTGATCATTCACCACTTTAAGGTGAATCCCGAAAGCCAGAGGGCTTCCTTGTCATTAGTAAAGAGACTTTCTCCTATAGCTGGAAGGCAGAAAAAACCGGGATTTGGCCCAGTAGTGAATATAAGGGTAGCAGATTTTCAAGAAAAATCGAATTCTCATTGTTGCAAGTCAGATGTGCTTTGATTGTTCAGGGCTTGACTGGGGACCCTGACACTTGGGACAGGGATGTTTGGATTGATTACCTTGAATACCTTGAAACCCTAGGTCACCCTGACCCTCAGAGGCAGCAGAATGTCTTTTGCCCTCCTGTGAGAAGCTAGAGGTTTCTCAAATTTAAAGATGAGACAAAGGCTTCTACCTCAGAAGATGCCAGGCAGTGGGTGCCCCCCCACCTGTGGCACATCCATCTTCCTGCCCCAGGGTTGTCTCCCAGTCCACTTCCAGCCGTGAGGTCAATAACTCGGGTAAGTTGCAAGATAACCTGGTTGCCAAGGGAAGTCGTCACTGTAGGACACAGCCAGGAGTGAACTTTATTTCTTGCAGCATTGATAGGCTCTCTGCCTCTAGTCTTACTTTGCAGGTCCATCTTGCGCATCATTGTCAGAGGAATCTTTTAAAACAGATATCAGTCTCTGCCTTGCTTAGAACACTTCAGTAGCTCCCTGTTGCCTCAGGATAAAATCTACTTTTCTTGGCTGGGTGTTGCTTCATCTCTTGCCTCATTTTCTGTGTGTGCTTTTCCTGTTTGCCATCACCTTTGCTTTTCCTGTTTCCTTTGCCTGGAAACTCTCTTCCCTTCTTCACCTTGCCAGCCGCTTCTCTGTCTCAGTTGAGGTGCCATGGGCTCACCCCCACATGGGGACGTTGTGTTCTCTTGCCTGGCCCCTCTTCAGGGCACATCTATCCTCAGTTACCAAGAATGCCAGCTGCCAAGGGCTCACAGCCGCATCCTCCATGGGGACTGTCTGCAGCTGCAGGCACGACCTTCCCTAAAGTGACGACCTGTCCCCAGCTAATGACGGCCAGGGAGAGGGTTTCAAGGCTGGTCCTCTTGCTTCACCTGGCTTCAACCCCAGGCTTCCTTCTCAGCTTCAGCGCCTCTCACAGGACTGTCCGAAGCCTGAGTTACAATCACAGCACTGGTCTCATTTTAGCTTCCTCATTTCTTCGTTAAAGGTTTTTTCATTAACATGTAATAATTGTACATATTTATGGGATATAGTAGAACATTTTAACACAGGGATATCCTGTGTGCCAGTTCAACCAGGGGAATTAGTATTTCCATCACCTTAGCGTTTCTTTGAGCTTGGGGTGCTTCAGCATCTCTCTTCCTGTTCTTGGTAAAATATGTAATGTTACTGTAAACTACAGTCCCGCGCTGTGCTGTGAAACCCCAGGACTTGTTCCTTCAGTCTAACTATGTTTTGGTATTGGTATCCATCCTCCACCTCTCCACCCTATCCCTACTCTTCTAAGCCTCTGGTAATCATGAAATCACGATCCTAATTTTGATTAATTTTGTTTCTAGCTTTCTCACTTATTTATAACTGTGTAGCGCTCTCCACAACACCTCTCCTGTCCCGATATAATCCATGCAACTCTGCTTCAAAGACTGTTTCCAGAGAATCCAAGCTAAAGACACCCGCCCCCTAATCTGGTACTGGGGATTGAACCCAAGACCTTTGAGCTGAACCACATCCCCAGTTCTTTAAAAATGTTTGTTTTGTTTTGTTTTGACACATCGTTTTGCTATATCAATGAATTGCCCAGGTTGAGCTGGAACTTGTGATCCTCCTGCCTCAGTCTCGCAGAGTGAGGGGATTAACAGATGTGTGCCACCCCAACTGGCTTACACATTTTTGGGTGTTCTCAGATATTCCTTCCTTGGGTTTTCTCAGGACCATGCATACGTATCTGATCATGCACGTTTTCCAGTTATGTGTTGCTGTCTAACAAGCCATTCTTATGCTCAGTGACTTTAACGATTGATTTTTCTTTATATTTTATAGGTTGGTTGGCCCCAACGGGGCAGTTCTGCACCATCTGGTGGAGTATAGGTCACTCATGCGGCTGCCCTCAACTGGGAGCTACCTGCAGCTGCAACACTTGAGATGGCCACTCGCCCTCCAGAGCTTCTGCCCACCCGGCCTCTGACCATTCAGTCTTCTGGCTTTGACTTCCTCATGTCATGGCAGTCGGGCTCCAAGAAGACAGAAGTGGAAGTGGTCCTTCCCTTTACGGCTTGGACTTCACTTCCGCCAGACACTGTTGGTCAGAGCAGATCACAGGCCTAATGATCCAAGGGGAGGGGGACTAGGCTGTCTGTATCTGTTTCTAGGGATGAAGGGGAGAGCTCGATGACCATTGGACGCTGTCTGTCTCCCACAGTATGTGGCAGTCATGCAGTGAGCTCCTGGAGGGGAAGGATCCAGCTACCTCTACTCTCTCCAAGCCCAGGCTGTCAGAGATTTCACGGTACAGTGTGAACTCCAGCCCCAGTATTCCTCATACTAGAACGTTGGGCTGAGAGAAGGGTAGAGAGGTGGTGGAGTCAAGCCCAAGCTGTCAGCTGCCTCTGTTGGGACTCTTGAATGTCAAGTTAGTGCATCTAAATGCTGTCTGGAAGTCTTTTTCTGGGCATAGGTTATGCTCCCTGGGGCATGATGGGCACATTTCATTGAGCCACATGGTTACACAGAGCCGTGGATCCAAACACAGACTTAATAATTAAAGCCTGTCTCTTCTCTCTCTTGTCATTGTACATTTAGAGCATGTGGAAGTCATTAGTGTTGTTTGTCAAATATTTCTGGCTGTGCACCTGCTGAACACATGGCAGGATTGCACTTCTTGGCCCTCTTGTGGTTGGGTGCAGCCTTGTGATGAATTCTGGCCAATGAGTTGTGAATGGAAGTGACTTGTGCCTTTTATGGGCATTTAGTGGCTTGGTGAAGCCTCCGGAGCTCTCTTTCCCTCTGCTTTTGTGCTGGCCGTGTTGGAGATGGTATCTGCTCCACTGAGCCAATGAAGACACGAGAAGCAGAGCCTCCCTCATTCAACCCATGATGTGCAAATGGCAAGTGAGCAATAATCTTTTTGTTTGGTTTTGTTTTAAGCCACTAATTTTAAGGAGTGGTTTATTATGGTAGCTTGACCTCATCTTTCCCGTCTGATACAAGGGTCTTGGCTTAACCCAGGCTGAGCTCATCTTGGTAACCAGTGGATCCAGAGTGGCATAGGGGTGGGCGTGGAGGAAAGTGTGTACCTTTGGAAAGAAGAGGTTGCAGTAAATGTTAAGGTGAGGATTCTACACACAGGCCACACAATATAAGCAACTCATATATTAACGCATTGAGAGTTACAAAAGCTTAGTATTGAAATGGAAAGGACTAAATATTCAGAGAAGTGGGAGTATTAAAAAAAATTCCTGCCCCTTCCTGCTATGTGTAATTTGCCTCCTTGTGAGGGTCCCCTCATTCACTGCTGGGGATTTGAGTAGTTGTCTTAAAGGCAAGTGATTTGAATGCCCAGGCATTTGCATATGGGCTTTCCTTCTGTTGCTTTCTTTATTCTAGCTCAGTGGCGCTCTAACTTTAGTGTGCCTAAAAATTTCTTTCATGGCTGTATAAACAAACCCATGGATACTGTACTTTGTGACTGGTTTCAGGGTTTTTCAAGGGTACTTTTGACGACATGCAATTCTTGTCCTAGGCACAGACTTCCAATCTACCCCCGATGTATGATGAGATTCCATTGTTCCAACCAAAAGAACCTTGCAATTTTTATGAGATGCTGAGAGCTCAAGATGTCGGTGGCAGCTCCTCTTAGCCCATTATCCACCTATCGCCCGAGTCCTTTCGGTCTTACACCCACAGTATAAGCCTCCATCGTCTTTTTCCTGGATTCCCACGAAGGGCTCCCAACTCATCGTTTTGCTTCTGTTCCTCTTCCCCCAGTCCATTGTCCACATCACAGCCAAAGTGAGCCCTTCCAGACACCAATCTGGGCATGTTGCTTCCCCAGTGTAAATCCCGTCAGTCCTCCTTCCCTGGATTGCTCTTACTGGGAAGACCAGTACTGTACCGTATCTCTGAGGCCTCAGGGCTTGGCTTCACCTGCCTCTCCAGCCTCGTGTCGTGCAGACTCTCCTTTGGCCTCTCTCGTCTCTGCTGACCTTTCGCTTCCACCAACATGTTCATGTCCCTATCCCCCACTCAGCGCCCTGGCACCTGTTGTAGCGTCTGCTGGGAGCGTTCTCCGCCTGCCCTTCTCTCTTTGCCTGGTTAACTCCTACTCATGCTTCAGATGTCAGTTCAAATGTTGCATCTTCAGAGAAGCATTTAAGCCAGCTTATTCTTTATTTGCTCTCATAGAATGTGTTGCTTTCCTTCAGAATATTTATGCCAGTTTGTAATTATACACTAATTTGTTTGATTATCTGATGAACACTTGTTTCTTCCACTAGAATGTAAGCCCTAGGAGAGCAGGGGCCGTGACTTCCTTGTTACTCTTGTATTCTCAGCACACGCAGCGTAGGTTTGCTGCATGAATGATGGGATGGTACAGGTAGTGGTTCAGTGGCGGTGACAGTTGCGGCTGCACCTGATAACAGCAATGGCATATCCATTTCTCTCTGTTTGGAGCTATTGTTTGTTCTAAATTTTACCTTGAGCTTCTGTGGCCTGGGAAATAAAAAAATTATTGCCAGATACAAAAACAAAACCCTAGGGGCTGGGGATTTAGCTCATTGTTTCCTCCGCCTGCCTTCTGCCTCGCAGAGGCGAGATCCCGAGTTTGATCCCCGGTACCAAAACAAAACAAAAACAAAACCCTGGAATTAGACAAGACTCAGGGTGTTAGAGAGGTTGAATTGGGCCCAGAACCTGGCCTCCAGATTCTAGTCGTAGAGTTCTTCCTCAGAACCCATACCACTTTCTAGTCTGTGCTTTGACAAACAGATGTCCCCTGAAGGCTCCTGTGTGAATTATTTGTGGGGAAAGGTACCACCTCTTACCTCTCTTCTTTTGTTCCTTTTCAGCTTTTTCTTCTTTATCCTCTGATTTAAAAAAATTTTTGATATAAGAAGAGCATAGCGGCGGGGAGTCTACGGCTCTACCCCCCTGAATGCACCCAATCTCGTCTGATCGCGGATGCTAAGCAGGGTCGGGCCTGGTTTGTACTTGGATAGGAAGAAGAGCATAGGGGAGACTTTAAAAAGTCTTGATGAGGGAACAAGAAGAAACTGAGCTGAGCACAGCCTTGCTGTGCCTGTGGAGTCAGTGAAGTCCCATAGGTGTTATGAAGGTAGAAGAGCTCAGACTTAGGGAAGTGGATTGATATCAGATTACTTTTGTCTTAGGGCTTTCTGATCATACCTCTGTGGGTAAGGGAGTCAGACTTAGAAAGGAATGACATTCCCACGAGTTTCAATAGTTCTGGGGAGAGGTTCATCCTGGGACAGTGAGGTATGAGGTAAAACCAGCCTTAGGAGAAACTTTCTTCTGTTTCTTAGAGAGTTGGATCAATTTTTTCCGGATTCTAAGACATGGAGGTAATAGAGCATTAAGTTAGTTAATGTTAGGGCAGCTGTTTTAACTGAAAAGCCTTTAACATCTCAGTAGCTTAACAGAATAAATACTTATTTCTGGCTTCCAAAATAAAGGTCCTGATAAGGAATAGCTTTTTTTCCAAGTGGCAGCTAGGGGACCGGGCTCCTTTCATTTTGTGGTGTCCTCAGCATTAAGATGTGAATCTCAAGGTCACCATACAAGTAGGGAGAGGAACTTGGGTCAGATCTCAGCATGGCGTTAGCAGGGAGATCCAGATCCTGCTCTAGGAAGGATCAGCTTATCACTGAAAGAGCTGCATGAATTGCCAATATGTACCAGTAGGAACCAAGAGGCACCTGTAGAAGCAGATGCTGAAGGTTTTGAATTTGTGTAGGGCTGAGGTGGGAACGTAAGCCTGGAGCAGGGGCTTATTGAAGCCAGTGCTAATGTGCTTGCTGCTAGAATATATCCACGGAGCGTGGGGCTGCAGTAAATTAGAGGGTGATGCTGGAATTGCCTTGGGAGAGTATTAGGGAAGGGATCAGAGGATTTAAAGCTTCAACTTGAGACTATGACAAAAGCTGACAGTGTCTTCTATCAGGGTCCAGAGGACACTGCCTTCACTACAGCGGCAGGAATTCACTAGTGCAGGTTGTGCAGCACTACCAAGGAACTCGGTAGTGGGTGTCTTCTAGAGCCAAGGGTTGATGGTAAGAGAAGCTGCCATGGAATTAGATTCTCTGAAGAAAATGGGAATGATGGGCTTCTGTAATAGCAGAGGGCAGGAGCAAGCAGGTAACTGAAGAGAACATAGACTCACCACATAAAACAGTAGAACCAAGTGTCACATAAGAGCCTTATCCCAAAGGTTGTGTTGATAGCTAAGGAGTTAGACATATAGGCAGCCAACAAGGGACAAATCAAGGTTTACAGCAGCTCCCATAACAGAAAATAAGGAATCTTTATCCATTTTGCAGTTCTGAGCCACTTTTCAAACCTAGAGTCCATTTACTGAAGGGAAGGCCAAGTCCCTTTAAGGAAAGACTTGACCATGCCAATTTGATATATAGAATAAACATTTCTCCAACTGTCCCCCAAAGAGATCTATTTTATCAAGCAGCTGTATATTTAGAAAAGAGGGAACTAACTAGAAGAACTCTGAGGGCTGCTGGACAGAAGGTCTGGATTGGGAAATCAAATGCCACAGTAACCCCCATATTAACATTGGGGCCTATTAAAGCTAGGTGGTAAAGGAGCCCTGGCTTAATTCTGTCTTGTAGTGGGTCTAAGAGATCCCCCACACTGATTCTTTGTTTTCTTTTTCTTTTCTAGATTCTGAATATACAATTAGAATAATAATTAGTAGTTGCCAAAACCTTCACATTGATTTCCTTGACTATTATGGTAAGAAGCCCAAGTGTTCCCCTTTCAAAATGTTATCTCTTTGACTAAGATATTAAGTCCAAATCCATGCCATATCTTAGCTGGCTTTGTGGAAATTAGTGCCAGCATCAAAGTTGAAAGATTTTAGGGTTTTCTCCCATCACACTCCCATACAATTCATTGGTTGGGTTCCCAAAAAATCCAGATTGTTCTAAGACAATGATTGAACTATCAAAACAAGTGGTAGTCCCAATTGTAGCTACTGTGTGGATTTGTTATCTTTACTAGAACAGATCAACATAGCCTCCAGCATTTGATATGCAACATTTGATCTTTTCAATTCACATCAGGAAAAAGGATTAGAAGCAGTTTGTATTCACATGGGAAAGACAGCAATATATAGTCACTGTCTTGCCCCAAGGCTATGTTGATTTTCTTGCTCTCTGTTATAATATAATAAAGGGCCTTTGGTTGTCTTGCCAATCCCAAAACATCAGGCTGTTTCACTATTTTGAGGGCATCATTTTCTTTGAACCCAGTGAGCAAGAATTGGCAAATACTTGGATGCCCTACTAAGAGACTTGCTAATGAAGAGGTGGGAGACAAACCCTGCAAAGACTCAGGTTCAACCCATTGCTTTTGGAGGTCTTGATCCTTGACTTTCTCATAGTCATAGTGGCTGGTGGGACTCTTTGTGGTGTTGAGGTTGTAGGTAGGGCTCTAATCAATTTATTGCGTAGCCTAGAAAGTTGCCACTGTTGAATGTGTTCTAGATCAGAAGAAAGTATAGCTGTGACGCTGAGCTGCAGTGTAACCTGTTTGACTTCTAGGGCCACATGAGCTCGTAATACAACGATGTTAGAGATATCTATGGTAGAATCTGACAAGCTGTATTAGGAGACTCCCAGGGAAAATACTTAGAGTTATAGAGCAAGGCTTTGCCTTCTGTGGCAGAAAACTATTGAATGTTTGACAATCAGATCCTGAGTATTACTGCGCCCTCACATAGACCGAACATTGATCACGGATTATCAAGTGACTTTATGGTGAAAGTTGCCCACACTGACCCGTGTTATCATATATGAGTCATAGGCTGGGGAGATGCATTAGCAATCCATTGTATTGTGAGAATTGTATGTTGGAGTCAGATCTGAACAGGTTCAGAGATTCAAGTAAGCACATGCACAGGTGGCTTGGCCACTCATGTTATTTATCTTGGTTGAGCCAACACCTTCTTCTCAGGTCATAGCTATTCCTTGTCAGGAGATTCCCATGGCCAGCAAGTGGAGGAGGAAATATCTATATTAGTTCACAGATGGATCAGTTCAACATATTAGTTATAGAGGGTAAGCGTTTAGAAGGAGTGTTTCATTAGGTAGAGCTTTAAGCTGTGCAGTTTGATTACCAGCTTTTATGAAGGAAGAAGTGGTCTGAGATGAGTTTCTACTTAGACTGTTGGGCAGTCGTGAATTGTTTGGCTAAATGGTCGGGGCCCCGGAAAGAGCTAAATGGATTGGTTAGAGACAGGGAGTGTGGGAATAATGGATGTGGATGACCCTACAGGAAAGGAAACAAAATTTTAATAAATTTTTTGTCTCAATGCTTATCAAAGAGCATCTAGTATAGAAGATGCATTAAACAATAAGGGGAAAGGAATGGATAGGACTTGTTATTGGATGTTACCTAGCCTTGTTTCTCAGCCATCCTATGCATGCACAATGGTACCAGGTAAAATATAACATAGTAACAGTGGAAATTATGCATAGGCCCAACAACATGAGCTCCTTTTCACTAAGGGTGATCTAGTTAACACAACCACAAAGTGTATGTCCAGCCACCAGTCAAAATGTATGATCAATACTAAACACTGAGGTATGTTACTGATCCTTGTGGAGAATGAACCGTTATTGGTGGCAGTTTGTCCTGAGGCTAACGAATTCTTGGATAAGGGTTTGTCTTCTCTGCTCATGGTGTCTGTTCCAGAACTGAATCAGTGGCATATAATCCCACACAGTATCATTTCAGGGCAAGATTTCCACTTTACAACCAAAGGTATGACAACGGGCACATGACTTTGAGATTCACTGGTCCTATTTTCTATCACATTATCTGGATGTTACTGGCCTGAAAGAATTGTCATGGTCAGTTAAAGTGGTAGCCTGAGGAATGGTCCCTAGCAAGGCTGGGATTCTATTCTCCAGGATGCAGATATATGTTACACTAGTGGCCATTAAGTAGAGTTGTGTTGTAACAGCTGGAATTTACAGATCTGGGAATCAAGGGGTGGAAGAGGGATTGGGCCCTCTCACCATCACTTCCAGGATCCAGTTTGGGGAACTTGAGCTTTCTGTCCAGAATCTTAAGGCTCTGTAGGATCAGAGGTGCTAGTTGCTAGGTGCTAGCATAGAAAGAGAGGAGCTTGGTGTGCCACAGGTAGGGACAATGAGGAACATGTATAGTGCTTTTTTACATTCCCTGTGAATTTTTCTTATGCCCTACTTTCAGTGTGCTCCTTAGGAACTATCTCCTACATCCAAGTCCATCCTCATTTGAGAGGACACAGTACAATAATACAATTTTTATTTTTTTCTAAGTGCAATGGAATCCATTGAAGAGTTTTTAGCTAGGGTGCTACATAATTGGATCTATATTTTAAGCAAACAACACTGGTGGTTGGGTGGAGAGTGCATTAAAAGGGCCAGAGTGGAATTAAGGAGTTTATTAGAATAGTCTTGATAAATATAATAGTAGTTGGACTTGTATATTGGTGGCAGTAGAGGTGAAGAGAGAAGCACATGTACTGGTGGTATGTAGAGAACAGAATCAGTAAGACAAGAGTTCCCTTTATCCATTTCAGATCAATTTGTTCAGAATTGTCTTACTGTATACACCTCTCTGCAAGGCACACTAGTCTGAATCTCTAGTAGAGACTCTGAATGTATAGTGGAATTCATCTGTGCACTCATTGTCCTATTTAAGGCCTGTAGATGTCTCTAAGAGAAGTCCTGCCTAGAGCTCTTGCTGGGAGCCGTCTTCTGAGAGGAAAGAACTGTATGTATGAATCAAAGAACTTTATCACTGAATGTTGATGTAACATAATGCTCAAGACCCCGCCATGGGACATCTCTAGCTTAGCCCAACAGAAAGAGACTGTTCAGTAGAGTAGACTGAGTTTCAGGTCTGTTTGGGTGGCTCAGAGTGGTACCTCTGCAAACTCTAGTCCCCTGGCACTGATTATCTAATTCAGCTGATTATTCCTGTGATAAGCAGGGGTCAGGATGGATTTGTGGGAACAGGATGGCAGCTCTTAGGTTTCCTAGGATTCTTTATGGGACAGGGACAAGGAAATAGTGTAGAAGATAACTCTTCAAGGCTGGATTGCCCACTTTCTCTAGAATCTGAATTTCGATGGTCTGGAAAAAAGGACTTGATGATTGATCATCTGGGCTTTAGTAAGGACATGGGTGCTAGGCAATAGGTGAGGTGAGGTGGAGCCTAACGATAGATAACTGGATGGTGGGATACTGAAGGCAGTATTGGGTACACTAAAGAACATACAGGGAGTAATTTCAGCAGGTTGTTGAATATATTTGTATTTATGGTGCCTAAAGGGCCAGGGACCTAGCTCAGTGGAGCTGCACCTGCCTGGCAAGTCCAAGGTCCTGAATTTAATCTCCCGTACCAAAAAAAAAAAAAAAAAAAAAAAAAAAAAAAAAA
>NW_022900935.1:6451946-6514360 GCF_012274545.1 Fukomys damarensis
AAAAAAAAAAAAAAAGTTATTTTAGAAACTCAGTGACTAATTGTTCCATTATATTAGTTAAATATTCTCCCAAATTTCTCCAGCAACAGCCATTCTCCATGATAGCTTAGGAGAGTTGTTGCTATTTTGTGTTTGGGATGATTTAGTCTGTAGGCAAAAGACTAAATTAGCTAAAGTTTAAGACCTCTTCCTGATAAAGCAAGTCTTTGGAGAGTCTCCTAAAAGCATGTGAAGCTTCTTTTGATATGCAAGTCTGGAGGGACTCAGACGTGGGAGAAGAAGACCCATAGCATGTTGGGGTCTGGTTTTTCTGAGTGAGGTAGTGCCTGGGTAACAAGTGTGGAGTGGGAAAAGCAACTTTCTCCTTCCAGATCAGGGCACTACTGTGACCTTTCTGGTAGTAGAGTTTGTAAGTTCAGTCATTGGAGTTGGATAAGTTGGTTTTATATCTTCATTTCATCATTTTCTAGTACTGTGACTTTGGGAAAATTATTTTTCCTGATTATCCAAGCTTACTTTCCATATTTGTAAAATGGAGATATTTATATCATTTACTTCAGTGTGTTGTTGTGAGATCAGAACATAAGAAAGCATGAAACATGCATAGTTTAATGCTTGGCATGTAGAGAGTAGTCAATAAATGCTTTTTAATAATAATTTGATCATTAACACGAATGATTATTTTTACCTTTCCACTAATACCATGAATTCCTTATACTCTCTCTACTCTATCAGTAAGATGTCATCACTATTATTCTCACTTTAAAGATAGAAAAAAGGAACTTGAAGAGATAAAAATGACTTTACCTAGTCATGAATATGGTGGAAATGAGTCAAATGGTCCAGTTTTCTGATCCCCAATCTTCTATTTTCTGTGATGTGTCTCATGGAAAGCTTAGGTGCACTTGAGAAGGTTCATCTAGTGCAGAATCAAGTTCTAAGAGAGAGGCTATCCCTGCCATCTCAGCCGTGTGTGTGTGTGTGTGTACGTATGTGTTGTTACACAGTGAGTGTAAAGTGGGAAAATATCACCCCTAAATTTCTAAGCACCCAGCAATCTCCATTTCAACCCACAGAGGATATATTTTAGTCCTGTCATTTCAGCACCAGTCTGAGGCCATCCTACCCAGAGTTATCTTTTGAAAAACTCTATCCAACAAAGGTGAATTCAAATGAAAGAGAAAAATATTCCTTTTCCATGGGTTCCCCACTCTCCAAGCTGATTCAACTGAATACCTCAAGACCTGGAAGACATCTGAGATCAAACAATTTAGATTTTTCTTTATGATTTGTTCTTATTAATCCACTTTCTCTCTAGGCCTCAGTTTCCCTGTTAGCACAAGAAGGAGACTGTTCCTGCCTGACACTCCATAACTCAAGGTGGTACCCACATCTCCTACCTTTGGGGGGAAGAAGGGAGGGATTGTGGGGCAGTGACATCAATCTCTTTCCTGGGATGGCTCCTCTGAGCTCTATATTTCTTGCCTATAGTGACCAGGGAATTTTCCCCTATTGATTGCCTTCTGTGATTGAGCTTAACAAATAGAGCTTCCCTCAAATGATTCTTCCAACTAAACTGATAGAAAGCTAACCTTGTTATATTTATTGACAGAACATTGAAATAAATATTATAGGTCTAGAGGGAATGTTTCAGCCCATTGATTTTTTAAAGGAAATAATAAATGGAGCCTATTCCCTTTGGCATATTATGCTGGGAATAATCTGAAAAAATGCTTAGCTTGTTCAACACAGAGCTTAGAAACCCTACTTCCACTCTCAGTGGAACAGGGGCCCTTTGCATAAATCTGCTCTGGCCCAGACAATCAATTTTCAATTTTAATTATTTTCAAAACTCGTTTATTATTTGCTTGTTCTGGAAGTTGGAGCTTTCCTTTTTAGTGAGTTTGCAGCCAGAGTGCTCAGACCTCTGGCCTGGATCTGGATGTATGAGATTTCTTTTTTTTTTTATCTACTAGAGAGGAAAACTTACCATGCCTCTTCTCAGGGACTTTGGGTCTACAAACTCTGGCCTATGGGCCAAATCCAACCATCCACCTGTTTTTGTACTTAAAGTTTTATTGGAACACAAGCTGTTTGTTTACATGTCTGTGACTGCTTTCTGCACAATGGCGGGGTGAACAATTGAAATAGAAACCATATGGGCACAAAAATCTATTGTCTAGTCTTTTGTGAAAAAAGTCTGTCATTCTCTGTTCTTGAATTCTCTTTTTCTTGCCTTTCTGAATGAGTTCAGCATGCTTCCGCCAGTCACTTGGGAGTCACCATGGACTGACAGGCTACCACAATAGTATTAACCAAAACTATATAGAGCTCTTGTAGGCACCTGGCACCACCCCAAGGGTTTACTGTCTGTCCGTCTGTCTGTTTTTTCATTTGATGCTTACAACAACACTACGAGGTAGGGTGATTATTAGCACTGTTTTAAAAATGAGGAAATTGAGGCACAGAAAAATTAACTCACTCAAGGTTATACAGGCAGAAAGTAGCAGAGCTGGGCTAGAAAGCCGGGAAACTGACTTCAGAGATCCTATCAGTGGTGGAGGACTCTCAAAGGAGATCTGGGTTCAATGTCCCCAAAGTACTTATAGGGAAACTGAGGCCAAATAGTGATGACACCGTTGGTGGTGAAGTTGGAAGTAGAATCTTTGTAGCAGTTCCAGGCTCTGTCTTTCTTTACATTGTCCTGTTCAGCTTGCCTTTACCAGAGCTAGGCAGGGGGAATTCAAAGACCATTAAGATAGAGCCTTGTGTCGTCCCCTTCCCCAACTTCCCACCCAGATGCTTTTGAGCTATATTATCTCCTGCATCACTCATGACATCTCCTTTGCAGTCATTTTAGTTTACTTTTCCATGCCAATTGGAGGAATTTAGTACCTGACTCAAGGTGTTCTCTCCTTGGGTCTTCTTTGCATTTATACCATCAGTGTAGCTGAATATCTAGAACACATGGCGTTTAGTGATTTAAATGGAAAATAGTAGCCCTTTGGGAAAGAACTTAAGCCATGTTACAGACTGACATATAATCAAAGGTTTGGGCTGTATTTGGCCAGTCTTTCTTGATTAAAAGCATCATTCTTTAACTCTTTGTTCTTCCTACCCTATTATTGCATTATATCTTTGACCTTTCATTCACAGCCACATTGAACGAGTTTCTACCCCAGCCAGTGAGAGAGCCGGGTGTCTTCCTCTCTCATTCCTCAGCCTCCTCTAATCTGATACCTGTCTAGAGCCCACCACTGAGGCTGCTCTTAGGAGGACCCCAGTGGTCCCCAGATCACACGGCAACCCTCTCCAGTCTGCATCTTCAGGGTCACTCTTGCCTCTGGAGCTGTTGTTCATCCTCTCCTTGAAAGGTCTGCTCTCCAGCAACGCTCTCCCTGGGCTTCCACTGCCCTCCTAGACAGGTCCTCTTCCGGTTCTGTTTTGCGATTACATCCTAGCCCCTCCTCTTACCATAGTCATGCCTCCAGACACTTCTTTCCCCACAATCTCAGTCAGCCACCTATGTCTCCCTCCTGGATTCCAAAGTATGTGTAGCACTGAACAACACATGGACGTCCCTCGGCTGATTCAAAGTCAACTTCCCAGCATTAGACTCACTATTGTGCCTTGCCATAAATGACCAACGTTAATAAATTGTTTCCCACTTACCAAGCTTTTTGGGCTTCTGCTATCTCAAAGCCTTTTGATAATTAGCCCTATTGTTTCTGGTTTTTAAATACCTCTCACATTTATTCTTTCCGTTTCACTTCCAGTGGAACTGCCTTAGTATATGCCCTTACGATCTCTCACTCCTATAATTAATTAATAAATAACTGAACAACTATTTCATATCACTGTGGGTTCCTGACTGGGGAAAATAATGTTGAGCAAGATTAACACTGGCTCGTCTTTCAGAGACTCAGATTCTTCATAGGGAAGACCTTCAACAGACAAGAAAGCAAGTACTTAGAAAAGGTAATTTAAAATAGTGTTAATCCGGTGAAGGAAATAAAATTGAATGATGTGAGGAAAAGTGACCAGAGGTAAACTCCTATGGGTCAGGAAGGGCTCTTTGAGTAGGCAGCATTTGATTTGGGACCTGAATGATAAGAAGCAGCTGTACAAAGATGTGTGAAAGGGGCCTGGGATTTAGCTCAGTGGTTCTGCCTTCTGCCTCGTAAGCTCAAGGTCCTGAGTTCGAGCCCTGGTACAAAAAAAAAAATGTGTGAAAGATGTTCCAAACAGAGGGAACAGTAGTGTGGAGACCAGATGGGAATAAACTTGGTTTGGTTCAAGGAATAGAAAAGGGCTGGTGTGTAGTGTGCATGGAAAACCAGGAGACAACATATTTCAAGAGGCAGGTGAAGACCACAGCATACTGGACCTGGTGGGTCATGGTAGAGGATTTAGATTTTATTCTGAGCAATGAGAAGAGGTGTAAACAGAATGGGCATGGGAGGTCAAGTGTGGAGGCAAGGAGACAGGAAGCCATGGCAGTCCTGTGGCTAGGATGAGGGCAGTAGAGGTGGACAGGAAAGGGTATGGAGGGGCTGAATTTGCTTTTAAGGTAGAGCTGTCGGGCTTGCTGATGGATTGAGCAGTTCTGGGTGAGGGTAAGGGAAAGAGGAAGCAAGGCGGTCTCCTTAGGACCGTAACCCTTTTCCTTCTTCATAGAAAAAAGACTCCCTCAGATGGGTGCTCCAGGTCCTTTCCTTTCTCCTGCTTGGACAGTCTGGCACAGAGAGGGGCTGGAGGCCCGACTCTTCTTACCTGGAGGAAGCCTGGCCTGGGGTTGCCCTTTGTCCTCAGAATCACAGCCTTCATTCCAGCCACATACATTAACCAGGGAGGAGAAGCTTCTACAGTAGGGCCTTCAAGGCTAAGAAGCCAAATAATGCCCTCCAGGCTGGACCCCTCCTCAGCCTGGCTGAGCCCCACACATCTCCAGGAAGTGGAGAGAGCAGTGGGCTTGGAATCAGATAATATGGGCACGAGTGTCAGACAGGCTACTTTTAAGCAGTGTGATGTGAGGTAACGCATCTCACCTCTCTAGAGGCTTCGCTTTCTTCATTGTAAATGGGGCAAATTAATTCCGTCCCGCCGGCTGTGGTTCACGTCACAATGTGGAAGGACAGAACGGCCTGGCCTTCTCCACTCCTCCTGGATCCTTTTTGGGATTTGGAGTCTTTTGTGCCAGAATTCCCTTCTTTCGCTGGTTAAAAAAGATGAACATGTGCCTCTGGAGGCGGAAGGAAGAAAGAACTTTTACTTCTGCTTATGAAGGTAAATCCTCCTTGGGGGAAGGTGGGGATAGAGTGAGGTTGGGAGGGGGGCTTTTCTAGAATTCTATACGTCTGCTTTTTCCTGACCACACTACCGTGGGACCCTCAGGCTCACCAGGAGAATGCTGTCCCTCTGTGTCAGGCCATTTATCCCACCCTGGTGATCAACAATGGTGAGCAGATGTATTAGGATCAGAAATGTGCTCAGGGGTCAGGCAGGTCATCAGTAAAGTGGGCTTGTGGGGACTGTGGCTCCATGAACGTTCATGTTCCATCGGGGGAAGGTGGGCCCAGGGAAGTGGCCACTGCTCTGCTCCAGCCTTTGTTTACCTGTAGAGAGGGAAACGTGGTGTTGCCAGACCTTCTGAGTATTCAAGAGAAGTTGGGAATCTGGAGTTTATGCGACATCTCCTGAATTTTGCATGTTGGCAACTGAAGTCAATTAAAACAAAAAAATACCAGTTTGGGCCAAGCAAAGCTGGGGGAGACATTTGGCCCGCGGATGGCCAGTTTGTGATGCCTGATATAGAATCACAGAGGGACTTAAGGAATAATGTGGAGCTGATGGTGGCTAGGTGCACTGTCCAAGTGCTACTGCCCAAGTTAGCCTCCAAATGGCCCTATGAAGATTGGGCATGTGCTCAGGCTTCTGTGTTGCAGGAGGCAGTGACTGACTGGTCCACTCTAAATCGCGTCTTTCCGCATTGCCCCCGGACTGATGAAGAACCTGAGCCTCTCTGCATGCATGGCTGGTGAAGGGTGGAGAGCAGTGGATGTGGGAATCGCCCTCCTGCTGACTCCGTGTAGCGATGACTATTCCTGTTTTGTTTTTGTTTTTGTGGCACTGGGGATCGAACTTGGTCCCTTGTGCTTGCAAGTCAGGCAGCAGAACCACTGAGCCAAATCCCCGGACCATGATGACTATTCCTAGTAAGTCACGAAAGGGGAGAGTGCTCCAAACCCTCCAGACAAAGTGATTCTGTGATGGGCCAGTACAGGGCCCCGAGGGAACTCCAGCTTCTGTGGGGTGAAGAGGCAGGCAGCTGAGGCTGAGTGGGGAGGTCCTGGCAACGACAGGCTCTGTCACATCCAGTCGCTGTGGACTTCTGCCCTAGCCCTGCACTAAGGTGTCCACTGTCATCAGGGACAATGTGGTTTCCTGTGTGCTACTGCATTATGGGGCCTTGTTCTTGTCTCAGGCTTCACTCCTCCTCATCAACTGGAAAAACATGAATGCTTAATTTCCTAAAGATGTGCCCCTTTTAGTTCCACTTATAAAAAGAATAAAGAGAGGCAACCCACTTTCTGGTCCCCCTTCTGTCTCTCTTAGACAGAAGCTTTCTTTCCCTTGATAAATGTTTCCTACTCTTAACCTCCGTTGTTTCTAGAATTCATCCTTCAATTTTAGAGAACACGAACTCCGTGTTTTAATATCGAGAAGGTTTGGGAGTTACATCTCTTCCCCGTGTCGCTTTGGAGGTCTTCCACTGAGATTACTGGTCGTCGTCTGGAGACCAAAACTAGAAAGGTAACTGTGCTATGAGGACAGCCAATATTTTGGCCCTGGCCCCTCAAGGTCTACAAGATCCAGCATACAAGGAAGCTTTCCTACAGGATCCTACACCTTTGAGGCTGCCAAACTCCAAGGGGTCATACAAATGGAACCAATGACAAATGTGCTAGACTTCTTTCGCCGGGGTCCATCAGATCGACCTTGTTTGTTGATTTGTGTGTACGTGTTTTTAGAGAAAAACCGAATTTATTTTTTTCCATCTGAAAATTGTATGAAGTATACAGAATGTTCCTTAGAATCTTGCTGAAAGTCACGTTGACAGATGCAGAATATTTCAAACACATAATCGTAGGACATCAGAGTTGGGACCCTGAAGTGTCACGTCTCCAGGGCTCACCATGTCGTCTCATGTTGCACTGTACCATTACTGTTCCATGTCCCGTGTATACATTTTTTTATTCATTAATTTGATTGGTACATTTTAGGTACACAATATGACGACATTCATCATTGGGAATTTGTACCTTTTTATAATCCATCTTGGTTCTTATTTTTTTCCCCATCCCCCTGCCCTCCCTTCAATCCCTCCACCCCTCCCTATGTACAAAACTTGGTTTCCACTTATTCCTTTTGGATATTAGGTCATTTCCACATCTTAGCCGTGGTAGGCACACTGTAATGAGCACTGGAGTGAAAATGTGTGTATTTGAGACTTGGATTTCAATTTTTTGGGATAAATATTCCCAAAAGCAATTGCTGGATATATGGTAATTCTTATTTTAATTTTCCGAGGGCTCCCCATACTGTTTTCCTAGTGGCTACATTGTTGCACCGCCCCCCCAACCAAAGTGTTGTAACATCCTGATTGCTCCACATTTTCACCAACATTTGCTGTCTTTTGTGTTTTTGGTGATGGTCATTCTAATAGGTAGAAGATGACACCTCATTGGTGGTTTTGCTTTGCATTTTCCTGATTAATGATACTGAACATCTTATGTTCCTGTTGGCCATTTGTATGTCTTCTTTGGATAAATGTCCATTCAAGTCTTTAGACGACTTCAAAATCTGATTATTCAATTTTGCTATGGAGTTTCATACCTATTTTGGAAATTGACTCATTTTCTGATACATGGTTTGCAAACATTCTCTCGTTCCATAGGCTTTTCCACTCTACTGATTGTTTTCTTTACTGTGCAGAAGTTTTTAAGTTTCATGTAGTCCCATTACTCTACTGTGTGTGTGGGGTGGTGGGGGGTGGGGGGGTGGTGCTAGGGATTGAACCCAGGGCTTTTGCACTGAGCTACATCACCAGCTCCTTTTTTATTTTTTATTTTGAGCCAGAATCTTACTAGCTTCCCAAGCTTCTCAGGCTGAGCTCAAACTTGCAATCCTTTTGCTTCAGCCTTCCAGAGTGCTGGGATTATAGGTTGTGCCACCGTACCTGGTAGATCGACCTTGTAAACAGCTCATAACTGCTAAACTACGCAGTGACTTCTATGTTGGATTCTGAAGTCCCCCCAGACCTTCTCCTCTCTGTTGGCTATATTCATAGCAATCCTGCTGACCTTATAATTTGGCCCATGTATTCTTAACTGTTTCTTTGGCTTTGTCTCCTCCAGACTTAACAGCTATCCAGCTACCAAAATGACAATGCCAGGTGCCTACTGAAGGCCTTTAGATAGACCCTCTGTAGAGTAACTCTAACTGCTGATCACGACTACAACCCTCTTCAGCTGAAAGTAGCCAGAGGTATCTTAGTCCTTTGCCCCCTCACAGCAGTTAGGGGTACTTCTTCAGAGGGGGGAATATTGCAGATAGGTAAGTTAATTAGATATCTTGCAGGCAGTTAGACAGGGCCACCCTCAAGGAGCCAACACAGCAAGGAGCCAACATGGAGGACAATCAAGACACATTCACTGAAGGCCGGAATTGTAAAAAGAGAGAAACTGCTATATCTTTGTGCTTCCCCTGAGGATAAATAGCAGTGCTTGATATTCTAAATAGATTTCAATTTCCTGGGTGGGGGGCCAAGGTCTTAACCCAGCCTTTCTAGGAAATATCTCTGACCCCCACCCTTACTGAAAATCCTTGTGTACACTTCCTGTGTGACTTGCTCCCCTATTTGACCAGCATTTAATCAATATTACCTGGGTGACTGTATATATAATCTTATTGGTTGGTCATGGTTTTCCCCCACCTCATGCCCACCTTGTAATTTTCCTTTGGGTCTTACAGTTTTGTTCCACTTTGTACCTGCCTCATCACATGGCTTTGCTGTATAGAACATCTTTGAAAATTAGGGTGAGTGGGCAACCCACTTTCTGGTCCTCCTTCTGTCTGTGTTAGAGACAATACCTTTCCTACTCTTAAAAAAAAAAAAAAAGAAAACTGAAAATTAACTTGATTAGTACTGGAAATTATATAGCAACAAGGGATTGATTAAGTATATTTTATTTCATATAAGAATTAATCTATTCAGATGCAGAACAGCCTGGTTATTTCAACCTATTAAAATTATATTGCACTCAACATGCATGCCTACATACACAGAAAAGTGACTGGGAGGATGTACACCCAAATGCTGATGGTGATCACTGCATTTTAGATCTAGGATGTTCCTTAATGAAGGCCCATGTGTTAAAGGCTTGGTCTTCACCCTGGTGCTGTTGGGAGACAGTTGAAATTTTAAGAGATGGGACTTAGTAGAAGGTCTGCAGATCATTGAGGGCAAGCAGTTGAAGGGAATAATGGGACCCCAGTTCCTTTTCACTACCTGGGCATTAGTTGAAGGGTTCTGCTCTGCCATGTACTCCCAGCCATGATATGCTGCTTCATTACAGGCCTAAAAGCAATAGGGTCAACTGATCATGGACTAGTATCTCCAAAACTGTGAGCCGAAATATACCTTTTATCTTTATAAGTTGATTATCTCAGGTATTTGTTATCATAAAGGAAAGCTGACTAATGTGATTATCTCTGGGTAGTATGATTCTGTGTGAATTTTAGTTTCTTCTTTTTGTTTACCTCGCCTTTTCATAGATTCTACAGATGTAAACATCAGTAATTTTTTTAAGTAACAGAAGAGGTTAACTTAGAAAAATAGACCTTGTGGGTACAATTGTCATTGCTACTTTTTTTTAACACCAGTCATGAAAACGTGCTGAGCCTGTTCTGAGTTATGTGTAACACTGACCCTGAGCGAAACCAAGAATGTGCCTGAGAAATAGGCTGATGGACATCCACAGTGCCCCCAAATTAGCTTCCCTCTCACTGCCTTTTACCAAGGACAGCTATCTGCTTGACAGATCCTCTTAGTAGGTAGGACATGGAATCAGCTCCATCAGTCTGAAGCCTGTGTCACTGTCTTGCACAATGATTTTGCCCATGAGATATAGGACACTTTTACCATAATATTTATTCAGTTTTATGGCCTTAAATATAACACTAACTCATAATAATCAATATTGATTTAACTATAATATCTTATTTATAGACACAGTTCTCTGGTTTGCATATGGACTCAAATTATAATGCAACAGAAATAAGCTACTTGCTTCCTTGGCCCTGAGCCAACTACATCAGGCCCTGATGAACAGCTCTGAGGTCATTATGGAGTTTGGGGTTTCTAATGCTCATTTCTCCCCAGGCCCTTAAAATAGCTGCCTTCTGCCAGCCAGAAAACCACAGAGCCATTCTGGGGCTAGGGGTGCCTGT
This sequence comes from Fukomys damarensis, assembly GCF_012274545.1. Classification (NCBI taxonomy): domain Eukaryota; kingdom Metazoa; phylum Chordata; class Mammalia; order Rodentia; family Bathyergidae; genus Fukomys; species Fukomys damarensis. Next base: position 6,462,459 of record NW_022900935.1, read on the forward strand.
TTGTTCCACACAATGTAATTGTCAGTCTTAGGGAGACAAACATTCCAAAATGGCCTCACTGGAGGGCAGTGACAACCAGTTCTAGGTAGAAATGTGAACAGAAACATGACCCGAAGGGAATTAGAAATAACCAGAAGTGGAAAGGATAAGGAAAAGCTTGGGAAAATAGGGAATTGCCCCCAACTTATCCCACATGGGCCTAACCAGGTTGTGTGAATTGCTAGGATGTTCTTATTGTTGCTATAACTGCTGTTGAGGAGGTGACCTGGCTACCATTTTCCGTGTGACAGAGGTCCATGAAGAAGGGTAGAAGAAGCCAGAACTGTTTATTCTGGAGAAAGGAAGACTCAGAGAGGGACTGGTGAAGCTTGCTTAAGACCCAGAGGTTAAAGAGACTGGCCAACTCTTGTTTTCCAAAGTCCCGTTCCTTCCAGTGACTAGGGTGAAATGTCTATGGGCTTGGAACATCCCCTCTTCTTGAGCTCTCTGAGAATCTCCACCACATTTGGTGAGTGTGGTGGAGATTTTGATTTATCCCCCTGCAGAACCCCAACATTCATTCACACTTCTGGAAATAGCTCCAGATTCCACAGGTGAAGTCTGTATATGTTCTAAGCACGTTGAGGCTGTCTTCTTCCTACCTGTGTGACCTTAGGGTGATGATTCAACCACTCTAGGCCTTAATTTCCTTGTGTACATAATGAAAATAACTCCACCTTTATTGTTACACCTATAAACACATCAGCTAAATTGTCTGGTATACAGGAAGTATTAGACAAGTGGTAGCTAATATTGTTATGTAATTTTGGGAGACACTTCTCATGCAGTTGTGCAACCTCTTCCCTGACAAGGAATCTAAGAAGGCCTCTTTGTCTAAGTCCAGGGCGGGTGCGAGGGAGGAAAGACTGTTTCTCCCATGATCATGGGGCAGCCTGAGACCTACTGTTCTGCTGGACACTGAACTAATCTCATTGTGCTCCATATTTCAGACAACGGAGATGGATAGGACCCTTTTGAAGGACAGTGACTATGAGCTGCGGTCAGCAAGGGGACTATGAGGCAGAGTGGAGGGAGCTCATTCTGGAGAAAGTCATGCAAGAAGCCATTGTATTCCGAGACCAGTGAAGGCTGCCATGGGTGGAGAAGAGTGGTTGCTTTGTGACCCTGGGGTGAAGGGCAGGGACTCAGGAGGCAACCTGAGCCGTGTAGATGCAGGAGCTCACAGCCATACAAAGCTTGTGGAGCCAGGCTCTGTCCTTGCTGCCCTCCGTTCCCACTTCACAGCAGTGGCTTTCAGCTCTGGCTCATCACCAGAACATGCACAGACGTCTAAAAATTCCAGTTACTCAAACCTTGCCACAAACCACTGCTGATTCAGTCAGTCGTGATGGGGGACAGAATACTCATACCCTTATATTCAACACCCTTTTTTCTTTGAGCTCTTTCAGTAGGATTTGCATTCTTAAAACCAAATGACCCACAGATTGGAGATGCCTGGATCGCCTTGGCCCAGATATGGGGGCCTTAGTCCCCTCTACACGGTGGCACCACATCAGCCAGGGATGCATTGGGCTTTGGCTCCAACCTCAGATCCTTGGTAGCCTTGACCATTCCAGGCAGGCCCAGCTCTGTGGACAAATCTCCTTATTGTCTCTGTGTGGAGTTGCTTTGGAGGCTTAGATTCTCAGCACCAGGGGATTTTTTACACGCCTTCTCCCTGCCCCCAGGGCCACCAAGAAGCTCACAGGGTTCCTGCTGCTTCTGCCCACCCATAGACTGGGTGATGGGACCAGCACAGGGGGAGCAGACTACTTGCTAAGGGTCCAGACTCTCTGGATGGTGCTTCTGATACCCAGGAGTTTCTGGGAGGCACTGACAGCTGTTGGTGGGAGCTGGAGGGGCAGGTAGAGAGAGCGGGGGTGGGGGAGGGAATACATTTTTAAAGATAACCTGGAGGCAAATATAATATTTATACTTATTTATCCTCAGAGCTCACTCGCAAGGCCCCAGACATGTCTAATGAGCAGGAATTGCACAATGGCCACGAGTCCTACTTGTTCGCCTTCGCAGAGTCTCGGAGCAGTCACATGGACCCACATTTTTCAACTGTGTGACTGCTGCAGGCAAAACGGCTGTAAGGAACACCAGGACGTGCAGCGAGTACCCAACTCCCAGAGGCACTGAGCCACAAAGCTGCCAGCCCAGGAAAATGAGATGCTTTCTTTTACCTTGTTCATCTCAGAACCCAGAGCGTCCACATGCACACATGTGTGCCAGCACAGGCACATACACATACATGCACACGTAGACCTGCATGGCCTCCCTCACAGGCCTGCAGGCATGCCTCTGTCCCAGCTCAAGCACTCTCCCCAAACAGGGGTAACATAATGGGACATTCCTGGCTAAGGTTCTGCTCTGGATTTGGGTTCTCTCCTTCCCTGCTCCTTCTGGATCCCAGAGATCACAAATAGGTAAAGGGGCTCCCTAGGTATAAAGACCACCACACGAGTAGTCAACACGAGCACAATCTGCTTGAGAATGGGAGTGGCGTACAGCTTACTGTATCTCAGTAATCTCAGAGTACAGTTATCTCACGCACCCTTGCAGAACTTCTATAATAATATAGGTACACATACAAACATCTATGTATACATATGAGTAGAAAAGTAATTTTATCTTAATGTATAAAACATACAAATGCTACACTGTTGGATCTGTGATTGGCTTCCAGGTCTTGCATTTGGGCGTGGATGAAGCCCTTAACCAATGGGACTGTCCTGTTCCCTGACTCCTTAGACTGATCAGGTCAGCTGTTGTAAACTCTCAAAGTCACTGGTATTCCTTTTGTTTGTAGCACTTATTACAGTTGTCATTCTACCTGTCTGTGGAACTGGGCTCTCTAGTAGATTACACTGGCCTGTACGCTGCAGGATGGTTGGGGCAAAGCTCTCTGCTCAAAATTGCATTTTGAGCATCCAGCACACAGTGAGTGCATAGTAAACAGCTGAATGAAGGCACAGCCCTTTTCTTCTGCTATTTCTTTTTTCCGTGTCCCAGGACAATCAAATAATACACCTTAGCACGAGGAGGGCCATTTCTATTAATATCAACAGCAGGGAATTCTCAAGCTTGGTTTGCAAAGTCAAAATTTCAAATACAACGCCAACAGCAAGCATGTTTCGAATGAAGTTTTCCTTCCTTTGTGCTGCTGGCAGCTTGCTTACCTAGGAAACAGTGCCTCTCTGCTTACATGGGGGTCTAGACTGTGGACAAATCCCTTTCTTATGGTTACATTGCAGTTCGCCTGATGGGCTGTGACAGTGGAGGGGGATGGCTTGGGGAGTCATCATCAGTCTAGATTTTCATAGGACAAGGTCATTTCTAGATGTAGTCTGGCCTGAAAAATACTCTTCTGGGAGGGGCTGTATGTTCAGTGCTGTGGTCCACAGTCTTCACACATGACCGTTGCACTGGGTCAAGCCTGACCACTCTTTGCTCTAGGTCAAGAGGGGAGCTTGGCAGGACAGCCTAATGACTGTTAAGAGAAAGGTTTTTGACTGGAAGCTCTAAAACTTGTATGAGGGGGCAAAACCCTTATAGCTGGCTTATATATCTGTGTATCAGGTGCCTCACTTCTTCACCTGATGAGATGAATGTCCAGGTGAATGTCATGGATGAATGGGAAATCCTTGGTGCAAGTGTAGATCACAATCCTCAGGTTTGGCTATCACGTAGTGTCCTCAGTGTCTCCTTTCAACTTATATGGGATGTATAATAAAGCAACAATAATCAGAATGTAAGGCAACATTAGCTTCCATCAGCCTAGGCCTTTCCCTGGGTACTCTGTGGGCTCTGGACATCTGCAGTAGGGGCTGGGATGTAGGACATCCAAGGCCTTCTTCAGGGTCAGGTGCTTGTTCCCCCATCTTAGTGCTGACCCTTTCTTGGCTAATGACACCTGCCTAGCTCAAGATTGTGCCACCTCCCGGGGGTCAGTCCGCATCCAAAGACCAGTTTTGCAAGGGGGCAAAAGGCTTGTTCCCTGGCCTCAATTCAAGTCTTTGTTGAAGTCCCACCCAAGCCCCAGAGCTCACCAGGTGATTGATTAGCTGAGATTTGTGTTGGGACAGGATCGCAGTTCAGATTCTCTCTCTTCCCCATTCTACTTCCTTCTCTTCGTACAGATGCTGTGTCCCTTATGAATTTCATTTACCCAGACCTTCATCTCAGAGAGATTCCTGTGGAATCTGACTTGGACGAGTCACCTCAGCCCCTTCAGCGTTCTGTTGCTTCGAGTAGGTTGGTGGACATGTGAGACACCTGTGTTGTACTGATGGAGTTGGTTATAACTGTAGCTAATGCTGGTTAATCACGATGTAGGGACCAATTCGGTACATCTTCAGGTGCCCTCTGCCTCAATATGACTGGATTTAAAATTCAACCAACGACCTCTGTTGATTTCAAAGATCCGGACAATGGTCGAGGTGTGGCAGAGTGTGCTGAGTGGTGTGTTCAGTCACACGAGTCCGTCCGCACCTCTGCCTGTGCTCAACAGAATCGCTTGCATGCACCCGGGATGGTCAGCTAGAATGGGACAACCTCTGTCACGCCACCGTAGTGGTGACAATGGCTTCCTGCTCGTTTCTGGCTGTGTTACCTGGGTGAATTTCGTCTTTGCTATTACCTATGTAACCAGTCCCCTGAAGTCAATGCCTTCTGTTATAAATTTGTAATGTGGTTTCTGTTTTCCTGGTTAGATTCTGATTCACACAAAAATTTCTGTTGTTTCAGTTGAGTTGGGGTCTGATGTTAGAGAAGGAGGGGGAAGTCTGTTGACTGCTGTCCCCACAGCAACTGGTCTCATGCCTGAATCATTCCTCGGGACTGCCAACCAATCACACGGAATCAGTACTACTCCTCTCCCTATTTCATTTCGGCACCTAGTTATGGAAGGGCTCTTTTTTCCCATGGCTGCCCTTTCCAGGGATTTGGGGGTAACTCCATACCTGAATATATTAAATTTTAATTTGGCCTGTGTGTGTGTGTGTGTGTGTGTGTGTGTGTGTGTGTGTGTGAATGTAGGTAAACAAAGCGCTACAAAAACTAGATTTGTTCCACAAGCAAAAGGACAGCTCTCTATCAAGACTTCCTAAAGGTATTCTGCCACAGTATGGCTAGAACTGTGAAATGCTATCTATAAAAAAAGAAGGTTTGGGGGCAGATTGTTTTGGGGAACACTGGGCTAAATGAATCTAAAAGGCTTCTTTACCCCAAGATTTTTAGAACCCTCTTGGTGCTAATGTCCTTTGTGAATCTCCAAGAGGGGTCTACGCAGTTTAGAGAGTTTCCTAAGATCTGTTAACCTCAGAAGTGCCTTTCCACAGCATAGTCCAGGAAATATGTCCAGTAAGACATACTTTGTTGTTATTGTTGTTTTTTGTACTAGGGATCAAGCTTAGGATCTTGCACTTGCAAGGCAGGCGTGGTGCCACTGAACTCAGTACTTGGGCCCCCGCTTTGGGTTTTTAATGGCTCATCTGTCTGTGTGCTGAGTTTTCAGAGGAAAGACATGTCCTCTGCATGGCCAGGAGTGGCCATCTACTTGGGTGTAGGTCCTGGTCCACTGTGCTTCAGAGGGGCAGGCTCACAGTTCTCACTTCTGTGCCTTGGGATCCAGGCAGCAGGGCCGCCCCCAGAGCCTCTGGCACAGGTTAAACCCCAGGCCAATCCTTATCCCTGCAAAGTCTACCCAGGTTCTGCTTGCCTTCTCTGAGGGGGTCTGAGACACTCTCCAGTTCTGTCTTCTGGAGGACCCCTCCCTGCTCTGTCCCCAAGTTGTCAGCTCTGCTGTACCTGGCCCGGTCCATGTGACCTGAAAACCCTTGTGATCTGAGCTGCAAACACACCCCACCCCAGACAGCTGTTCTCTCTTTAGCCAACTGAGACAAGGAAGTGGGGAGGAGTTGCTACTAGAGCTTTTGGAAATGGGACCAGTGTGAACTCTTGCACGAGGGACCTAACGCTCCTACTAGTGGAAACAAAAATGTTTTTGTCTCCAGCGTCCATATGGTTTCTGCCTGGCCAGGAGGCAGTGAGCTTCACAGAACACTTCTTGCTCTAGCCTCCCCTCTCCAGCCTCACCCAGGGACAGGGCCCCTGTTGATATCTGGAAAGCTGACCTTTCCAGGAGGGGATTATGGGCTGATGGGGCTGCAGCTGGGCCCCTGCTCCCCCCGTCCTCCCTAGCTTGGAGCCAAGGCCGGAAGCACCACGTCCAGTGCTGACCCAGTCCTTGTCCTTGGATGGCCTGTCTGCACTAGCGGGGCAGAGCTTCTGTAGCTGGCTGAGTTTGCTTCCACCATTCTGGATCCTGGGTTTTCTTTTTTTTTCTTCTTCAACCCAAGGTTAACTTTTAATTTTGGAAGTTTCTAAATTTACAGGCAAGTTGAAAGAATAGTCTTATTATCATCTGTAAGCTCTGTAGCTCCATTCTGCATTTTAAAAACATTCTGTCAGTTTACTACCTCTCTCTTTGGAGTAGAATTGGAAGATGAGAGGTAGACATCATATTCTCATGCTTCTCCTAATAATAAGGACATTTTTCATATCTATAGTGATGTTATTACATATGAAAAAATATGCAACAAATATTTATAACATCAGTTAATTTTCAGCTCATATTCATTTTTACCAATTGTGCTAAAGTACATTTTATATCTGTTATTTAAATGGTTTTATTTTTTATTTTTACAGTACTGGGGATTGAACCCAGGCCTCAAACATGCTGGGCAAGCATTCTATCACCAAGCCACATCCCTAACTCTTTAAAAATTAAAAAAAAAAATTTTGAGATCCTAAGTTGTCTAGGCAGGCCTTGAACTTGCAAACCTCTTCTTCGGCCAACTGACCTGGGATTACGAGTATACACCACTACACCTGGTCTATATGTGGTGGTTACGTTTTAGTAAAAAAACTGAGCTAGAATACCATCATCTTATATGTTTATATGTTTTGTCTTTGCTCTCTTTTGAATTTTTGTTTTTCTATTACATTAACTTTTTTTCCCCAGTGCTGAGGAATGAACCCAAGGCCTTTGAATGAAAGACATCTTCACTTAAAAAAAATCTTTTTCTAAAAAAAAAAAACAAACTTTTTTCTTGATTTTGAGACAAGGTCTTGCCAAATTTCTAAGTTGTCCAGGATGGGCTCGAACTTGTAATCTTCCTGCCCCAGCCTCCCAGAATGCTAGGATTACAAGTGTGCTCTATCACTCCCAGCTTATCACATTAACTTTTAAAGATCTAGGCCAATTTTCTTGTAGAAGATGCTACAAGCTCAGTGAATCTGCTTGTTTCCTCCTGATGTCATCTAACTTGTTCCTCTATCCCCAGTTTTTTGGTATAGACTGAAAGTCCTGGATGCTTAATTAGATTCAGATTGGATACCACTCATAAGAACAGGTCCTAGGTTTTGTCCTCTTCATGTTGTTATGCTTCAGGAATGTATCCTAGTTTCTTTGAACTTTTCCTGACACTGAACTTGAAAACATGAGATAAGGTTTAACAACTACTTATGAGTACTTTGCAGAGATTCTTAAATAACTATTGGGAAGCCCTTATATGCCAGGCTTTTTCCATCCCTGCTGTGGTGTTCGGTTCACACAGGGGTTGTTCTGGCAAGTTAAATATCTTACTTGAGGTCCCAGTCAGTTGAGTGGGCTGAGTTGGGTTTACACTCCTATCTGCTCACTCTCGGTCCAGAGTCCTTTCTATCCAACCACACTGCCCTCTCTCTGGCTCTTCTCATCACTGGGTGAAATAGACTGGTGCCCAGATCCAATGGTGCTAGGCCAGCCCAGTGTGTTCAGGGCCTACTTAGGACCTGGACAATGACTTGGAGGGACTGGTTGTGGAATGGGCCTGTGCGCAAGATGCTTCTCCTCCAGATCCTCCTCTGGGACATTGCCAGGGTCAAGCAGGGCCAGGGTGGGTGAGTGGGCACTTTTTCCCTCCTCCAGGAATTCAAAGGCAGATGAAACAAAGTTAGCAGTGAATCTGAAGGGGCCTCCTAATCCTGGTAATCCAGAGGAGCAGGTCACAACCTACTGTTAAGCAGAAGGCAACTGGACAGAGGCTTCCTTCAGGTCACAGCCATTGGCAGCAGAGCTGGAAATGGAATGCAGGTGAGAATCCAATGCTCTTTGCACAGTTTCCAATCTTTTTGCTCCATTCTTTTTGCAAAAGGGCTGGAATGGACTGCAAAATGGACTGCTAAGTAGGGTAGGGCTGTGGGCGGATGGAGGAGGAAGTGGGCAGAGAGAATGGCAGTCACAAGAATGATGCCTGTCTTAAAATGGGGCACCCAAGGTAAGATCAGCCTCTTTGTGGGTCTCTGGATGCCAGTTTCACCACTTTTAACCTATCTTCCACTTGAGGCCAGAGTAATCTTTCTGAAACATCTTGGCCAGGCCACACCTCTTTAAACCCTTGCATCGGTGAGCTATTGCTGTCTAACAGATGACCTCAAAATGGAGTGGCTCAAAACCACTGTGATTTTAGTTAGCTTATGAGTTTATTGGTCAGTTGGACTGACTCTGATCCTTGTTGGGCCCTGTTGTGAGTCTGCTAGCAGGTCAGCTGGTGGCTGTTGTTGGTGAGCAATGCAGGATGGGCTCACCAATGTGTCTGGTTGTTGGAAGGATGTCGGTAATTTGGATTAGGCTCTGCTGGGACGCCACGTTTCTTTTCCATGTGGTCCCCCAAGCTTATTTCCATGGTAGTCTTTGGGATCCAAGAACAGTAAAAGGTCAAACCCAATACATAAACAGTTTTCAAATCCTGTATCACATTTGCCAGTGTCCCATTTACCAAAGCCAGTAACTAGGCCAAGATCAGATATACTGGGAAGACTGGGGTGGAGAAAAAATTCCACCTCTTTATATCAAAGGGAAATCTGTCTTCATATTTTGCAGTTTATTATGACCTTCTATGACTTCCCAGTGCCCTCAGTATAGCCCAAATTTTCCACTTGCTCTTCATACCCTCCATGATCTGTTCCCAAACCACCTGCCCCTTATGTAGCCTGTGCAGAAGCTGCTCTGCAGCTGTTACAGAATCTCTCCATTTTCAAAGCAACCTCAACTCTTTGCACGTCCCTTCTCTGGGATGTCTTCCCCCGCACCCTGAGGCTATTCATTCCTCAAGGTCCAGCTCCATGCTGCCTGGTAGAAGTCTTTCCTGGCTTTGTCTCCATCAGAACTCAGCCTCCTTACTGATCACTGAGCCTGTCCCTGGGATCTCTGTTACACTGCTCCTTCCTGTGGACTGTGTGTATACACCTGGCTCCCAGCAGGAGCTCCGGAGTCGGGCTGTCCAAGTGTGAATCTTAGTGCCTTCATGTACTGTGTGACCTTGTGCATGTTACTTCACCTCCAAGCCTCAGTTTTCTCATTTCTAAGAAAGAGGCGGATGATAATGGTCCTGACATCATAAGGCTGTTTTGCAAATCTAATGATGTTCCCACAACTTTCCCATCAGGGTGAATGTGAGCTCCCATAAGATGCTGAGCACTTTGGAGGCAGGGACTACTGGCTGGGTCTCCTCCCCAGACCCTGCATGTGGCCAGAGTCAGAACAGGTGGGAGATCCTCAAGATCACTTTTGTGACTTGACCTCTTTTCAAATAACAACTGGCCCCTGTAGGCATGGCGGATAAGAGCTTGCCTGGTTTGGCATTTCCTCAGCACCCCTCAGTGCGGGGCAGGACTTGGCTGGGCCTACAGCCAGCAATAAAGTGGATGCTAATAATATCATTATATGCTGAATAATTAACTGTCATTTAAATATTCATATGTTGTTGGGGGCAAGGCCTTTTATCAGCATCTGGGGGTGCATCGACAGAGGAAGGAGATGGATGTCAGCAAGGCTGACTTTGCTGGTGAAGGGCGACCCAGGGTCCAGGGAGAGCTGCTGGAGTGGCCGCTAGACAGTCAGCTAATATAGAACTGCAATATCCCCAAGTGATGAACTGCAACTTCATAAATGCTTGATGCATATGAGCAAGCTGAAAACAATATTGGAAGCATTAATTTCATTTGACTAATGCTTATCTATATTTTATTCTGTTCCATCTTTAAAGAAGCCCCTCTCTTTCATGGGAAGAGAGATGGGGCTGAGGCCTGCAGATGGCCCAAGGTAGCTGAGCTTGGGGCTGTTCTACCTGTTCTACCCCCTGAGCAACCAGCTGGTGCTATTTAGGGCACAGGTAGTGAGCAGGGAGTCAAGGCTCTGGCTCTTTGACAGGAGAACTCAGACTCTCCTTGGGGTCAGGGGAGAATGACACGGACATCTAAGACCTGGCCACACAGGTCAGATCTGCTGTGGCTTCCTCACTTGTTTCTGTTAGAGCTGAGCCAGAGGGGAGGCTCTTGTGCCCTTGCAGGGAGAGGTCTGGCAGGCAGGGACTGTTGCAAAAACAACTGCCCTATGGTGAGAAAGTGGGGAGGAGAGAGAAGGAGGAGGGACAGAGGGGAGAAACGAAGTCAAAGGAGAAGGTGGAGAGACTGGAGGAAGATGGAGAACAGAAGGAAGAAGAGGAAAGGCAAGGAGACAGTAGCGTCTCAGGGACTGGTTACAGGCTGAGTTGGTCACTCTTAGGGAGACGGCCAGCTTGACATGGTGATTAAGAGCAAGGGTTGTGCAATAGGACAGCCCTGGGCCTAAGTTCCAGCTGTGCCTCTAAATAGTTGTGTGATCTGAGGCAGGGAACTCACCGTTTCCAACCCTCAGTTTCTATTTGCAAAATGAGTAAAACAGTAGCACTTAATGAATGTATTCATTGTCCTTTTCTGCACAAATTTTAGCAAATTCTCACAGAATTGTAGCTTTAAATGATACATAGTTCTCTCAGTTTCTGTGGGTTGGGGGGTTCCAGCTTGGCTTAGCTGGATCTTCATCTGAAGGTCTCACAAAGCTGCAATTAAGGAAGGAGGCATCAGCTAGGATGAATTCTTATCTGGAGGGCTGTTTGCGGGAGGAATCTGCTTCCAAGCTCACTGGGATCACTGGGATGACTTCACTTAACTGGCTGTGGTAGCTCCTGGTTCTTGCTGCTGGGCTGCAGCAACTCTGAGAATCACCTGCAGTTACTGGTTCAGGGGCTTCTCCAGCGTGGCCATTTACTTCATCAAGCCTGTAAGGAGAGTCTAGACTTCAGCCGGTGTACAGTGTGTATAACCACGCCAGGGACATCCCACTGACTTTGCCAAACTCTGTTGGTTAGAAGCAAGTCCAGGATCCTGCCCATATCCAAGGGGGGGACAGTACAGAATATGAATGCTAGGAGGCTGGAGTGATGGAGTTACCTCAGGTCCATCTGTCACATCTGACAATGACAGCCAGTAATCTTTCAGCACTAGACATTGACCAGGTACCTTTCAGGAAATATTATTTGATCCTCAGAACAAGCCCAGGATGTGCTGTCATTGTTACCACTGGGCTGGGAAAGAAGAGGCTGAGGAAGAGCCCAACTGTTGGTAGCAGGTGGAATCTGGGACTCAGCTACCGATGTGATCCAGCACTCAGGGCTACATGTGAAGATCAACCACGGAAGATGTCAAGGATCACTCCTAGTCTAGGCCTAGTAAATATTACCATGAGCTAACAGCTTCCTTTGGCAGCCTCTGCCTGCGCCCTGTATTCTGTGGAAATCACATTCACACCCTGGGGTGATCAAGCCAAGTCGTGGAGCTCTGGAGGACAAAGTGAGGTCAGTGAGAGGAAGGACACTGTATGTTTGTTTCCTTTCCTTGAAACATTCCTGGCCTAAATCTGCAGATCTCTCAGGCTCCAGCTTAAATGTCACGTGTCCCCTGTTGCTGCTATAACACACTTAGTGGCTTCAAATGACACAAATTTATTATAGTACAGTTCCGTGAGTCAGAAGTCTGATATAGGGCCCACCAGGCTGAAATAGGTATCAGTGGGTCTGTTTCCTTCTAGAGGGTCAAGGGGGAGGATCTGTTTCCTGTCCTCTTATCTTGTAGGGGCTGCTGAATCATTCAGCTTGTGGCCCCCTTCCTTCATCTTCAAAGCTAGCAGTGGCCAGTAGAGTCTGTCTCACACGGTGTCACTGATTTTGATTCTTTTTCTGCCTACTGATTCTACTTTCAGAGTTTTGTGATTACACTAGGCCAGCCCAGATGATCCAGGATAATCTTCCTACTCTAAAGGCAGCTGATTAGTAATCTTAATTCCAGCTACAACTTTAATTTCCCATGAGCCATGTAATAGAAAGTATTTCCTGTGTCTAGGATCAGGACACGGGCACCTTTGGGACCAGTCTTCTGCCTAGCATGCTTCTACAGAGGTCTAGTTTGCGTACTGTGTCTAGGTTCAGTGATATCCTTTCCTTTCTGGGGCCTCAAACTCACATTAGATGCCAGGAGTGACTGCATACGCTCTGAGTGTGAGACAGTAAGGAGCAGTAGCATTGGGAAAGGAAAGGAAAAGTCTGCCACGTATACACAAACTTCAAAGCTCTGTGCTGGCCTGTAGACTGACAGTTTGCTCCTGGGTTTCCTGTCACGTCAAGCACCCTGTGATTCAAAGCCAGGTGGGCAAAGCGACGGGCACCTTGGCATGAGGCTGTCAGAGGTGCATCCCCTGGTCACCTGAGAAAGAATGAGTCTCATTCCTCCGGGCCAAAGCGGCCCGATTTGGGGATATGTCCACTGCTTCTTACCTGGGGACCTTGTGCATAGCACGACAGCTGCGTCATCTGCGGTTCTGTCCCAGTGCCTCACACAGTATGTGTGGCATAAGGAACAGCGTGGACTAAATGTCTGTCGGATGTGTAATCGAATGAAATCCAGTGCCTTCTCACTGCTCTATCCTGCTCTGGGATATGTGACCGCCTTCATAAGACAGCTTCTCCTGACACGCACCAGCCGCAGGCACACTGGATGTGTGCAAGTGTGTGCGTGTGCATCAATCACAGGCTTCAGGGACCTGGAGCCCAAGGTCTGTGAACCTCTGCAGGAAATCCCCAAGGCCTGGGACTGAAAGGCCAGGGCCAGGGGCTGACGGGCTGGGATCCCAGCCTGCCCTTGCCCCTACCCCAGCTGCTTTTCTTCCCGTTCGCCCACCCCCACTTGCATTGGAGATTCCCCAGAGGTCGAGCTTGGTGTAATTACAGGGTATCTGCTGCCTTCCTATAAATCTAATAGACTTTTTGGCCTTGTCAGATTAAAACTTACCTATCAACCCGCCGCAGTCCTCTAGATCTCCCTAAATCTGTACTTGGGAAAGAATTTATGGCCAGGAATTGCATTTTGCAAAATGATTAAAGTTGCCAAACAGCCATAAAAAGTTGCAGGAGGAGATATGGTTTTCTTGAAAGTCTGCTTAATTTATAAGGGGTGGAAGGTTTATTGTCATTTAGAGTCCACAGCGAGGCAGCGATGGAGCGTTTGGCGGCAGCTGTGCACAGCTGCTCTCGCTTTATGCCTTTTACATGTTTTTAAATTGCCCTGTTTGAATCCGGCCTTCTGCAGCAGCGGAAAGGGCCCAGTTTGCGGGAAAGAGTCTGCTCCCTGCGTCCTCTAATGCTGGCCTCACCGCCACACTCCCTGCCCTACCCCAGGCTTGCCTTCCGGAAGATTTTCTGGCTGATCTCACCCCAGGCTGAGCGCTTCACCCCGCCCCTGCTGGCCCCCTGAAGCATTACCCAGCACTCGCGTCTGCAGAGCTTTTAAGTTTATAGGTGATTTCGCATATAATATCTTAGTACTCGTCACCCGGATTAAATGATTAAATGAGATAAAACATGTAAAGCTCTAAACTAGTGAGCTAACAAATAGAATTAGGACACCTGTTCATTGACCACTTACGAGGTGCCAGAACCTCTGCTCTAAGCTTCACATGCATTAATTCACAGAATTTTGGCTGCCACCCTATGAGGTAGCTGTTAATTGTATTTGTGCTTTGGGAAGCTTAAAGAACTCCAACCTGAGCTCAGGCAGTGAATGCTCAATGGATATTGCCTATTATTAGTAGTAGTATTAGGGCAGGAGCCTGACCTGCTTTTCTTCAGGGTTGGCACACACTGGGCACTCAGTCGGTATAGCTTACTGCGACCATGCATGCTTACCTGAGCTACACTGTTGTAACTGCCCACTCAGTGCTCCCCACTGCCCACAAGGACTGGGGTTAGACCCTGATCGGCTCAAGTCTAACCTCGTGCTGAGCCCAGACATGTCATAGGTCTTCTCCATATCCTTGAAAAATGACTGAATAAATTTAACCCTCACAACGATCCTCTTGCAGAGGGAGAGACGGAAGCCGAGAGGTCGTGTGACGCCTTGCTCAAATCACAGTGATGACAGCAGTCACAGGATTTTGGATTCCAAGTTCAGGCTCCCCGCCCCATGACGTACCTGACCACCTGTTAGGCATTTTGGGTAGTTTCTCCCTTGTTCATTATTATATCTAATACTTAAGACCAGTTATAGATACTTTACAAATAATCCTCACAACATACTTGCAAGATGCGTGTCATTTCCACCATTTTATAGATGTGAAAACTGAGGCTCAAAGGGTTGCACAAGTGGCGGGGCTGTAACTTAAGGCCAGGTGTGTGTTATTTTAAGGCCAACAATCAGAATAAAGGCTGAGGGTTCTAAGGAGGGATGATCTCCAAACCCAGCCTGGCAAGGGCAGGCAGGAGCAGAACAAGATCAGGGAGGTCTCTCTAGGGAGAGATTTCTAAACTGAACTTTGAAGGATGAGTAGGGATAATGTCAAATACTAGGAAATCAGATTCCGAGTAGGACGAGCAAGGCTGGTTGGAGGGCGGGAACCCTGTAGTCTGGTCAGGGGTGGTCCGGATTCTCTCCAGCCTCACACTTGACCTCCATCTCCCTGGAATGCAGAGGTGCTTAAGGTGAGGACGCCTGATTGGCTGCTCCCCCAGGTCTTCACCAGCTCTGCCCACAGCCCTTTCTCTTTTTGGCAAGCACAGGGCCGCTGGCCTCCTACCTGCATCAGGGACTGGAGACCAGCTTGACACTGGCTTGGGGCAGATGAACTGCTCTCACCTGGCTTTAATCCAGTGCTTTCCGGATTATTCCCGTCGCCCCTCTGCCCTCCACCATATTGTAGGGCACTTTCTTCCTTCCTCCCTGTGGCCTGGGCATGGCAAATGAAACCTCCTCCCCTGCTTTCCCTCCCTCTCAAATGTTCCAAGACTTGGGAGAAGTCTTTCCAGCCTCTGCATTCATTCAACAAAACTTTATGAGCGCCTGGAGTGTTCCCGGCACTGTTCCAGGGGCTGGGAGCACGGCAGTGGACACAGCAGGACAGGGTGTTGTCCTCATGTAGGTTACCACGACCAAATGGATAGAGCAGGTGGTTTTAGAGAGCGATGTGATGCCCGTGAGAGCAGGTGGCTTGATAAGAAATGACAGGGGGGAACAAGAGGCACTATTTTGAGTTGCATGTACGGCGACTTTCTTCAAAGAGGGGACATTTGAACAAGGCTTCAAGAAAGCAGAAGCCAAATGAAAGAAGATCTCAAGGAAGAACATCCCACACCGGCGGGAGCAAGAAGTGCAAAGGCCCTGGAGTTGAAATGAACTTTGCTGACTCAAGGAGCAGAGGGAGGCTGGGGCTTAGAGCACAAGTGGGAAAGTGGAGGGTGCTAAGGGGCAGGGGAGTGGGGATCGCACCACACAGGGGCTTGGAGTCACGATTGACTTTAGATTCTACCCTAAGCGCAATAGAAACTCTTGGGGGTTTACATGAGGGGAGAGAATTGTGGTCTGATTCGTATTTGTAAAGGACCATGCTGCCTTCTGTGTTAAGAGCAGTTAGATGATGAAGACTACTGACAACCTCAAGCCGAGCCCACCTCAGACTTCCTGCCGCACCGCCTGTACCTCCAGGCCTTCCCTCCTGCAAATCTCTCTGCCAGGAATGCCTCTCCCCTGTCTTCGTAGAACACCCCTGCTTACTGCTCAGGACCCAGCTCCCAGGTGCCCCTCTGGTGGGTCCTTCTCCCACTCACATAGGCAGGATAAATTCATGCTCTTGCTGCCACTGCCCACTTCTCACAGTGGCAGACACGTGATGCCTATTTCTGGTCTCTCTCACCATTGGACCAAGAGTTCCTCCAATGCCAGGATCTGGGCCTGCCCAGCCGGGCTTGGGGGTGCACGTCTGAAACATGCTTTCTGAGTGATATGAATTCTTTGAGCAGCCAAGTCATTGACAGAAACACTAGGTTAGCAAGCACTCTTGGTTTAGCAAGCACTCTTAAACAATAAGATTAGAAGCACAGTAACACACTCTTCATTGTAACATTTAAATTAAATCTATGCTCACTAAGACTCTTGACATCTGGAGGTGGAGTTTCTCAGTGTTTTCTGAAAGCAATGGCCCGTGAAAGTCAAAATTTGAATAGTTATCTCTCAAGGGCTGTTCATGAGTTACTTTGAGACTACGAGTGTTGTTAAAAATGGAGGGGTTTGTTAGAATACTTCTTAGAGATCCTTGTGTTGGAAAGAATACCTGGGTTAGGATAATTCCTATAAATACTCATGTTTGTTTGCTTACACTTTTAATCATGAGTTTATCATTGTCTCAGAGTGCTAACCCAGCCCTACTCTGCTCAGCTCAGATCGGGTATGCTCAGGGCGGCGTGGCTATAGGGAGTGCTGCTTTCCCCTCCGACTGTAAGCTTGGCGACGGCGTGGGCATGGGAGTGAGGCATACTAGGTGGGGCAGATGCTCCTCGATGGAGGAATGGGTGAGCTTTGGCACACACAGGACCGAACCCCTTCCACCCATCCCAACTCCCTGGCCTGGCCTGAGGCCTGCTGCTACACTTACGGGGGCATCTAAGCTCACACCCAGCCCACCCTCGGCTCTGTGCTGTGATTTTTCCTCACACCAGGAAGCTCTGTAAACACGACACAGACTGGATATGACTAGAAAGCCTAGCAGATCCTGAAAACTATGTCCCAAGATCATGGGGCTGTCTGTTACAGAGATGTGGAAAGACAACTGGGGAGCTGAAATGTTCAGTTTCCACCTGACTGTTTGACGAAGATGCTGAGACCCTAGAGAAGTTATTCAGCTTTCTTGTCTATGAAGTGGGTATTGTAATGCATTTTGGAAAGCAGCTCTCAGGAGCCAAGTGGCCTTATTTGACTGCTGAAGTGCGGAGGATTGTCAAGGACTCCTCAGTGCCTCAGTTTACCTTGGTTTCTGGGAGCGCAGTGAAGATCAAGAAGAGGGACCTTGTCTCAACTCTGGTTAAGGTGTTCACAGATGGTGATTTCAAGACCGTACGAGATTCTGTGGTTCTTAACTTTCAGGGCAGAGGCCAATGTGGATACCTGGTTTGCACAAAGCTGTCAGTTACCTGGCTCCTTGCTTCCCCTGTCCACGTTAAGGGCATCCTGGCAGGTGTCCTTGTGTGACTGGGTGTCAAATGCTGACCTGTCCCTCTCAAAGACATATTAGATTTCATCCTTTAGTGCCTCTCTGTAGTATTTGTTCATTGCACAAATTGTTTCTAAGAGCTGGCCATGTTCAAGTGCTAGGTAGTTCTGATGACACAGCAGCAAAGACAGACAAGTCCCTGTCTTCATGGGGCCTGCATTCTACGGGGAGGAGAGTGGACATTTAGGGTAGAGATTCACAGCCAGTGCACAGTCTGCAGGCTCACTGTTCCCTGCTGAAAGCCCATGTGCACTTCAAGTCTGACTCTGCAACCTGTGCCTTTCAAGCTCCTGGAAGAATTAGTGAAGGCAATGTCCACACAGTGTCCGGTACAGAGCCTGCACATGCTGGGTGCTCCTACACTGGAGATCAAGTTTGCTCTAGACACTGATTTTGTTTGTGTCCCCTTCCTGTGTCTCCCTCTCTGCTCCGATTTCCAGGCAGAGTGGGAAGCAAGAGAAACCCAGGGCTGAAGGTGAGGCACTTCTCTGGGCTTGCTGGGGGAGTAGTGTGGGAGGAAGACAGGAGATGGTGGAGATGCCCAGGGCTCTGTCCTCACTGACAGTGCTGAATGAAGCAGAGGGTGGCAGGGTCCAGCCTGAGGTCTGCTTGAAAGAGAACAAGAGGAGAAAGACACAATTAGACTAGAGCAAGGGAGGTTGAGGGAGCTGGGCCTTACAGATTAAGACACAGCAAGAGCACTGACACTCACTTTGCAAGTCCCACCAAAGTGCTATGGCATCTTGTGTAATGTAGCCAAGTGGCTCTGCAACCAGCAAGACCCCAACTTGGACACCACCCTCCGCCAAGTGGAGGGTGGCATTGTTGTCCATCATAAAAATCAATGGTTCTTTTGCTAAGTGGTCAATATTTATTTGGCTTTAGCATTGTTTAATTCAATGCATCAATTAAAGATAGTGTCATGTCTGCTCTGGTCTGCAGCCTCGGTTTCTGTGTGTCGTTACCTCATCTGTTTGAGATCACTCACGTCCTTACGTCTCTGCTCCTTTGTCCCCTTGCATAACTCAAGGACAGGAGTAATTGACGTGAAACTTTTAAAAATTAATTTCGCTGCATATGCCACTGAGGGAGAGTGCAAGTCCTCCCAGCCATTTATAACGTCACGGTGATTGGTCCTGACAAAACAATACCTTAAAAACTCACCAAAGTAAATTATGGCCCGAGCAAATGGCTGCTCCGCGGCAGGGCCGGAGGCTTGGAGGGGAGCCAGGCAAAAACAAAGTAATGTGCTTTTGATATTAATAACAGAGATGATATTGATCTGCAAGCTAGTGTCACTTCTCCACTCTGGCGAGGAGATTGCTCCCGGCATTTAGTCCACTGAAAGCCACTTTCCATGCAGGCCATTTAATTTTGTGAGTCTTTAATTATGTGAAATGGAGTCTAGTTAAAGGGCCAGGTCCCAGTTTTGCCAGGCGGAGATGTGGGCTATGATTCAGGAAGCTGTCAGAAATGAATATAACTCAATTCTTAGATCTGCAAATGCAGTTGTCTTTCTAAATGTTTATTTCATCCCTGCACTTCTCTGGCCCGGTGCCACTGTGCATCAGGACAGACACAGACTTTGATTACAGGACCACATTTTTCAAAGGACCTGAAGTTAATGTGCCTGTTTTCTGCATAATAAAAGTCATAACTCACCGGGGCCGCCAACGCCTCTCTCTGGAAGGGCTGTGGAGGGGCCGCGCAGCCCAACCCAGGGAACTTGGCAGTGCTGTGCCCGGTCTCAGTTTGGATGTCCATTTCCTTGTGGGTCTGTGACAGACTGCACTGGTGACCACAAGTCAGACCACAAGCCTGTCCATGGGCAGATTACCTACCGGCTCATTCAGAGACAGACAGGGGAGAAACCCACACGCCAGACCACAGTGATGTCCACAGCTACTGATGCAGGCTTCTGGAAGCACCTTTGCTGCAGGTAGAGCCTTGGTTATGTGCATCGCCTTCCTTGGCTCAGATTGGTCCAGTCCTCTCTTTTCTTTCTCTTCTTTCAACCCTCCCAGGGTGTATACATGTACCCTACAAAGCTGCCCTCTCGTCTGGGTAGGGGAGTGCGTGCTCACCCCACCCCCCATCTAGAACCTCTCCTGGACTCTGCTTTGCAACTGTTCCCACGTAGGCTGCTTTGTCCCTGCCACTTAAAGCTGTACTTATGGGCATTTATTCTGAGCATGTAAATCTCAGCCTGCTGGGGCTATGCCAGGTCGCTCTGGCCCTGACCTGGGAGTTCCGTGGCAGGAACCATCTGCAGGTGTACAGGCAGCCCTGTGGCTCCTGTCCGCAACACCCTCCTGCCACCTGGTCCTGGGGACTGTGCTACAGAGGGGTCAGTGTGGAATAGCCTGCCTCATGTCTGGAGCTCTGTTCCATGACAGCTATGCTCTCCAGTTCAGGACACTACAATCAGTGTCACCAAGACCCAGTGAGGAGGAATCTGCACTCTTCACTCATGAGGATGCATCTGATCCTTACCCAGATCCCCTTTTTCTTACTTTACAAATAGTTTTGGCAGCCTCCATTATTGTTTGTCCAGCCTACCAGAGGACTTAGAAGTAGGGAAAAGAGCTTTTATAACATCGGCAGCAAGAAATCACAACTGAACGTGCAAAAAGAGAGAACAACTCTAAAAGCAGGCAAAATGATTCAATATAGTGAGGTTTTATGAAGTGAATTTTATAGGGGAATATGGGGGAAGGGGTTTATGCTCAAGTATATTACGGATGATGGTCCACTCAGCCATTGACATGATACTGGACTTAGCAAATATTCTGGATAAGGGACTGTTAGACTTGATGGCCAAAGATGTGAAGCTTGGAGCTGTGGTAGCTATTTTGCTCAAGAAAATGTTAACACAGAAGAGATCAGGGCTGAGAGGTCGAGAGAAGCTATATCTGTTTTTGAAGATATCAGTTTGGGTGCTGGGTGAGAACTGGAATCAGAAGAGGGATCCAGCTTGGAGATTAGTTAGAAAGAGAAGAGACCTGCTCAGATTAGGGAGGAGGCAATGCTGCTGAGGAGGTAATATTTCCTTGGAGGAGTCACTGGAGGGATGAAGAGGTCAGAGGGAGACAGAATGATTCCCAGTTTCTGGCTTGAAAAGTTGGATGGATTGTGGTGACACCTGAAAGTGGACCAGGGTTGTGTTGGGGTGTGAGGAGGGAAGGATCGTGACTTCATCTGGGTTAGACTGGATTTCAAGGGTGGTTGAGAAATCCAAGTGGAGTTGTTGAGTAGGATATCGACTTGAGGTCAGAGGAGAGCCTTGGGTTGGAGACAATTGGGACTGTGTTAGCTTTCAGTCACTATAATGCAATACCTGAGATAATTACCTTATAAAGAGAAGAAAATTTATTTTGACTTTCAGTTATGGAGGTTTCTAAGAAAGAGGAACAATTACTCTAGGCCTCAGATGAATCTGACGAGTGGCAATCACCGGGAGTAGTTGGTGGACTAAATGGTGCCCTCACCATTCCTTGTGAGGGCATGTCCCCAGTGACAGAAGTTCTGCTCACGAAACACATCTCCTAAGGTCCTACCGCTTCCCAGGGGCCCACACCGGGGACCTAACCTTTAATAACCTTTGGGGGACACTTATCCAAGCCACAGTGGGGAGACATTGGCTCATGGTTAATGAATCACCCATGGCAACGCCACTCAAATCCATGTCTGGGACAGGAGGACGAACCTTCAAAGGAAACAGAAAAGGACTTTCTGAGAGGCAGAGGAGAGAAAGTGCTTAGAATAGAAAGAGGTGGCCAACTTGATGAGAGGTCAAGCCAGAAGAAGACTGGAGGCTGCCTCTTGGCTTTAGGGACAAGGAGGCCATTAGGATCTTCAGCCAGGTCTGTTTGGATGAAGGAGGAGGGCAGAAGTCAGGCTACAGGGTGGAGGAATGAATAGAGGTGGGGAAACAACCCGAATAATAATAATAACCACAAATAATGGTGACCAGGAAGTGAACAATTTCTGCAGGCCGGTGCTGACTAAGCGTTGCATGTGTTTAACTTAGCTCTTTCAGGGAGGTACAAGAGGAAACTGAGGCTCAGAGAGGTGAGGCAGTTTGCATGCAGTCACACAGCTGGTAAGGAACTCAAAGTCCAGGCAATCTGGTTCCGGTGCTCTTATTCCTAACCATTAGCTTATTCTGAGGAATGTGTAAGGACAACTTTTTTGAGCAGTTTGGCTGTGAAGGATAGCTAGAGGAGGTGGAGGTATAGCCAAGAAGGTTTGTCCTAAGATGGGAGAGACTTAAATGCTCAAATGTCAACAGAAATGGTCCTTGGAAGAGGAAGTAGATGGGGATGGAAGGGAAGGAGTGATGAATGTGAGATCCTGAGTAGATGGGAGAACATTGGCTCCAAACACCGGGGAGCTGGGGAGAAAGACCGCTCTTCTGATGCAGGGAGGTTTGGAGGGGTGCTCCTTCCTGAGGACTCCCCTTTTCTCTGCGAAGCGCAGGTGAGACCATCTGATGTGGGTGAAAGGGTAGGTCTAGCACACCGCAGAGGTTTGGGGAGATGGAGAATGTTCAGATCAGTCCTAGGGAGAGCGAAAGAGGAGGAGAAACAGGTGCGGAAGTGGTGGGGAGTTACGGGAAGCTGGTGGGCATGAACTTGGAGGTCTGCGTGCAGCACAGGGAGAACAGAGCTTTGGGTTCGTCCAAGACTGGAGGTGTGGACGAGTAGGTGGAGGAAAGAGAGTGCGGCACGGCAGGAGTGTTAGTAACACGGAAGCTGCGCCAGACAAAAGGAGACATGGAGGAGAGGAGTGGGCTGGCAAACTGAGGAAATGAACAAAGCCGATGGAGTTCTTACGAAGCAAAGGGAGGACCTAGAGGGAAGAGAGGAGAGGTGGTGATCATGTAGAGTAGGGTGCAGGAGTTACGGATGCAGGTGGGGAAAGCAGTTCAGGGGAGTCTGGGGCAAGACTCATGATGAGACAGGGAGCAGGTGGCTTGGGGGAGTGGGGGAGAAGGACATTGGTCTGGGAGTTGTGTGGGTGGCACCTGTGAAGGATAAAGGCACAGCTTAGGATAAGCAGGGTGCCAGGTCTGTAATGACTGGGAGAGTGGGCCTGATCAGGATAGCAGCAGCCACAGGTCCCTCAGCAGTGAGGCCAGGTACAGGGCCCAAGCTGAATGACAGCGACTCCACGGTGCATGGTTTTTAGATGAGAAGAAAATCAGTGGCCAAAGACTGCAACAGAGAGCCAGATGGATTGTAGCTGCGAGCCCTGGGACTGACAGAGCACACAACAGCCTCCGAAGGGGCTGCAAGGGATGAGGCACCCTCAGGAGAGGGAGCCTGGTTTCAGTTAAGGCAGGAGGAGGAGGGGACACTTAGGAAGCTGTTAGCTCCAGGTGGAGTTTGGGGGGGTGGGCTGGGGACCTGGGGTTGGTGAAGGTCAAGGAAGAGCAGCATTGGGAGGGTGCTGGTATGGTCCAGGACTCCCTGGACTCTGATCATCCACACAGGGTCATGGCCATGGAAGGCTGGCATCAGTGGTCTCTGAAGATGGTTGGCTCTGGGCTCCATTGCCAGGGCACTTGGCTCATTGTGCTTGGGCCTAGCGGCCACTCTTGCCTTTTTAGTCCTTCAGCTGGTCAGCAGGAACTGAGTGGGCGGCTCCCTCTAGATGGGTACGAGAGCTCTTGTCCTCCACAGTCTCCCTGCTCTGCTGGGCCCTATTTGTGTTTTCAACCCTTGATGATTGAAAAACAATGGGATTCAGGCAAATCGCTTACTCTGGGCCTCAGTTTTCTCATCAGTGAAATGACTGATGTCACGGCACCTATGTCATAAGTTACTGTGAAGATAAACTTACACAGTACAAAGAATGTGCTCATCATAGCACCTGGTGCCTTGTGTTAGCTTCCATTGCTCTGACCAAATAAATACCCGAGAAAAATCAATAAGCAGAGGAAAGATTTACTTTGGCTCACGGTTTCAGAGGATTCAGTCTATGGTCAGCGAGTTCCACTGATTCAGGCCTGTGGTGAGGCGTGGCATGATGAAGCAAAGCTGTCATTTCAGGGAAGCTGAGAGAGAGTGGAAGAGCCAGAGAGGAAGGAGCTGGGGACCAGATATAGCCTTCCGAGACGCATCCTTATGACCCATTTCCTCCAACCAGGCCCCGCCTCCCAGTAGCTCATCCAGCTAGGAAACCATCAGTGGGTTCATCCATTCACGAGGTC
Source organism: Fukomys damarensis (assembly GCF_012274545.1). Classification (NCBI taxonomy): domain Eukaryota; kingdom Metazoa; phylum Chordata; class Mammalia; order Rodentia; family Bathyergidae; genus Fukomys; species Fukomys damarensis. The sequence goes on from NW_022900935.1 coordinate 6,486,173, forward strand.
AGGGGCCTCATGATTCGATCATCACTCTAGGTCTTACCTCTTAACACTGGGGATTCAGCCCTCAATACGTGAGTCTTTGGAGAACATTTTATATTTAAAACATAACAGGGCTCAACAATATACCATACCTTGTTCAGCCCCGGGCCCAGGTCTCACCCAGGTCCTTTGCCAGGCACGACATCCTCTTTAGATATGGCCTGGGGTAGGGGTTACTTCTTGATGTGAACTTTTCTTACCTGGTTTCTGTCATTGCTCCTCTCTCCCTGGTCCTCTCTGAACTACAAAGTCACTTTACGTTCTCTGAGGTCCTTGCAAGTCTTTTCTGACCACTCTTCCCTGCAGCCCTCACCTCCCTCTGCCCACAGGTCTGTATCACCGTTTCCTTGGATTCACAAGCACCTGTCTTGGGTGCTGAGTGACAGCTGGGGACAGCATGTTTGGGGAGGAAAGTGGGGTTTCTTGGGGAGTCTGATACACTGGACCCCGGAGGCACCAGCTGCTCACAGAATTCTCCGGCAGCAGATAAAATTTCCATAGACCAAACTGGTGCCTGGAGCCTTAGTCAAAGCCTGGCCAACCTGACAGGCCTCCTGGGGGGCAGCTCACTGTGCAGTGGGTGCCAAGAGGGTGCTGTGGGTGCAGCTTCATCTTGGTGGTGCTGCATCAGCAGCCATGTGAGCACCCAACCTTCCTGGAGAGTGGAGTCCACATCACCTGTGTGCACTAGGACATTCCAGTGTAGGGTCCCCCCACAACTACTGAGTATATATGATCCTGTCTTCTGGATTAGAGAAAAGAAGGGCTGAGCAGGGAATGACGAATAGCAAATACTAGCAAACACTTCATCAGCGTTTAAAATAAATTGATTACTTGAGTCTTCGTCATTGCTCCTAGGCTGAGGTACTAGTATCATCCCCGCTTTACAGATGAGGAAACTGACACAGCAGGTCAGATGTTCATGAGTATCAGAGTTGGGGTTTGAACCCCAATAGTTAGGCCTCAGGGCCAAGGTGCTCACCATGACATGTGCCTCCTGTCTGTTTCTGAACGCTGTCATCTTGAACAGAAGCTCACATCCAACAGTTTCAGCCGAAGGGGAGGTGTTAGCTCAGTGTCTGGGAGGTTCCAGGGGTGGTTGGATCCAGGAGTCTGGGGACTGCCACTGCCGCGCTCTGCCCTCTCTGTGCTCTGCTTCCATCCGTGAGTCAGCTCGTGCTCACTCCGAGGCCACGGAGGACAGGCCCCGTGATTAGCTACTGCGCCAAACGTAAGTGCTGCGGAGAAGGGTCAGTTTGGTATAAGAAGAGGGTGATGGCCAGAGAAAAGGGGTCCTGGGGTGCTGAACAAACCATACAGCAGAGGCATGCTTAAAACTCTCCTCTACTAAGCTTCACACTGTTTAAGTTATTTAACCTTTACTCCAACCTAGAAGCTAGACCTTATTAGACCCATTTACAAGTAGGTAACCTGAGGCCCAGAGTCACAGTGGTACCCCTGGCATTCAAGCCCAGAATAAGGGCTGCTTGATTTGAAAACTGAATGCTGCCTGGAGCTGCCCAGCCAGAGGTCCTGTGGGAGCATTGGGACCATGACTCACCTGAGCTCCCCCAGAGCCTGGCAGCTCTGCAATCAGAGGACAGCAGTTGACAGGACCCTGGTGGGAGATGGGCTGGGCATCCCAAGGCCCAAGGTCAAGACTGGAGGCATTCACTGGGTGAGTGATGCCCGGACCCTACTGCTGGTGATGGCCAGTTCTCTGCTCTCTGCCAGCCCTGCCCAGCCCCAGTGCAGTGAGCCTGGGGATTGGGCCTCTCCCTGGGCAGGGAGCGAGCAGTGCCTGAGGCAGGAGGCAGGCAAGCTCGGTGCGGTCTCTGCCCATCTGGGGAGTACTTGGTGCTGGCTGGAACTGAGCAGTGGACGGTGTTTGGGCTGAGCAGTGCGAGCCCAGCTCGGAGGCTGCGAGGCAGAGCCGCGAACACCAACAGTCTGGAGGCAGGCTCCAGAGGGAGACGGCTCGGGCCCGTTCGCTGAGCTCGGTTCCCACGACAGCTCAGCAGACAGATGGACCTGGGAATCCTTGCCGCCTGGCCAGGAGGGTGTACACGTGAAAGGGAATGCGGGCGCCCCAGTGGGGAGGGATGGGCTGGAGGAGGTTCCTAGAGATGCCAGGATAGTGAGCCAAAGGACGGATGCCATGGCCTGGGCTGAACTGTTAGACAAGCCAGTTGGGCACGCATGGCAACTTGGTTAGAGGGGTCCCTGGACCTTGGTCAAGTAAGCTCTGATCTTGAATCTGGGCTTTGCCTTGATCCAGCCTCAGTCTGAATCCTGAACTGGAATCTAGGCCCTGCCTTGACCCTCATCTGAACATGCATCCCAGGCCCTGGCTGAGCCCTGACTGTGCCAACTGCCATCTGCCCAAATCCACTTACTTATGTCCTTCTGCAAAAGTAGCCCAGAGACGATTGCCTAGAATATTCCCCAGGACGGTGAGAGTTGAGGCAGATCCAGGAGAGCAAGGCGACAATGATCGAGAGTGGCAGGGTTCAAGAGCAACACAGTGAACTTGGGAAGAAAAGACTTTCTTCCCCAGATGGAGGCCAGGGCTGCCCCTGCCCCTGGGACCAAAACCCAGGGAAGAGCACAGATTCCAAGTGGAAGGACTTCTGGGTTAGTGGTGGCAAGGTACACTTGGGAAAGAAGCAGGAAAAGTGTCCAGGGGAACCAGTACAGCTTTGACCAGACAGGAGAACTAGGGCCTGGAGAGGAACCTTCCTCCCAGGACAGAATGCCCCGGAGCTCAGCAATGCATGGTACCCGAGAAATACAGACAGGCAAGAGAGGAGGTAAAGGCAGCTCATTGTGGAATAACCCAAGAATGATTTCATTGAGGTGCTCATAGGACAAGTTTCAGAGCAGCTTAGCCAGATGTTGGAGCAGAGGCCTCAGGTGCCCAGAGCCCCAGTTTCCCCTTGACACTCACTGCTCTGCACATAGCTCAAGTTGGCTTCAGGGTTTCTCTGGCTGCTGGAGTGTGCGCCTCTCCAACTGGGTGTGGGCAGAGTGGTTGTTAGGATTCCTGGGAGTGGTTACAAGTGGAATGGAGCTGTGGATAAAGAACGCAGCCTCTCTCCTTCAGGGGAGACCACTCTGAGGGAGTTCTATGCTATGTCCTAGACCAAGGACCGGAGGACTTCTTTTGCAAAGGGTCAGACAGTAAATAGTTTAGCCTTGAAGGACTATGTGATGTCTGTTGCAACTATTCAATTCCGGAGTGCTTATCTCAGGGTCTGCTTCTGCGTTCCCCAAAGCTAAGACAGATATCCCCAATTACACACAGAGACCAAAGCCCTGGAGGCTAAGCAGCTTGCACAAGGCCCTGCAAGAGGCCGAATTGCCTTCTTGAAATTCTGTGGTTGCATCTAGAGCCACCCAACTACTGAGCCCCTAGGCTAGGATGTGTGTGTACCTGTACAGGTTGGACAACCTCAAGACTGGTCTTGGAACTCACAGAGCATTTAGCTTGCTCATTCACTCTTCCTTAAACTGGACGCAGAGCATCTGCCCCCCCCGGAGCCTGCAGTTTGGACAGTAAGTGACAATTCAGTCCAGGACAGGATGAGATCAATGTCTCTCACGGCAAATCATATCATCCATTGGATCTTCTCTGTGAGGTCAACGGGCCGTGAATGATCACTTTTACTTTTCCTGTGGGTAAACTGAGGCTTAGAGAGGGGAAGGGCTTGTTCCAGACCACACAGCTCATGCTTGACAGAACTGAGTCTTGTCCTAGCACTTCTGGGGTCACAGAGAAGCACATGCTCCTACTGGCAGTGGAGGGGAGGGGATCACAGGAGAGTTCATGGCTCTTGTGGACACCCCAGGTCACTCTCTTCACAGCCAGAAGCTACTGCTTCTGCATTTGCTACCTCATCAGTTTCTGGCACTTTGAAAAAAGTCTCCTTAGGCATTATCCACTCTAACTCTCATTTTGCAGATGGGATAATCAAGACTTAGAAGGGAGGGATCTTCCCACAGGGTACCCAGTGAATCACGTAAAGCAGGAGCAGGAGCCTCAAACTCCCAAGGAAGTGGTGGGTCCTAGAGTCCCCCTCAAAGTCCTACCCAAAGCCAGACAGAGTCTCTAAGACCCTGAGTCCACAAGCCGGCTCTGGAGAGGACACGTGGCTCCGAGCCAGACTTTCCTCTCCTCTCTGGGTGCTGGCACTGTCTGAAAACTCTTCCCCTGGTCTGCTCTCGGCAGAGCACAGATCATCGCTCTTGTGCTAATTATTTTTATAATTAAAAGATGATAAATTATTAAACAAAGTCTGAAAAATGTGCCAAGATCTGCTCTGAGGCTGGGCCTGAGAAGTTGCCCCCTTGGCGTCCACGTTAATTAATAAATGAGGCTCTCCATGGAGAGGAGCCACAGCTGGCACATCTGGCATCCAGGCAGGAGCTGGCGGAGGGCAGATGCTAGGTAGGCAGGAGGAAGGGAACTCCCTGGGAGCGCCTAGCCTAGCTGTGGTAAGGAAGGCCCCTCTCTCCCTGTTCCCAGCCTGGGATGCAGCAAGGGCCCTGTGGCACCGGCTCAACATCTGGTCTCTGGAAAAAAACAAACAAACTAGCATTTCAATCTGAGAACCCACAGTTAATCTTCTAATCCCTGTTCCCTTCTCCAAATCTCCAGTTTCCAGACTTAGAAGAATCCCAAGAATCTAAGAGAAGGCAAGAGGCCAGTATTCAAATCCCTGGCAGACATTTCCTCTCTGAGCAACTTTGGGAGGTCACTTACTGAGACTCTAAGCCTCAGTTTCCTCATCTGTAAAATGGGAGGAAACGACATTAGTTTTGCAAGGATGTTGAGGCTATTATATTCAATGATATCTGTAAAGAGCACCCAGCTCTCTCTAGACAGTTGATTGATGTTGGTTAGGGTGTCTGGAAGATTGGGTTTTGCTGCTGTGCAGTGGGACCTTGGTGGAGCAGGTTCACCTTTCTGAGTCTGTGAGAAGGAAATAAAAGTCTCTGAAGGTTAAGATCAAAGCAAAAATTGTACGTGAAAACTCTAACAGTATGTACTCAGTTAGTGGAAGTTGATTCGTCACGGCTGTTTGTCACAGTGCCAGTGTGCTGAAGTTCCAACAAATGATTTTCCTGTGACCCGGAGGGCCGCTCCGTCTTTGCCTCTTTGCTGGATCTCCTGCCTTCCCACCTGATGCGTCACAGGGCCGGGGCTCAGCCCTCGGTGCCTCTTTCTGCCTCACTTTCCCCCTTGTGACCTCACACTCTGCATGCCTCAGCCCTTGTTCCCTGTGGTCTGAGCTCCACATAGCAGCCAGAACAAGTCCCTTTAAGTCAGACCAGTCACTCCGCTGCTCAAGGTCCTCCAGTAGCTCCCTGTGTCCGCCTAGTAAGAGGTGAAGTCTTTGCCAAGGTCACAAGGCCCTGTGCAGTCTTCTGAGCCTGCCTGCTGCCAAGCCCTCCCACTGCCTTGTTGCTTCCTTGCACACACGAGGCACATGCCTACCTCAGGGTCTTTGGACTGGTTGTTGATTCTCATCACTACCTTGTCTCCCTCAGACCTCTGCTTAGATGTCGCCTTCTCAAGGTGATGAGATCAAGGTCAAGGGCTCACCTTGACTAGTCTATTTAAAGTACATTTCCTCCTCTGCTGTCTGTAGTGCTCCTTCCCCCTCCACAGCACTAACCCCTTTTCCAGACTAGTCTCTGTTTCTTGTGTGTACCGTCTGTCCTCTCCCTCTAGCGTGCGAAGTTGTGAGGGCACAGACTTATCTGTCACCTGCACTGCGGTGTTCCCATAGTGCCCAGCACCAGGCGGAGCAGAGGAGGGTCGAGCCATACAGAGAGAAATCCATCAGACCCACAATCTGTCCCTGGGGACCTCGAACCTACAAGTGGCAGGCGGAAGAACACACTGACCGTTTCAATTTTAAGACACGATCCGTCAATAGGTAGGGGAGGTTTGGCGGAGGAGATGATGATGCAGCCGGATCCTGAAGGTGTCAGAGTTTCCAGGAAGACGAAGGAGGAAGGATATTTGGGCAAAGGAGTTAGCATATGGAAAGCTCAGCAGCTTGAGGAGGCAATGCCTGCTCTGAGAAGGGCAGGTGTCACAGGCAACCTGAGAGGACACACGGGGAGAAAAGCTGGGAGAAGCCAGTGTCCAGGTTGGCAGTACTGGTGTTAGGTGAAGAGGGAGGTCATGCTGGGTCGCCTGACTCTTCTTGGGCCTCTACCCGCAGCATAAGCAGATGGGGCATTTGCCTCCTCTGTGACTTCCTCAAGGGGACAAAATTGTTTCATTGGTAGAAATGTAATGTTAGCAAAATAACCGCCATATTTCATTAGTCCAGGAAGCACATCTACGTTTTACATTGCCAATGAATGTATGGCGTGACACGCCATGTGGACCTTTGGGGAAATCTTACAATTGCTGCTGCATGATAATGGGGACCGCTCAGTGGATCCCACATGCTGGCCACTGAACGAGTCACTTTGGGTATGCAGTACATGTGCTCAGGTTTCTTGCGCCAACCCATGAGTACCTGGGAGACCAGGACGTAAACTGCCCATTTCACAGATGTGACAGCCAGTATACGGAGAGATTAAGCAACTTGCTGGCCAGCAGGTAAGTGATGGAGCTCAGGTAGAAACCCAGGTGGCCTCTAAAGCACTGCCTTCCAACGTGAAATGGAGTGTAAAACGTGGAAGCCGTGTGAAGGTACAGGAAATCAGCCATGTAAAATAGGAAGCAGTGGTTTGATTTATTCAGTGGTGAGATTCAGCTGGGCTGCTTTTCAGAAATCTGTGCCCCTCATCCCCAACATTCTCCGCCTGGGCTAGACCAACCTGTCTTCTTGGCCAGGGCTAAGTCCCTCATGGGGAGGCAAACGACCCTTTTCTTTTGGTTCTTGGACAGACACACACCTCCAGGCCACAGATTCCTTGTGACCACGCGAGCTTCTTGGGAATCTTCTGGATTTCCCAAGGGGGCCTGACTCATGGTCTCATCTCGTTGAGGGGGTCCCCAAATCACCCCACAGCCTTATACTTTCAACACTCTGCAAAAGGCTGAAACCAAAAGGGTTAACTTGCTTTCCCTATTAAATATTTACATAAACACGCTTGGGAAGGTGTGTGTAAGTTATCAATAATGCAAGGCCAGCCTAGGCTCAGTGAGAGCTAAGAGACCCAAATTGTATCATCATAATCCATTATTCACATATAATGCGTCTATTCTCCTCCATTAGCGCAGGCAGGAAATGCCCCTGAGTGCCGGGCAGGGCTTTGGAAAGCACAGTAAATGGCGGATAGACACATGGCGGGAGGGCGGCAGCTGTAGTTAAACAAGTGTAAATTAGCGCCCAGCCTCACACATCACCCGAATCCAGAGGGTGGGCACGGGCCTGGCAGAGAGGGGCTACAGGGTGTGAGGAGCCGGCTATCAGTCCAGACAACCCGCATGGCTCTGCCTGGACACCTGGAGGAGCCCGCCCATTGGCTCGTTGGGAGATGAGCCTCGTAGAGCACTGCTTCTGTTCCCACAGACTGGGCGGGGATCTCAGCTGTGCACTGAGCGGTGACCTGGGGTGAGAGAGTGGACAGCGGCTGCCATGAAAGCTGCCCCCACTGGAGCCCCAGGCTCCATCTGTAAAATGGGAAGAGTCACCTCTTCATGGGTGTTGCGTGAAGAGAATGACAGGGGAACTGCCCGGCACAGGGACTTGGGAGTCCCGTAGGGAATGAAAGGTCACGGTTCCTTCCTCCAAGGAGTTTCAGAGCTAGGGATAAAATGGAAGTGTGGGCCCCCAGATGGCTGCGGAGCAAAGGCAGAGCTAGGCCAAGACAGAGGCGGGCATCTAGGTGGCCTTTCCAGCAGTGCTGGGGCTGCAGGAAGCTGCTCCTCTTTTCTGCTAACAGTGCCTCTCCTGAGGTCGGTGTCCTGGGCTCAGCAGTTACAGCTGACCATGCCCTTAGGTCTGACCTTCCCCTCTCCTCCACCACTGCCATGTTTCTCTGGGAGCCAAGTGCACATATTGCTTAGCTGGCCCCAGACCAAGTTCTCCGGACTGTCTGTCTCTGTGCCTCAGTCTCCCCGCCTACAGATAAGGGAATGAATCAACTGAAGCTCTGAGCAGGAAGCACTTGCTGAATGGAAGTGCGAGGCCTGTCTGAGGATTCTTCCAGGCTCCAGAGCCTGGGGGCACAGAAGCATCACCAAGTTCGAAATGAAGTTTTCTGGCTCAGGTCATTGCTATTTTTTGTCTCCATAACCACAGAGGGATTTTTTTTCCCCCCAGCACAGAAGCTCTTTTGGGGCACACTGCCCGTGGGGTCTGTGCCGGATTCAGCTTTTGCAGAAGAGCCACATTTAACTGTAACACTGACACTCGCCGTTCCACCTCCCCCTTTATGGATTGGAGTCCAGTGCCCAAGAGCATGGCTGAGACTGCTGTTCAGCGCAGGCCACACAATAAAGTGCTAATTTGGAAAGGCAAGAACAGGTAAGCAGGTTTCGTACTTTTTAAAGACTGATTTGCCTAGATCAGTCTAGCTCTTGGCTTAAATGTTGCCGTCTCTGAGAGGCCTTCTCTGACTTATCTAAAAATAGTCTCCACCTCTCTCTATCCCACCATCCACTGTGACTGTTCTTCGCATAACTTCACCCTACCTGACTCTCACACATCCATCAGTGCACCTGCGCTCTGTGCGTCCCCTTGATCAGGATGTGGGCTCCGTGAGGGCAGGGCTCCTGTCTGTCTCCCTCGCTGGTGTTTCCAATGCCTAGTCCTGTGTGCAGTACGTAGTGGAAACCTGATGCATGGTTATGGAGCGAGTTTGTGTTTTTAGACTCCAACCCAGCACATGCACACTGAGTGCGAACGCTCAGCCTGTTGCTGTGCTGGTGCTTTTATAGACATTACTCACTTAATCAGCCCAAGAGTGACATCTGTTCACATATGATAAGACCAGTGGACACAACCATGATTATACAGACCTGGCAGGAGCGGTCATCTCTCCTGTGCCTCCTTTTGGTCAGAGGCACCCAGTGACCTAGAGGGCCACGAGTCGAAGGAGTTCATGTCCCGAAGTCATTTGGCAGACTTTCCTTCAGAGGCTCATAGTTCTTAAACTTGAGTGTGGTTAGGCAAATGAATACTAGGATACACACAAGGCAAACTCTCGAGTTCCTGAAAGGGTGATCAATTTAAGTTGAACTTTATGCATCTGTTATCTGATATACCAGCTTTGGAATTGAATTTCCACGTATAATGAGGCCACTGTAGTAGCTGTGGGGATTTAATCCAATCACTAACTCAATTTGAGTCTCAGCTTCCTTACCTGTAGATGAAGGTGTTAATAGCTACCTCACAGAGTACATAAGATATGGATACGATCTCTTTATGGTAGGCAGCACAAGAGTTTGAAGTCTGCTTTCAGACTGCGGGTGAGGGACAACCTCTGTGCCTCGGTTTTCTCATCTGTTAATTTGGGATGCTGCTAGGAAACCTTTTAATTGGGCTGGACTCTGGACTGTGTGGTGAAGGAGAGCTGTGCACAGAGCTGGAGATGTCCAAATCAGGTGGTTTGGCCCTGCATCCCTCGCAGGTGTGAATGTCTTTGGCCACGGAAGAAGTTCCTATAGTCACTGCTTGTGGTCTGCAGGTTAGAGGAAAACTTGGAGGAGGTCACAGTTGATCAAATTTGAGAAAAGGGGGCTGAAATGTAACTTTATCTATTCTACCTATAACATACTTTGAGCCTAATCAGGTAACACTTATATGCTTATTTGTTCATTTAACCAGAAGGTATTGATTGCTCTTATGATCTCCGCACTCTCTGAGCAGTAGAGAAAACAAGTCCAATACAGTCCCTACCCATATGGCCATAATGATAAAAAATAGTAACATGAATGAATGGCTTCCATTTATGAAGTACATTATAATGTGCTGGACTCTGGGCTATGTACTTCACACACGACACCTTATTTAACCCTCACAGCATTCCTATCAGGTTAACGTTGATCTGTTCCTCTTATAAAGGAAGCGCCTAAGCTCAAAGAGGTCCTGTGACTTCTCCATGGTCACAGACCTGGTAAATGCAATCGACAAACTTGAACCCAGGTCCATCTGGGACCACAGATTCATTGTGACCTTTCTCTCAGAAGCAGCTTGGAGAAGGGAGAGCCTCTGGGCTGTAGGGACCTTCTGGAAGGAAGGAAAGGAGCTGATGAGGAATGCAGAACAGTTGGTCTTGAAGTCCCTCGCTCAGTGCCACAGTGTGCAGAGGCTCTGCCCTGCCACAGACTGTAGGAGCCTGTCAGGGTGACAGTAATAAGCCCCAGCTCAGCATGCGGGCGGCAGTGATGTGAGGAAGGGCCAGCCCAGGGCTTGCTTGGGCAATGGCCAAGCTGGCGGTGTGACATCTTTACTGTCTGATTAACAGAGTCCTCGGGACAGCAGGCATCCGAGGCAGCTCAGAGGTTATGGGCCTGGGGACTGGGAGAAATAAATAGCCTTCAACACCCCCAGCCTGGAGAGGAGAAGATGTGGGGCCAAGATAATACATCTGCCCTGCAGTCCTCTGAGGCTTGAGAGGGGAACAGGCTGGAGCCTGCTGGGGACAATGCTGATATACTGGGGGAAGGGTGACACATGTCTTCCTTGGCCACTGGTCTGGGGAACCAGATCTCAGACACCCCAGTGAAAAAGCAGTGATCTCCTTGGGCCCAGGCCACCTCTTTGGCTCCAGAGAGTGGCAAAGAGCCAGGAGCAGTCTGTAGTTAGGTCCCTGTATCAGTGTGAGTGAGTGATCTGAGGGCTTCTTGCTAGGGCTGCAGCTTTTGTGACTGCTTGTGTTCTAGGCGGTGATGTCAGTCTGCCCGTGTGTTTGCTCTGGGCCTGGAGTCAGCAGGGCTGGCAGCTGCGGAGGGAAGAAGGACAGGAAGGACAGGCCAGCAAGGACAAAGCAGAGCTTGAAAGGATGACCTGCCACCCCCAAGGAGGAGAATGACCACGAGGGAACTGTTGGGACCTGTATCTGTCCCAGCTGGGTCCTGGTCTGTCTCCTGCTGCCTCTGATATGGGTGATCTGTGGAAGAGCTAGTCACTTGCCATAAAGCCACACAATAGGCCCCAGCACTTGGAGAAGTTGAAAGGTAAGATCCAGTGGAGCTGCCACCTGCCTGGCTGCTGGCCCTGTCCCACAGTGGGAGTCAGGGGCTGGGCCACACCCACAAGAGTGATGGCCTTGCTAATCCTCCTACCCAGACCTGTGGGCACATGATGCCTCCGCCCCACTTCTCATGTTTGAATCCAATGCACATTCCTCTTGGGGCTACCCCTGTCTCAGAACCGCACAGGGAAGACAACTCTGGAAATGGAGCTCAGAGTCAACACAACACAAGGACTGCACATTCACCGCGTGACTTAGTCAAGCTTTCAATCCTCTCTGAGCTTCAGTTTATCCATAGAACAAAGGATGGACTCCCCAGTGGATGGACTCCTCTTTTAACGTCAAAAATCCCATAACAACAACAACAACTAAAAAACCCAACATTAAAAAACAAAAATAAAAACACAACAAAAGTAAACAAAAAAGCAAAAAAAAAAAAGGTGAAGAGATATATTTCCTTTCCTATTCCTTTTGTGTATGAATAGACATGAGGTCTCTTGGAAAGAAACCCGTGGATGTCACATGGATGAATCACCTCTCAGAGCCCTGCTCCTGTGCCAGAGGGAAGATGGCTGAGCTCCCAGGCAGATCTGAGCCCTCCATCAATGGTGGGTGACCAAGCCAGGGGCCAAGGCCCTCTGAACCTCGGTGCCTCCATTTGTGTAACAGATGTAAGGGGGGATAATTCTTTTTGACCTTTCAGGGGACTGTCACAGGGATGCTGTGAGAGTCTGGGACAGGACTCAGACTGTGCTAGACAATAAGTCAAGGTCAGATGCATGGAAATTGCTGTGTCTTTGAGGCTGGGTCTCCTCCTCTGGGGAGCTGTCCAGGCCGTGGAGGCAGAAGGGAGTTAATGGTGTGGAAACCACTTAAACCAAAGTGGGTTTGTGGGGGTTCCGATTCTTCTGAGAAACCTTGTAGAGGGAGTGTTTGAATCTGGCTGGACTGGGTGTCCCTGGGGCCTGCTGGAAACAATGCTCATGCAATGGGGGAAGGGCAACACATGTCTGGAAAGGAAAGGGTGCAGCTTCCATTAGCCTTGGTGGACGCATCCAGGGAGAGGGAAGGGCTGGGAGAGGAGAGCATGTGCTGGGGGACTGGCGAGGATGGTGGTGGAGTGGCCAGTGGTGTGCAGGTCAGAAAGGGAAGGGCGATGGTGAAGACGCAGGGGAAGGGTGGCTTGCAGTCTTGAATGCGTGCTAACTGTGTTCATCCTAGCGCTGCTGGAATAGCAACTGGTGGATGAGAATCAAAAGTGTAACAGCAGGGCAGTACCCCAAACTAGAGCACCAGGTGGAAGGAAGTCCCCTTAGGAATTCCTATCCGCTCTCAAGGGAGATTATCAGCCTTTTCTCAGTCTGTACTGTAGCTGACTTCCTAACCCACTGGGATTTCCGCAGCATCATCCTAGATTGTCGCTTCAGGCTGGACAGCTCTGATTTCTTCTGCTCAGGGAGGGTCCTCTGGCCTTGGGCTCTTGGGTGGAGCGGAATTTTATCAGCGGTTCACAGGAAGATCCTGTGGGCATTTATGGACCAAGGGATAGGGCTATTTACTCTGCAGAGATCAACAAGCGCCCAAATGAAGAATTTCCCTCTTTCCTCCATAGTTCGTTCACTCTTCAATTTCTACCTGCACAGCACAAACTATGCTTTGTAAGTGAAGATCAGGTGCCTGGGTCTCAAACACCTGTTTGCTAAAACCCACGTGGGGAATGTTATGGCTGTTTGGCTTTCTTTCATAGGAACTGCCATGTTTCTCGCTGTATTCCTGTAGCATTCTTCTCTTCCCATAAGCTTCCCACACATTCCCATCTCTGGCAGATCCTTTCGGAAACTTCAAATTCCACACCGAATTCTTGGCTCTACTCTGCCTTTCCAGATCCCGCCTCAGGGGTTCACCAAATTACTTTCCTTTTTCTGTATGAAGGCAGTGGCAGATAGGATAGCTTTGAAGGGACTTAGTTTTTCTTTCTGCTAAGCAAGTTTGGTTGTCTTCAAAAGGTGGTTCTGCAGGTATTGAAAGTGATAATTGGGATGCCTGAAACAATTTGGAAAACGTTTATGGGTCACATGCTGAGATCCTGCGCTCTCACTGCTGGGAATCAATTCTGCAGAAACTTTTGCCTAGATGGATGTCTACTCACGTGAGATGGCACAAGGGCACTGTTTGTGATAATCGTAGAACGTACTCTAATTGCCTGGCAATGGAGGAATAAATAAAATAGTCAGTAAAGTGTGTATAATTGATAAAAAGGCAGAAGTGGCTCTCTGAATGTACTGACGTGGGTATATGTTCACAAGATTGTTAAGTGAAAAAGTTGCAAATGGGATTCTGTTTTGCAAAAGAAGTTTCAAATTATGTGTGTGTGCGTGTGCGCGTGTGTGTATGTGCACATGCACTTTTAGACACAGAAAAGTGTCTGGAAGGACGACCCTTAAGCTATTTATAGTAGCAGCCTTAGAAGATAGGTGTCTATGTAGAAAGAGGGGAAATGTTCCTTATATTTCTATGTTCTTTGCAATTCTTATCATGAGCAAGTGTCATTTATTTATAGTTTTCAAAATGAAAGATTTTTTTACAAAGAGAAAATGCTTAGAATACAATGCCATATATAAATGGTAGGATGTAAAATTGTTTATGTAGGGCGATTGCGACAGTGCAGAAACCCATGCCTGTGTGGACAGGAAGGCAGTTAAGAGGGAGCTTCCTCTAAAAAGTGAGTGGTGGTTCAGGTGGGGTCCAGGGGAGAGTTCCTTTTCTTCTTCCAGAAGACTGGGGAGGGCTATGATCTGGGACGTCTCAAATTCCTTCCAGCACCTTCCTTCATTCCACCCCCAGCCCATGTTCCCATCACTTACGAGTGGCAGTGGGTATCAACTATTCAATTATTTTCAAATAGTTGAGCCTGGGTCTGGATTGAATAAATCACATTGATGCCAATTTCCAGGGAAGTCCTTTCATATTTTATGATTCACTCCCCCACCTTTCCCCCCTGCCTTCCTTGTGCTCCTGTTAATGAACCGGGAGACTGTGAATACTGCTCGGACGTCCCCACTGCTAAACCCCAAATGGAAATGCTGCTGCTGAAAGCATTTCAGCATCACAGTTCGGGCTCCCCCCCACTTCCTCACCATCCTGGGGAAATTGATATGCAGGTAGGATTATGCTTTGTTTAAAGCTCAGCCCGGGCTTCTGAAAGAATACATTATCCAAATCGGTACATGTGGTTGAAATTCTGCAAAACTCACTTGTGTCGCACGTGGCTTGCCAATGAGATGTCCATCCGGGTCTCAGGCAGCATAAACATCCTGGATCAGAGAGTATAACCGTGGAAAACCATCCATGGTGGAATATTCCTGGAGTCAATCATTTATCCTGCTGGTGGTGGAAGGTAGGCCCACCGGGTGCTTCTGCCACCACCGTGGCCACCAGTATGCCACCAACTCCCAGTCTGAGGACAGATGCTGGTCCATCTTTCTCTCAAGCTCCTTTAAAATTAGCATCAATTCAAAGAACTGGTTGAGCATGAACACAGAGGTCAGAGGTATTTTTCTTTCCTCTTCTCATTCACGAAATGGGTGTACAAGAACCAAGTCCAACTGGAACTTGCAGTTCTGCAACTGCAAGTGGAGGAATTGGACATACGTGGGGTTCTGCATCTCCACAGGTTTTGAAATTGTCCTTTGAGGAGGGCACACAAGGAACAGCTCCTTGGTGACAATTTGGGAAACAGTGCAGTCCCACTTGCTCTTTAAATGTTAGAGTTTTAATGATTTAGGAACCAAAAGAATAACTAAGGAGCCCAGCAGTCATTATCTCAAATAATGAGACTTTTTAATGCAAAATCAATGTTTGTTATAATGAAAATAGATTCCTCGGCTCCTGCAGGGCCAAATGTACAAATCTTTTGTGCTGTTAAATAAAATGTGACGGCTCATTTTCAGGAGGATGGTGAGCATTTTTATTCAAGAGTAAGAATAAAATGTCAGAACTTATTTACTTTTATTAAGTGCTCATTCTCAATAAGATACTCTAATCAATATCTAATTGGAGGCGAGGAAACAGAGAATAATTTTTATGCCGACTTGAGAAGAAGGAAGGGAAGGAAGGGAGAAGGAAAAAAGGAAGAGGGAGGATGTGCAGTACAATTGGAATTATAATAATAGCCAAGACGGAGGCTTGGAGAAGATCATGGACCGCAGTCTCCTGGTGATCAGCGGTACCGCCAGGGTTGAAAGCTGGATCTGCCTGCCTCTTCAGCCTCAGCTATTAATTATGTATATGCCAATGGAAAGCTTCCTTCTGTTTCATTTAGAACTTTTTTAGGAGTTATTTTGGAGAGGTTAGACTTACCAACGACAAAAGTTGTCCTCTTACGAACAGAGAAACTGTACACTGAAAATGCTTTTGGAGGGTAAAACTTTTTCACAGATGTGTTACATTCTTCTCTGTCTTGGGAAACAGTACAGACGGTCTTCACTTTACGATGGCTTGACTTTTTTCTTTAACTTTACCATGGTGTGGAAGTAATACACATTCATCAGAAATCATACTTTGAGCTCTGAATTTTAATCTTCTCTTGGGCTAGCGGCATGCGTTACCGCACTCCGTCATAGGCGGTGGTGCTTCTCCCTGCCGGCCTCGGGGTCCCAGCCTCCTGGTCAGCAACCGGAGCACGGGGATAAATAGCCCACCCGCTACAGTGAACTGTGTTGTAAATCTACCATAGTCAGTAGCTTACATATGTCAAATGTGCTTTTTACTTAGGACATTTTCAACGTGTCCTGGGCTTATGGAGGTGTAACCCCACTGTTGAGAGCATCTGCACATGGGTACGTGGAGAATAATTTAATTTTTTATTTTGTAATTTAGAACTGGATTTTAGATTTAACTTTTGATGGAAGGAATCTGTGGTCTAACAAGAAAGAGAAAATGCTACAAATGAGTGAGACACCTAGCTTCAGTGCCTTGTTCCTAAGTGCTTCAGGCAGGCCCTCAACTGCCGTGCAAGATTGGATTCTTGCACTGTTCTTTGTTTTATAGTTAGGAGGGGAGGTCAATTATATCCATCTCAAGAAGAGCCCCTCGTGAAGAGCCTCCCCCGTCCCCCGCCCGTACTGGGGATCAAATTCAGGACCTTGTGTTTGCAGGGTGGGTGGCAGAACCACTGAGCTAAATCCCTGGCCCCTAAGAAGAACCCTTTAAACATCAAATTTATATGCAAAACGGCTGAGCTGCCTGGGGGTGGTAGGGGGGAACAGAAGGCTCATTCCTGGAGGTGCTCAGTCAGAACCAGTTGTGGGACTGGTGCACATGAGAAGGAATTGGGCTAGCTATCTTCTAGATCAGTTGGCAAGCCTTGTCTATAAAGGGTGAGAAAATACATATTTTAGCTTCTCCAGGCCATACCATCTCCATCTCAAGTACTCAACTCTGCTGTTTGTTGTAGAATAAAAGCAGCTATAGATAGTACATGCACAAGTGACTGTGGGTGTGTTTTAATAAAACTTTATGAAAACAAGTGGAGGGTCAAATCTGGTCTTTAGATTTTAGCTTGCTCACCTCTGTTTTAGGTTATTTCAATGAGAAACTTTATGATTCTCTTCTGGTCTGTATTGTGCTCTGCTGAGACCAGGCTTCAGGGCCTACTATAATCAATGATAAAGACTGAATTCTTGCATACCTCTTATCATGTGCTAGGCACCTTTCTAAATTCTTTATAGATCCTAACCTTATAGCAAGCTTATAAAGTAGCGTGCTAGTTAAGATTTCTTCAGAGAAAGAGTAGGTCAGCTCTCTAGATGGGGAACTCCGAACCCAGGTCCTGGCTAGTGAATCCTCCAACTCTGGTTACTACAATGTAGGTTGAGAAGAAAGGATGAGCTCTGTGGCCTCCAAATGGTAAGATAAGTCAAGTAAAGCATTTCTGCATGATACAGTTCATTTAACTACTCCAGCCAGAGCAGTCATCTCTACTGAAATGTGTCAAGGGCTCCCTTTGAGCCAGAGACTATGCTCAGTATTTTTTTTTTAATACATGATGTCATTTTAACCTCCTAACAACCCTACAAAATCATTTTATTATTATTATTATTATTATCACATTTGACAGAGAAGAAATCCAAGGCTCAGATTTATTCAGCCACTTGCCCAAGATCATAATTAAGTGGTGGAACCATGATTCAACCATAGGAAACATGAGTCTAAAGCCTGTGCTTTAACCCTGTTTGCTGTATCTGTGATGTCAACAAATCCTGTTTGCTTTCACCTGCAAACCACATCTCAAACCCAACTTCCTGCTGCCCCTGCAGCTCTGACCCTAAGCCAGGATTATTGCAATAGCCTGCCAACTAGTCTCTTTGCTTTCATTCTGGCACCTCTACCTCCCTTCTATTCCTTTCTAAAAATAACAATCTATGTGATTCTTTAAAAATCAGCTCTATTGAGGTATAACTGAAATACAATAAAATTCATAGATTTTAAGTGTATGTACGATTCAATGAGTTTTGACAAATGCAAACACTCAAGTTCACCACAATCAGGATGTGGAACATGGGTGTGTGTTTTTAATAAACTTTAAATCAAATCATGTCAGTCTTCTGCTCGACATTTTTAAAGAGTTCTCATCTCCCTTAAATAAAAGGAAAAATTCTTACAACGTCCCACAGGACAGCGGGGAAAGGGAAAGCTGGGTTTACCAAATAGTTTTATATTCTTCCTGGTAATCAAGGAAGACTACATTTGTTATTATCCTTGCACAGGATGGCAGGGGCTTGGGGGAGCACACAATTGCCTTTGACCATCAGAAAGTAGACAGAAGTGACATTCGTATCTTCCGGGCCCAGACCTGACGTGTCCGGAGAGATGTGCCTCGTGTTTCTCTACACCCACTGCTAGCTTAGTCTGAAGGACCCCAGGAATGCTCTGAGACCTGGAGGACCTGAGTATTGCTCAGAGAGCTGAGCTGGGCTCACGTGAGACTGGGAAGTGAGCAGAGATACACATCTACCTGGTTTAACTCCTGAGATTTCAGAGGAATTAATAACACAGCGGCTAGTATTGTTACAACCTGTGTAAAGGCTCTGCTTACCCTGACAGTTGCCATACCTCAGGCTCATTTCCCGTCCTGAACCACACTCTCTCTACTCCAGCCCCACTCGTCCTGTCCCTTTGTCCTTCTTCAAACATCCCAGGTGTAGTTCCGTCTGGGGACCCTTGCACTTCCTGCTTTTGGCAAGTTGAAAAGTCTCCCTCCTCCAATATTCCTGTTTGTATCTCTGGAATCTATGGTTTTTACCTTCTAGGGGTGTAAGAGATTCCACAGATGTGATTAAGTTAAAAATCTTGAGATGAGGAGATTACCCTGGATTATCTGAGTGGGTCCAGTGTCGTCACCAGTATCTTCATACAAGGCAAGAAAGGAGACTTGATTATGGAAGACTGCGTAATAATCAAAGCAGAAATTATAATGATGCAGCCACAAGCTGAGGAATACTGATGAACGCTGCAGCCCCTGGGAGCTGGAGGAGGAAAGGAAACCCAGTCCTGCCCTGAGCCTCCAGCAAGAAGTAGTCTTGAACACTTTGCTTTTAGCTCTGGAAGACTCATTTCAGGCTTCTGGTCTCCAGAACTGGAAGATACAAAATTTCTGTGGCTTTGAGTTTGGGGTCATTTTTCACAGCAGCAGAAACTGTTCCTTCTGTCTGAAATGCTCCTGCGGTAGAGACCTGAGAGGCTGTCCCCCTTTCCTGTTTTATGATTTTGCCCATTTATTTGTCACTTGTTCAGTGAGGCTTTACTCAAGTACTGTGTTTTGATATGAACCTTGAAACACGTCTCTCGCCTTTCCATTTTTCTGATCTCCAGAGAACTTGATAACTGTTGTACTACATATTCTACATATTTTTTTAAACTTACTTCCTCCCCTCGTTAGAATGTAAGTTCTAATGACAGCAGGGTTCTTACCAGTTTGGGTCACTGCTTTATTTCCTACGGTACATAGCCCACAGCGAGTGTTTTTCAAACAAGTGTATAAATGGTTGGATGACCAAGAGGCCACTTGGATGGGGCAATCTTGCATTTTCAAGGGCCAGCCAGATATCCAGAAATTTAGGGCTCTTTGGGGAGATCTCTGGTCCAGTGGCCCCTTCATTCATCGTTTCCTATATGTCTGGGGTTGTGGCACTCTGTGAGGGGTGGGTGGGTGAGATCCAAGGAGTTCAGAGGCTCTGTACCTGAGAGCTGTTCTCTTTAACCAGGACCAGATATGGCTGTAAATGAGGATGCATAGCGTGAAGCCAGGGCCAGGAGAGGTCCAGCTGGGAGCTCACAGGAGGAGGGAAAATCCTTAAAGCAGGTATCACCTTGAAGCGAGCCCACCCCTTCTCAGCAGGATGGGCTGTGAAGGATGCAGACTGGGGAGGGGAGAGGGCTCTTAGGGCGACACCCGTGTGAGTGAAGTCAGGCAGGTCTGGAAGTGTGCTGGGACATCCTAGAAGTTTCTTTCCACAGAACTAGAGGGTGGGTGCTGGGGAAAATTGTGAGGTGAGCTGGCAAGGTAGACATAAAAAGCCTTAAGTGTCTTTCTAAGGAGAACAGACTTCACTCTGCAGAGGATGTGGGGGAGGCAATGAAGATTATTATAGACACATTCAGAAAGGGGGAAACTATTCTGGTGACCTAACATCAGAGCTTGTCAACTATTTCCAGTCCTCCCTGGGTTCTTCTGGGGTGTCCACTGCTTATGTGGGTATCCTGAGTAAGCCCAGGAACCCCTCTGGCATTGACCAGCGCCTATCCTTGTCACTTCTCACAGATCTCTAGTTGTTGGCCAGCATGCTATGGCACCATTCTGTCTCTGGTGGGAGGCTGGGCCCCTGATCAGAATCCAGAATGAGAAAGTCATTTCTGAGTCACGAAGCAGCTGAGGAATCCTCACTGCCCTGTGGAGAACAGAGAGTTAAGAAGACACTTCTGTGCTTGGAACCCGGTTTAGAGCACAGATGGACTCAATATTTTTGATTTTCATGTTGCTAGAACAGCTGCCCACTTGGAGCATGCCCAAGGCTCTAGGCATCAGTCTAAAGGGTCAGTATACATAGTACCCCCGTGACCACTGGGCAATGTCGGATCCCTGTCATTTCCCAGGGGAGGAGACTGTCATTCAGAAAGGTCACAAAATCAGTGAGTGCTGGAGCCTGGACTGGAAGTGAGGCTGTCTGATCGTAAAGTTAAGGTTCTTTACACCTGTGTAGTATTCCATTCTATGGAGGGGCTACTTTAACTGGAGTCCAAGGGCACCCAAGGATCCATGGATAAATCTAAGGAAACAGGAATAGCAATTACACCTTTATTTCCCCCACTCTCTAACTGGAATGTAGCAAACCTTCCATTATGAATTATTATTAATTATTTTTCATCCCCTATACCTCCTGTCCCTCCCTGCTCCCTCCGACTCTTCTCATTTGCAAAAGCTCTATTTCCATTTTTCTTCAATTCTTTATTTCCCATCCCCTTTCCCTTTCCTCCCTCCCCTCAACCTCCTTCATCTTGTTTCCCTTCCCATTTGTAAAAGATACCTCTACTTGCTATTACCTTCTTTTTAATTTTGCTTTTGATTTATAATTTGGGTTTCTTGTATAAGAGAAACCATGTACTAGTTAATCTGGTGTGTCTGATTTATTTCACTTAATATTATAGTTTCAAGGTGCCTCAAGTTTATCTTTTTTTATGGCAGAGTAGTTCTATATTGTGTATAAATACCACATTTTCTTTGTCCATTCATCTGTTGATGGGCATCTAGGCCATTCTAAGATTTAGCTAGTATGAATTGTGCTGATATAAACACAAGTATGCATGTATCACTGTAATATGATGACGTTAACTCCTTCAGGAAGATGCCTGGAAGGGGAATAGCTGGATCAAATGCAATTTCTGATTTTGTAGCTTTTTTTGAAGAAATTCCATACTGATTTCCTTAGTGGTCATACTAGTTTACATTCCCACCAACAGTGTAGAAGTGTTCCTTTTTCCCTACAGTGGATTTTGGATTTCTGATTAAGGACGCTCAATCTATACTGAAATTATAGTTAAGAATCCTACTGGATCATGCACTTTAGCACACTGATAAAGAAGCTGTTAGGCTTCTACTTCACATAAGTGATTTTTAATATTTTGATAGTTATATTTCAAAACAGCTGGTTCCCCTTGTAATCCTATAGATATTATTTCTTCATTTCAAAACATTGTCCTAAAAAGGATTCTAAAGGTTTCAACAGACTTCCAAATGGCCCAGTGCATAAAAATGCCCAAGAACCCTGCATGAGGTCTTTGCTGATCCTTCATAAAGTTCTATCTTCCTCTTACCTTCTCCAGGCCCAGCTGGTATTTTTCTTGAGCCTCATTCTGCCTGTGATGGACATGTCTAATCTCCTCCAGGTCCCAGAAGACAAGACTGTGTTCAACTCATTTGTGTATTCCCCACAGTATTGTTTGGTACATAACAGACGTATAATAAATGCTTGTAAACTTAATGAATGAGTGAGAGATGCACGAATCAATGAATGAGGGAATGAATACTGAGCAGTGTGAGGTTACCCTCAAGAAGGAATATTGACATGTTTTGAGTCCACTACTTGCCAGCCACTAGGAGATTTCCTATCCATTATCACATCAAATCCCACAGCTCTGTAGCAAAGAGATCTTGACATTCGCTTGATAGATGTAAGGAACCCGGGGCTCAGAAAGGTTAAGCAACAAGCTCAGTAAATATTGAAAGCAAAGTATCTTAGATTCTTTCCATTACACTGCATGACCCCACCTCTAGGGAGGTACAAGGTTAAAATACCATCAAGGTGGAGATAGTGTTACATGGGAAGTAACATAGGAACACTGACTTATGCATGATAGGATCAATCTTTTCAGTAGACCTCAACTTGGAAGATCTCCAAGCCACAGCCTAAGTCATTGATGGTGAACCTTTTAGAACTTTCAATGATAAGACACAGCTATCTGTGGCACGCATATCACAGGTTCACCACCACTTGTCTAGGTGGTCCAATGTTTCATTTCCTACCACACCAAAGAGTAAAGGCAAAGACAGGAGGAGCCATTTGTAGATAACCAACACCTGCTGTCAATACTTTACCAAAGGACTCTGTGTCCCAGAAGACAAACCACTCTAGGTCTTTTGAATAAAGGGAGGGAGTTGAATGTAGGAATTTATGAGAGAGGTGCTGAGAAGCCAAACTGTGGGACAGCTTCTGGAGATAAGAAATAGCTATAGAAGTTGCTACCACTCTCAGGAACATAGGGACAGCAGGAGGAGACAGTGTAGCCAAAGGAGAGGGAACTGGAGCCTCCCTGGGAGTTGGCAAGTTGGGGCTACCTAGCAGGAGCTGGACTTCTCAGGGAGGTGCAACTACTGTCAAAATGGAAGAGGAGGAGAAATACCCTCAAATCTTTTCTTACCATCAGATCTTCTACAAGTGTCTTTCATTAGTTGTCTAAACCACAAAATTAGAGGGTGAGGGACTCTGGGAAATGTAGTTTCTTGAGGTTCTGAGCTGATCAAAAAAGAATGGCAATGCGTGGAAAGCAAACTAGCTGTTGATCCTCACAGATCTGCTGGAAGAGTAAGGACTCTTGAACTTGTGGAATATTATAGAGGGCTATAAATTGACAAAAGGAAGAGCTGATGAAGCTCTGACTTTAAGTATGAATTTGGTGTACTTCTAGCTGGAGAAACGGAGAATTCTCTGCAACTGACCTCCATCTTGGTGCTCGGGCTTCAACCTCTTCTCTCTCTTTTGTCAACATTCACTCCCTGGATGATTTCATCCAGCCTCGTGGCTTTCAACATCATCTGTTGGCTGATAACTGCCAAATGTCTGTCCTTGGATTTGAATTATTTCCTGAGTTCCATATTTGTGTATCTACTTTTCTGCTCTCCATTTGGTTACATAAGAGGGATTTTAATCTGAACATGTCAAGAGCCAATCCTTTTGTCTATCCTGCTGCTTCCTTAGAGTTGCCCACCTCATTAAATGGCACCAACAAACATCCAGTTCCTGTGGCCAAAAATCTTGAAATCATCCTTGATTCTCATGTTTCTTTCGCACTTCACCTCTCATTCATCAACAAATTCCTTCAGTTCTAATTAGAAGTAGATTCTGGATCTGATCGTTTCTTACCACGTCCTCTTATCACTACCTTGGTGAGTCTTACTCTCTTGGACTATTACCACTTCTTCAGGTCTTTTTTTTCCCCTGGACAATTGTCAAATCTCTCTCACTGGACCCCATATCTTAATTTCACCGGTGTACCCACACCAATTCTCACACAACAGGCAGAACAATTTTGTCAAAGCGTAAGTCAGACCTTATCACTCTTTCGCTCAAATGTCAAAGTATCACACTTTGACAAAAGTGCTTATCATGGCCTACAGTCTAACCCGATCACCTCTCTGACCTCAATTCTCCCTATGTTCCCCTCTTCTGCTTGGCCCACTAAGGTCTTGCTGTTTCTCAAACAGGTCAAGCTTTGACACATTATCTCCCTTCTGCATGGAACATTATGCCCTCTGCTATAGTTTGTATTAAGTGTTCCCCAAAGGCCAATATATTAAAGGCTTGATTTCCAGGGTGGTGTAATTGGGAGATGGTAGAACCTTTACAAGGAAGGGCCTACTAGGAAGTCTTCAGGTAACTGGCAGTGTGCCCTCAAAGGAGATTGTGGGACCCTGAGTCCCTCCCACCTCCTCTTCTTACTCTTTTTGCTTCCTGGAAATAAATCTGGCTCTACTGTGAGCTCCACCATTCCCATTGTTCGCCCCATCAGAGGCCTGAAAGCAATGAGTCCACCTGATCATGGGCTGGGGTCTCTAAAACTATGTGCCAAAATAAGCCTTTTTCTTTATAAATTAATAGTCTGAAGGGTTTGTTACAGTGATTAAAGCTAACACATACCTGGATATCTACTTGCTTCCTCATTTTATTCAAGTCTCTTATGACCCTAATTACAACAGTAAACCAGTTTTTCTCTGTCCCCTACCCAGATGTATTTGTCTCCTAAACATCTATTAGTGACATTATATGTACTAAACAAATTTTGTCATCCACTTTCCTCACTAAAATATAAACTCGGAGAAAGCA
The DNA here is from genome assembly GCF_012274545.1 of Fukomys damarensis. Taxonomy (NCBI): domain Eukaryota; kingdom Metazoa; phylum Chordata; class Mammalia; order Rodentia; family Bathyergidae; genus Fukomys; species Fukomys damarensis. The sequence goes on from NW_022900935.1 coordinate 6,510,532, forward strand.
GGAGCTCTGCTTATTTTCTGCTATATTCCCATATTCAGCACAGAGTTGTGTTAGATTGTCATTGAGCAGCTCAGTACGATTTCTCTCTTCTTTGCATTGTCTCATATCACAAGGGCTAGCAGCTTGGGAACTACAGTTTTAGAATCCCTACTTTGACTTTTGTCAATGGTGGTGCACCAAGAAGATTTAGATGATTGAAGAGAGGAGAATTTGTATTCTTTCTTCTCCGGCAATAATGAACTGATGGATGGGATTTGGTAAATGTGAAATGTTCACAGTGGTCTCCGAGGGGTTGCTACAACTCATCCATCTTAATTTTGGAGGTAACTACAACAATTTTTGGTAATTTTCTTGTTTCATGTAACTTGTTAAGACACCCCAGTGGACTTCATTAATGGATGTCCTCCCAGCCCTTTCAAAGTTTTGACAAATAACATTCTTCTTGGAATTTCTATAGGATTTCCTATTTTCCTAACTGAACTGTCTGAAGCAAGTCCTAGCATATAGTTGGCACTCCACAGATATTTATAGAAGTTCCCTTTATCTTTAGTTTTGCTTTCCTTAGTTTTAGTTATCCACAGTCAACCTTGTTGTGAATGTTAAATGAAAAATTCTAGAAGTAAACAGTTTATATGCTTTATTGGATAGTTCATAAGTTTTTAAATTATGTGCTATTCTGAGTAATGTGATGAAATCTTGTACTACCCAGCTCTATCTTACTTGGGCTGTAAATCATTCCTTTGTCCAGGGTATCCACACTATATATGCTACCTGCCCATTAGCCACTTAATAGTCATCTTTTTATCAGATTGACTGTGGCAGGACTGCTGCGGGTATGGTCAAGTAACACTTATTTTTTTAAAAGAGGGTCTGAGTGGGGCTTTGTGCTCAGAGCTCTTCATGCCCCATCTCACTGAATCCTCACAACAATCCTATGAGGTAAGGATAGCCTCTTCATTTTATAGATGAGAATACCAGCTTAGCAAGTCTCAAGGACTTGCTCAAGATCACCCATCTAAGACAGACTAAAGATATGAATTCAAGTCCCACCTTTCGGGCTATTGACCCAGTCTACAACTACTCATGCTTTCTCTAGAATCTGCCGCCTCTTCCCTCTGGTTTTTGGACTGAGGCACAATAGCCATGTCTGTATGTGCTTGGCAAGAATACAGAGGGGACACACAGCCCATGTTCCTGAAGGCCTCCTTCCCAACACGCCCAGCCTCACCTCAACCATCTGTCCTTCATTCTTTTGTGTCAGTCACCACAAAATCCCCAAACTCCCAGCATAGCCTACCTCTTCCTCCGTCCAATCTTCATTTGACTCTGTACATCCTCTAATATGACCCAACTCTTTCTTCTGTCTATCCCTGAAAATCCTTATTGTGTTTTCTATGGTCTGTCAGCAGCAGAATAGCCTATATTCACCCCCGCAACCCTAAATGTTCACCTTCACCTTCTTACTCTGGAAACCTAGCTTCCTAGGAGGATGCTGCCTCCCCTACAGGCCCTTCAAGTGGTGGCTGTTTCTGTTTCCTAGCCCTTGAGTCAGTAGGCTTGGTAGGTGGAGCATGTGTCCTCCTTGCTCTTCGTTGCCACTTCATGCAAGTGGAAGTTCTTTCCAAACTGTGGCTTAGAAGTCATGCCATGGTACCCTTTTGATATTTCCTGTTACTATCATCTGTAGATCCTTAGTCACTTTCCCTGAGTTAGTCAGTTACCATTCCCTGAGCACGTTTAAATACTGGGCACACTTTCTCCAATGCTGCCCTGCCCCAATTCTTGGTGATTTCTCTGTACATAAAGATGATCCTTCTCATGGCTTTGTGTCTCAGTTTTCCTGGCCTTTATTCCTTCACATCTCTACCTTTCATTCCCAAGGTCATACATTAATAGTTATCATGAGAAATCATTGTATCCCTCTCATATCTCAAGCATCTTAGTTTTTGAACACTCCCCTCCTCACTTACCTTTGAAGCTCACTGTACTTTGGGAGGTGTCATTGCGTGGTCTCCAGGTGAGAAGAGGCTCTTATTCTCTGATGAAAAGAATGCTGCTTCTTCTGGAATAGGGGGATCAGGAGGAATCTGAAGTCCAAGATTTTCAAGCCAGTCAGCACAAAGGTCCTCATCCATCACATCAAGGTCCCGCTCTTTACCTGTTTAAGTCTCTGACAGGTCCCTTGCAGCTCTTACCTTTAATGATCAGATCCTGAGCTCAGTTTTCAGCAGTCTTCCCTGTAGCAACAAGTGATGATAATCCTTTAAAGGTGCCTGAAGGCCTTCTGGCCTTCAAAGCATGCCTTAAGCTGGCAGTTAGCTTCCGAGGCCTACCATTTGATTTTGGCAAGGCTTTCAAGGCTAGCAAAAGCAGACATGCTCACTGCAATCCTTATAATTTCCTTTGGGCTGATCAAGCACCACAGCCTCGCAACAGCCCAATGCCTTGTCCTCTTTCTATGCCTCACCTCACTAAGCACCGGTTCAAGTTTAGTATTTGTGAAGTGCTGTATAGCAGAGATTATCAACAGCAATGGGGTCCCGACTGACTTCAGATGGGTGGGCAATCCAACTCCTAAATCCGGTTGTGAGGGTCTACTCATCTAGGGCCATCACTATACCAAATGCTTTAATCCTGGTTTCTAGAAAACAGGTTTCCTGAGTCAAGAATTTATATGATTATACCAATGGGGAATACAATCCCAGGGGAGCAAGAATGAGGGATTTGGGGAGTTAGGCAGGGAGAGAGAGCAGACAAATACAACGGAATGTAATTCTGAGCTGTGCTAATATGCAATTTTGTAACAGTAGTAGCTGAAGTCTTATTCTCAGTATACCTTCTTGGTACAGATACCTGTGCTACTTCTGAATAGATTGGTGAAGATCTAGTGGTAGACTGGTGGGGCAGGTTGTAGAGGAAATTTGGAGGTTCCTCCCATCCCTGATAAAAGCTTTCCCATGACTTATCAGCGCTGCTACCCTTCTGGGTGGTGTCATCCACTCTTAGTGAGCCTGAAGATATCAGAGTCCACGCTTCTTGGTGTGACTTTTTTTTTTTTTCTGGGCACAGAAGTGCAGGGGGATCCAGAGGCCTGGGGGAGTCCCAGGCTGCAGAACTGCAGGGTGGGCACAGCTGTGGCTGAGTTAGTCAGTGTGGCAGCAGCTGGGGCAAAGCAAGTCAAGGGTGCCAGTGCCTGGGAGTGAGGCCCTCCATGCACAGGAGGTGCTGAGATCCTCTGTGAGAGGAAGATCGGATCAGGCCATTCTTGGCTCAGGCCTCCACAACTTCTTACCTCCCAAGGACCCCCAGACCATGTCCTGTTTGGGTTCCCTCACTTCTTTTACCTCCAGTCTTACTCCCTCGATGGTTAATTTTTTTCTGCAACACTGAATGCTCTGCATTTCCTCAAGCCTGCATGCCTGCTTGGCTCTCTGTCTGTAGCACTCTTTCCTCACATACCTGACTGGCTGCCTCCTTGACTTCCTTTGGGTTTTCTGTTAAATGTCACTTCATTTGGGAGGCTTTCTTGGGCCACTTTGTATAAAAGGGTAATTGATTCTCTGTCCCGACTTGGCCCTTTCTCACTCTGCCCTGCCGTTTGTTGTCCTGACAACTTGTGCATCAAGCCTGGGGTTTCTTGTCTTGCTCCCCTGAATGAGACCATCAGCGTCCTGAGGACAGAGCCCTTTTGTTACCTCCTTGCCTTGGCACGTGGGTGATCCCCCCATAAATCTTTGTTGAATGAATGAATGATTGGGTAATGAATGACTACTGACAAACCCTGTACCCCAGGCCATGGTGACTTTGGTTCCACATGGGCCCACCATAT
>NW_022900935.1:6514433-6641975 GCF_012274545.1 Fukomys damarensis
ATATGTATATATTTGGACAGGGCCTTGCTATGCAGTCCAGGCTGGCCTCGAATTGGCTATGGAATTCAGGCTGGCCTCAAACTCCCGGCAGTACTCCTGTCTCTCACATGCTGGGACTGTAGGTGTGTGCCACCATGCCTGGCTTGGGTCCTCCATGTTTCCTCTCCTCCCTGGGAATTTGGATTTGAGAGCAGGTGAAACTATGGAGGGACAGAAATTCAGCCCTGTGAATTCAGAGCCAGAGCTGGTCAGCAGAGAGAAGAACTGTAAGGAGCTGTGCTAGCTTAAGTCCCCCTTGAAGCCAGGAGACACGGCAGGACCCTCCTTTCTGCTTAACACTAACTAGAGTGTTTTTATTTTATTTCTGAAAAGGATTTTAATTATCTGGCCATTAGGGTAAGATACAGATGCGTACTTTATAACAAAACTAGATTTCTATATAATACATGAATAGGCATTGTTATTCTTAGTTCTTTAATTTTTTAAATTTTATTAGTACATGCTTGCAATACATTCTGGAGTGTTTTTATTTTTACTTACAATTAAATTCTTAGGCAGCAACACTACCATTCGTTGAACATCACCGTGTGCAATGGGTGTGGCGCTGAGCCCGACTGTGCAGAGACCTAGGCAGGCCGCTTCCTGCAGAGGGGGCCACACGGGGCCACTCTGTCCTGGACCCACAGAACTTCACAGCTGGCACAGAGCCCTGGACGCACAGCCCTCCTGGATTTCCAAGGCTGCGGCTCTGCGGCTGCCCTGAGGCCTCTTCCTGGCACCCAGGGGATGCCCCAGCTGCCCCAGAGCCCCAGGCGTCTCCTCACACGGGCACATGGCACTCTCCCCCCACCGCAGCTGTCACCACAGGCTCACTGCTCCTGGCTACCTTGGCGCCTGAGGCTGCAGGTCTCAGCGCGAGGCTCTGGCCTGGGCCTCATCACTGCCTTTGTCGACCCCTGCATCTGGCTTCTTCCGCTCCAGTCTCCTGAGCCCCACAGGCCCCTCCCCACAGGCCTGACCCCAGAGCACAGAATCTATTGTCCTCCTGCATCCCAGCCAACCCCCAGCCCAACCTGACAGCTCCTCTATTACAGATGCACATTTACAAACAGCTCATTTACATAGAACACAAGGAAACTGCTTCTGTCTTCAGAAAAAAAGGAGACTCCTGGTCACTTACAGCAGGGTGGATCTGGAGATGACAGAGCCTCTTGCCCTTCCTCCCTTTTTCTAGGCAATGCTGAGTGGGCCAAGAGGTCAGGAGTCCGGTGAGGAGCGGAGGGAGGAAATCAGGTTGAGCAAAAAGACACGAAGCACTGGGCAGGTGGGTATTATTTAAGTGTCTGCGTTTGTCTTCAGGACAAATTTATTTCTTATATACACTGGCCGTTATGAAACTGTTCAGACTTGTTTTTAAAATTCTGCCCAGTTCCCTCCCACCCCTCACTACCCCTGTTCACTCTGTCTCTCTCTATCTCTCTCTCTCTCTCTCTCTCTCACACACACACACACACACACACACACACACACACACACATGCATACGTGTGCGCACAACCTCCAGTTTGTATTTCAGAGTCCACACTCATGAGGTAGAAAGGCAGTGTGTTCTGGGTGGAATGGAGCTTTGGAATTGAGAAGCCTCATGGTTGAATCCCAGCCTTGTTCTCTTAGAGCTGCTAACGAAGGACACAATGGCACTGGGAAAGGGCTCACTGGGGCCTCAGTTCCTCCACTGGTGAAATGGTCGTTCTGAGGAAGGGGACAAGAAGGGCAAGCACGTGAAGCACTGTTCCCTGCTTCTGTTAGCTCCTTTTCTTCTCTGGAAGGGGCCCCTGCTTTCTTGTTCTGCTTGTATGTGTTATTTCTCTCTCTTCTTCCCCCTCAGCCCCTGCTGAGAAGGCGACAGAAGGTGGATTCTGGTAGGGTCAGGGGTAGAAACCATAATGCAACAGCGCTGAACACACTGTATGAGCCAGGCATTACATAAGCTCTGCAGGGTTATTTGACTTAATCACTTACTTTGTGGACTCATGGCAGGCGGCTCTTGCTAAATCCTGAAAGTTCTAGAACTTCACTAGTGATCTCCCATGGGTGAAGCCCTAGGGGCATCGAGACCCCATTTGTCTTCCTGACTAGGTGCAGTTGGAAATGAGGAAGGGGGGACTTTGAGCTCAAGTTGGGGCAGGTGGGCTTTCTGTGGAAGAGACTCCCAAGTGGATGTCTGCAGAACGAACAGAGAAGTCAACCGAAGAGGGAGGGGCATGGCGCTCTGGGCAGGGAAACAGCATGGACGTAAGATAGGCGGCACCACAGTGGGCAGATGGGTACTACTGAGGCTTAAAGCAGGAGGTAGGGAGATATAGAAGATGAAGCAGGCAGAAAGGTAATGAATAAGCACACGTAAAGCATTTAGAACACCCAGTAAGTACTCAATACCCAGCAGCTGCCGTACAGCTATTTTTATTATTATTATTCCTGGAGAGTTTCAGTAAATATTTTCTGGCTGACAAACAGAGGGCCAGGCCCATGAAGCACTTAGTGGACACTGCTCAGTAAATCCCAAGTTGACTTATTGGCAGAAGGATCAATAATCAATTGACTCAGGGAGACTCAAGCCATGGCAAGTGACAATGTCTCAGGATAAAAACATGAACACCCTACCCCAAGTCCAAGTTCAGATAAACTCTGCTTTTTATGTCCTTGAAGTGGTCCTCCTGGTGTCTCCAGGACCGCAGTCTGCCTACCTGTGGAAGCACCTGATTCTGGTGGCCTCTGTGGCTTAGCCATGTCCTCTTGGCATGTCCTAGAGAGGGACTGGGGAGCAAGGGTTTCTGGACGGAAATAGAGGCAAGGAGAAGGCTTCTGTTTACCCCTTCCCATGGAAGTCCTGCTGGCTGTGGGCAGATCAGGGGGAAGCACTTGATGGGGCTGGGTGGTCCCCGAGATGTTTGTTAGGGCTGAAGAGTTGGAATGGCCTCATAGGAACCACGTGACGACTGGGACTTTTCTGACCTGTGAGCTGAGAGTGTACTGACAGAAGGGCAGCGGGACCCAGACAGCAGCTGAGCCTCACTACTTAGCGCATTGCCTCTCCACCCCAGTTGTGGTCATTTGGAGGTCCTCTGTCCCCCGCAGTCAGCAGGAGTCCCTCAGCGGGGAGACCAGCTGTACCCTCCTTGCTGCAAAGGGATGGCTCAGCCTAGGACTCCTGATGTTGCCATTTCTGGTCTCCTCTCCATTTTTCCAGGGTGCTCTGCCACTCTGACCCAGTGCTTCCCCCAGCAGAACAGGGGTGGACGCACCCTTGCTTTCTACACCGTGCTTTCTGATTTGCAGGATGGAGCGGGTGGGCCACGCCTCCCGGGCGCTTCAGTACGGAGTGAAATTCCATCTCCTTCCTTGCACCCTCAGGGTGCCGGTCCCAGCTCCCACCCCCTCCTCCCCGGGAGCCTAATTGAAGAGGCTCCGCCCGGCAGAGAAAATGAAAGCTTTATCTTCCAAGTCTATCCCAGAGTGTGTTAAGATGATGGATGAGTTTCTAGACCTGCTTCGCTCCTCCCAGTAGCATTAACAAAATTGCCTTTCAGGCTTCCAACTTCCACGTCAACATGGGCTGAGACAGAGACGGGAGACCCAAGCTTTGGCACTCGATGGTGAGCATTAAAATCATTTGAATGCTGCGTTTAGGGTTTCCACTCCCTGTGTGTGAGCCAGTCCCATCGCTGGCATCAGAATAAGATGAATGGTATTTGTTAAAAAGCTCTTTGGTGCAGCCTGACTGACCATTGGGAATGCTCATCCTGGGGCTGGGTGTGCAGACAGAGATGCTGTCACCATGGGCCCTCCTGGGTCATGGCCAAGTCAGAGAGCGTCTGAACGTTACATGGATGCGAGAGTCCTGAGCTGGAACCCGGTTCTGAAACTGGTCGCTGATTGAACTTGCCAGAGCTTTCCAGCCAGGACGTCAGCATCCTCAGCTATGGAATAAAGGGGCAGTGATCTGCGATGGGCTAAACTGTGTTTTTCTAAACTTCATTTTGTGAAGTCCTGGCCCTCTGTGTCTCAGAATGTATGCTGATTAGAAGTTAGGTTAAGAGGTAATCCAGTGAACAAGAGGTTATTAAGGTGGGCCCTCTGCTAGTGTGACTGGTGTGCTTCACCAAAGGAAAACCTGGAGACGCGCACATCCACAGGGGAGTCCACGTGGAGACGGGCGTGACGGTGTGCCCACAAGCCAGGGGTTGCCTGCTGAATGATTTTAGTGCTCACTGCGGAATGCCAAACCTTGCAAACCACCACGAGTGGGAGGGAGGCATCACGCCAGCTCTGGGTGCCCTCGCGACTCCCAGAAGGAGCCGAGCCCACTGGCACCTTGATCTTGAGCTTCCAGAACTCTGAGATACCAAAATTTGGTTGATTAAAGCCACTTGGTTTACGGTGATTTGTTACGGCAGCTCCAGGAAACTAAGACACTCATTAAAGTGACACCTGTGATCTTCCTTGGGCCCAGTTCTAGGATCCAGTGTTAAGGACCAGCTGGGATAGGACAGCTGCAGTGAGGTGAATCTGCTCTCTGCTCGTGAAAAGCTTTGAGGGTGGGACCTGAGCACACGGGACCTCAGGGCAGAAGCTACTGGCTACCTTTGCCACTATACAACAGAGCCTTCTATGACTCAGGCTTGGGGCCTGGATGCCCATCTGAAGACCTTGAGCAGGAAGCAGAGGTGTCTGCTTCTAGGCAGGAGGGGATAGCAGCACAAGTTGACCCAACCTAGGCTTCACCCCCCAGGTTGAGTTTTTTTTTCTCCCCCACATAAGAGTTCTTTTTATTATATAGAAACTTAGCCATTCGAAGTGGGCATTAGTGTGTTTATATAAAAATAAAGTTAGAATTCTTGTACACCTGCATATGTGAAATACAGACCCACCAGTGTTACTGATCACCCTGCACAGCCAGACACTTGTTAACTACCCTCTATCAGCTCCGCTATCATGTTCCCGTGTGTACTATCACTGATTCCACTTACAAGATGAGGAAAATCAAGGCACAGAGAGGCCACGTGGCTCTCCCAAGGTCACAGAGACAGTGGGAGAGCCTGGGCTGAACTTGAGAAGTTTAATTCCAGGTGTCACAGTGGCCGAGAGCTGGTACCTAAGGGTGACACCAAGTCCTCCCATGAAAGCCTAACATCTAGGAGAAGAGCACTGGGGATCACAGAGTACCCTCAAAAGAATAAGGGGCCATTATGATGCTGCTGGAGGCCTGAAGAACTTGCTCCGGCTGCAAGGTATTGGTCAGGGATGGCCTGGTAGTCTGCAGGGTATATCCACGGAGGGCACCTTGTTTGCTCAACAGGGCACCTTGTTCACTCGGGTGGCTGAGCAAGAAGCACATGCTCTTTGGGTCCTGGGAGGTGGCTGGGAGGGGCAGCATGTGCTTGTGGGGACAGCAGATGGATCAGCCTGGCAGTGACTTACCCCCGCCACCCCTCCCCCACACGGCAGGTAGCACCAGGTGTTTTTGGCAAAGGCTCAAGGGAAGGCCAATCAGCTCGAGTGAGCTGGGCTGTGCTGGGGCTGGGGATTGCTTGGGATTGCTCTTGCAATCAGGGCATTTCACACAGCAAATTGTGGTCATTTAGGCTTCTCTACGGCAAGCTTAATTTTAGGCCCAAGCACGGAGGATATTCAGAGACACAATGAGGTAATTTCACATTTTAAAGCAGAGAATGCAGTGTAAATTAGTAGAAAAATCATGACACTTATAAACCCGTTCTAAAGATGTATTGTTCCCTTTTCTTCTGGGAGAAAAAAAATCAGCGTCTATTAAGATTGAATTAACCACTGGAGGAGAATTCCTCAGATGGCCAATTCATAAGGAGAGATCTATTTTAAACTTGGTCGAAAGGCTTTTGCGGAGAGTGGTGGAAAGAGGGCTCCCAAGGAGAGGCAGGTGTTTTCACAGCAGGCCCCGCACCTGGGAAGGGAGGGCCGGGTCTGCCTAGGCCTGGGAGCCTGGGTTGAGCCCCTCGCGGTGCGGCTTTTGAGTGGTCCAACTATGGAGGCCAGATGCCCCCCAGACGAGGCTTGAAGTACAAATAGTTGTACTTGGGAGGTGCCTAAGGCAAGGCAGCCAGCGAAGGGGTGCATCGTCCAGCCAGCTACCTCTGTGGGCAGCCCTGGCCACACTCCTTGGAGCTTAGCCCTAAGGTAGGCCAGGGAGCTGGCGTATTTGCTGTCCCAAGTCCCAAATGTCTCTCCTGGAGTGCTGCTCCAAGTGGTTTTAATTCTTGGCATTACCTTAAAGAGAGCACAGTGAGCCCAGCAGCTAGAGATAGCCCCGAGGCACTGAATCAGGTAGAGGGGCTTCGGACAGCCTCTGCTGCCCAGTCCCTGATGCTGTTATCCCGGGCCCTGCCACAAGGGTGTTCCTTCATTTCTTTTATTCCAGACAGACAGGTGCCATGCCAGATCTCGGCGTCATCCCAGGGGCCATGGCAAGGAGACAAGCTCAGGGTTCTAATCCCAGCTCTTTCTCTAGCAAACTGTAACCTTGAGCTTTGTATTTGGGTCCCGGTAACCCCATGAAGTCCCATGATGTCCTTCAAAGTTCTTTGGTCTGAAACAATGGCTTCGATGACAGGGGAGATGGAAAGAAAAGGGAGAGGTGCTAGGGCCAGTCAGATTGCCTCGCCTTTCCCAGTGCCCAGCTCAGGCTCTTGGGCCTTGAAGGCCAATGATACTTTGTGAGTGGAGCCGGACTGTGGGGCTGAGAAGCAGGGCTTGTCGGATGGATAGGTCGCATGGTGACCACCTGAGCCAGAGAGAAGCCACAGGAACTGGCAGTTGGAATAGCCTGATGGTCCTGTGAGTGCTGAGGTGCGGAGACATGGCCCAAGGTTCTAGGCCTTATTTTTAGGTCCTTTTTCAATTTTAAAGTGACCTCCACTTAGAGATGAACCCATCAGAGAACTAATGAATCCATTTTCATATCGCAAATATTTGCACACAGCCTGCGGACTGGGCTCTTTCTCCCTTCTCAGTACCCCTGCCTCATCTTATCAGTCCAGTTAAATAAGTCATTTTGAGCCACTGAACTTTTCATGAAGAAACTTTCAGTGCTAAAACCTTCCTTTCCTCCCCACACCCTTTATAATAAGTTTCCAGGTTATTTTTAAAGAGAAAACTAATTTTAATGTTGATCAAGGAGATCTGAGTGACCAAGCCCACAGATTCAGTTCTCAAGGAAACACAGGGCCCAGAGCTCATCCCCAGACCCACACACAGGGCACAGAGGCTGCCAGCTGTCCAGAGTGTTGGTCTCTCTCCAAGGCCACCTGCCATCTCTAGGCCGATGGCCTCTCGGGGCCTCATCGGCCCCTTGACAGCCAGTGGCAGTGAAATGGCTTCTCCGAGAGTCGGCTTTCGACAAAGACAGAAATAATCAGGTTGACCAAAGGGGAAAAAAGGGAAAATTGAGCATTATGAGGGTGATAATTCAGAAAGTGTCAGCCTCAGAATAATTGAATCCGATGACATTTCGTGCTACAGGAAACAATAGCAGCTAGCCCGCCGCTCGTCTGATTCATGTCTGGTTCATGTTTAACAAAACAAGGGCAAGGGTCACACAGCCACGAGCCCCATAAATAACCCGTTAATGGGATTTCCAAACAAGCTGTCCTCAAAGTGGCTTTCCGTCTCACTGAGAGAATATTAAAATGCAAATGGATTCGGGCTGTGTCTTCATAAACAACCGTGTTCATTTAACCTCCGACCTCCCCGCTTAACTGCCCATTCCAGCAATTTGTACGGGCTCCTCAGCCATGGGCTCCTGCGGTAATTCAGGGAAAGTGCATTAAAGGAAAGGGTTACAATTTGCGATGCTCAGTTAATCACGCTATTGAGATGTTTATGGACAGAATCCTGCTCCTCCTCACACTTGTCCCAGGCCTTGTGCCCCCAGCCAGCCCAAATGTGACTGGTCGGATGCTTTTGTTGTTTGAGCATCTTGGTGCGATGGGTGTGGCACCAGTGTGGGCGAGCTGCTTTCCCAGGTCAATAATGCTCCTCCTCAGGCCTCCAGTTAGGATCTCGGTCTTCCTTGACTGCTGTTCATCTTGGGGTCTGGGCAGAAGCCCTCAGTTAGATCTTCCTCCCGGCAGAAGGTCTCAAAACTCATTCTCATTTGTGAAGTTGCCCATGCTTTTCCAACCTGACTCTTGGAACACCCTGTCTGCCACCTCCAGGTCTGCCCTGACCTGGGTCTGGCCTGGCAGAGGTGCTCTTTAGGCTGCATCTTACGTGTGTATTTCTTCCCCAGGCCTGGGTTTGCCTCCATCTATCCGGCTGCAAGGAAAGATAAGCTTTACCCAAAGAGAAGAAGTTGTCGTGTGAGTCAGGTGCTAGGGTCTGAGGTCAAGGCTCCTGCCAGGACTGTATCGGCTGCCTGGACAGACCACAGGTTCGCTGCACTCTTCAGTTTTAGAGGACTTTTCCACATAGAGGATTTTAGCAGATCCACTCATCTCTGACATCTGGGACTTAGCAGAGGGTCAATGTTAGAGATGAATGAAGTTAAACTCAGAGGGACAAGTGGCTGCCTGGGGTCACCTGGCGCACGGAAATGGAGTGAGCCTACCTACCTGGCCTGGAGGAGGCACCCGTACCTGTGGCTTCTCTCTGAGGAGCAAGGACAGTCTGTAAGAGGCTGAATTGGGCTCTTTTCTTTTGGGTGGGAAGGGAGGGGAGGAGATGAAGCCCGTGGGCGTGAAGGGGAGAGTGCCAATGTCTTGTGTCCCACATTCCCTGCTGGATAGGTGGCCTCCCTCTCCAACGCTGGGCTGTCCAATTCTAGCTGAAAGTTTGTGTTATTCTTGTGGATGAATGTTCCCTTCTTTTCGCTTTGTCCCATCCTTTTATAAGGAAAGGAAGGTGAATGAATCCCCGTAATTCCTCGAGTTCAGTAATGCACACTCCAGGGACCACCAAAATGAGAACCAGCCAATTCTGGTTGCTCTCCTGCTTGATCAACTCATGTTGCAAAACATGTGAAAGCTGTAGCTGCAGATGCCAGCCCAGGAAGGAGAGGGTGGAGGCCAGGGCCAGCTGTATGCTTGGGTCTGGCCTGGGTTCAAGTGGCCCTGCCTCACCTCCCCAGCTCCGGTCCTCTTTTTCTCCATTCCTCTTTGCTTCCCTCTTGTCGTGGCACCTTTGGACATGGCAGAGAGTGGGGCAGGTGTCTTATGAAGGAGCACTGGGTCCGAAACCTGCAGAGATCACTGTGGCCCTGCCCATGTTTCTCTGGAAGCCTTCACTCAGATATTTCCTTGTATGGATGGGATTTCTCTCTGTTTCTTCTTGTCCCTGTTTGTTTTTTTGTTTTTCTTTGCTTCCCTTGGATGTTCACTTTTCATCTGTACTGTTTTCTCCTTTTTCTTTGGTCTCTTTTGTCATTTTTTTCTGTATCTCCGTATCTTCTCTCTTTCTTCCCTAACCTCTCCCCGGTCTCTGAGTTTCTCTCCTCCTCTCCTGCCCACTCTCCTTTAACTAAGTCATCTCTTGCTGGGCAGTGGGATCCCTCAAACAGCTTCACATTAGTTTGTTTCCAGGCTCATTCCAGGCTCCACTTTTCTTCCCCAGAGAGTTAGCCAAAGTGTAAATTGGACCATGCCTTTCGCTTCCTTGAATTAACATCCTTTAAAGCTCTGACCCTCAGTCCTTTCTGAGAGGTGCTGGACCCTGATCCGACTTGCCTCACCTCACTAGCTCCTCTCTCCTCACCACCTGGGCTCCACTCTACATTCACTGTACTCTGTAATCTTTCTCTTCCTCTTTCTCTTTCCGTCTTTCTCTCCAACAAACATACATATTCACAAAGCATCTGAAGGAGCTGGGGAGATGGAAGAGAGAGGGGAAAGAGAGAGAGAGAGAGAGAGAGAGAGAGAGAGAGAGAGAGAGAGAGAGAGAGAAACAGAAGGAGCTCCTGCTGTGCTGGAAAGAAAATGCTTCCTTCAGCTCTTAGCTCTGCCCGGGCCACTCTTTCATTACAGGGCCAGCATACATGTGCAGGGGTCTCGCCACTCGCCTGGAAGAGCTGACCCTGAAGCCTGTCCCCCTAGCTGCCTTGACACCTTGTTGTCCTGGAATGGGAAGCCCAGGTAGAAGGAAGTCTCAGGTAGGAAGTAGGAGGACTATCTAATGGTGGAAAGTGTGTGGATGACAGAGGTATCAGAGAGGAAGGCTAGTTTGTGGGTGTCCCTGGAATATTGGTGGCCCTGTTTCTTGTTGGAATAGGAAGTCAGGTTGCAGGCCTGCAGGGTATGTAGGGAAATAAGGAGAGAAAAGGGACGAAGGCTGGATGGGTCTCAGAGGGTCGAATGACAGGAAATTGACCAGGAGAACGTTCAAGGCCTACTGGACAGCAGCAGGGTGTTGTTAATGACGATGAGCGTGTGTGAACATCATCTTGTGCAGCAGAATGACCTCCTTCAGCGGTGCTTGGTGACATGTGTGCTGGGGTGACCCGGTAGTGGGTAACATGTGTGTTAGGTTGACAAAGTTGTGGGTTTTTTTTTCAACAGCATGATGGAAAGCAAGGGTCAAATGTATCGCAGACCCTGACAGACAGAAGGGAGGATGGTGTGGTTCACCATGGGATCTGGACGGTATCGAGAGAGAAGTAAAGGCAGGAGGGCAGAGCGGGAAGACTGAGGGAGAACAGACAGTGTTGGTGGTGTTGATGAAGCTGAAGATGAGCTGTGGTGAGAATAAGAGAGCCGGAGTGCTCAGGGGCTGAAGTGAGAGATTGGGTACCGAGAGTGCCCATTTCAGGGATGTTGTGATGCTGAGTATGGCACATTGCACGGGCTGTGTGCAGTGGCTGTGGTGCAGTGCGGGAGTCCCCTCATGCCTCACTTGGAGTCCACTTGTTATGGGTCCCCAGTCTACCATAGCTGGGAGGTCTTGTTGACCGTGGCCAGCTGGGCTGATCTTGGCGGGACTCACCTGTATGTCTGAGGTGTGCTGGCGTGTTGGCGGGGGCCGGCCTGCCTCACACTGACCCATATCAATGTCTTGGGGAGGCCTAGTCATTGGCTGAAGGGTTGGTTGCAGCTTTCACTGCCCAGGTCAGATACAGAATGTGAGTAACGGCACATCTGCTTCATTCCACTATGATGAGCCCATGACACCCCAAGTCAAGGGGAAGAGAAGTAGACTCCTCTTGATGGAAGGGAGCACAGGGAATGTGGCCACTTTCCAGTCTACTGCAGCCCTAAGAGTCCAAGGGCTCAGGCAACCATCAGCCCCCAAACTGAGGTCCTCCAAGATGTGGACAGAGAGAGATGCTGAGGTCTTCAAAGAGAGAGGAGAAATGACAAGAGCGCCGAGGATGACCATATCAGAAAGAAGAGTAGTGGCTGAGGCCCTCGGAAGAGTGACGGTGTGTACAGATTTGTGAGGCAAGGGGGACGGGGAAGGGACGCAACATCTGATGGGGTGTCAGGGCCACGACAACCCTGGGAGACAGTTCCTGGTGCTTTGCAGATGCATAGCATCAGCGATTCAGTCCCTTCCTTTCCCCTGCCCCATTCTGGCTGCTGGTAACTGACAGAAGGTCACGGCGCATCAAGATGCTGCCCAGGGGAAGGTTGCTACATCAGCTCTTTCTTATTGACTGCACTGTCTTCACTTTCTTTCACTCCACAAGTAATTATTGAGCATCAGTCATGTGCCAGGCTCCGTGTGGGGGACAGGAAAGAAGACACCGTCTCTGCCCTTAGGGAACCTGAAATTTAGATATTACGGCAGGTGTGTCTCCCACACATATATACTCACATGCTCGTTCACATTGATGTACACGTATACGACATCCTCTGCACACACAGAGGCTTTGTGTGTTCATATAGAAATACATTTGCTAATTGAAAAAAAATCAACTTCAAAATCGTCTCCATCATTTATCTTTTTGCCTCAGATGTTTGAGATTTTTTTCTAGAATAAAAAAGCCTTATTTTAAAAAAGTAATCATAGGTTCTATTCAGTGGTTTACTTGAAATCTTCCGTATTCAAGCTAACTCTTGAATATATTTCTATGAACAAAAGGATGCCAGGAACCTCCCCCCAAATAAAATACTGTATATAAGAATAGCGTTAATAATAACTCCGATATCTGTGACATTCTATAATTCTAAAAACTCAATCGTGCATTCTATGTCACTTGTCCTGTAAATGGCATGTTGAGGTTGGCCTCAGAGATCCTGGGTGGTCTATGGGACCAAGTGTGACGTAAGCCCCACCCATGCTCAAGAGCAGGGCGGCTGGGCCCCTAAGTGCCAACCCACTTTGGAGGGTCAGCAGGAACCTGCTTAAAGAGAGCAGATGCTGCCTCCCCCCAATCCTATTGCTTTTCCTTGGGCAGGACTTGCGCTCCCTGCAGGGGACTCCAGCATGAGGGCCAGCCCTGGGTTGCATGGGGGCTCTCCTTGGCCAGAGTCACTCCTGGTTCCCCCGCATAAGGCCCACGAAGAGTTACTGACTGCCTCAAGGAACACTGGAGCTGGAAGGAGCTCAGGAGGCCTCTGGGCTTTGGTCACCATCTGTGAAATAGACTAGTATCACATGTGGCTTCAGATGTGGGGAAGTAGGGAAGCTACTCATGGGGATGATGCTGGGGCAGGCACCCCACATCACTACAAATGTGAGGCAGTGTTAAGGCTGTTGGTCCCCATCCCCAGGTTAAAATTGTGGACTGGACTCCCCTAGTTCATGGCATCTGCTCCCTTCTTTGTTGCTGCAGGCTTTGGCCAGGCACCCAATTCCATTCTTCCCAGAGGTTCCAGGGTGCTCTAAGCTTCTTCTCCATCCATGCCCAAGGTTTCCAACAATCATACCCATGGGTATGCCCTGAGCTGGCTCAGATGCAGGCACCCCTCCCTCTCACCCCCTTGACCAACAACTTCTGCTCTGGGTCTGGTCAAGTGCTCTGAGGGGACAGAGATGAACTATACGTATCCCTTGCCTGTTTCAGAGCTCACAGTTTGCTTGGGGAGACAAACAAGACAACAAACTATTCCAGAATACATTGATACAAAAGGAGCCAGAGGAGGAAAGGAAAGGTCCTCCTAGAGAAACCAGAGAGTGGCTTCTGGTGAATAGGAGTTTCCTGGGTAGCAAAAGTGGGGAAGGGCATTCCAAGCAGGGTGCACATCTATGGACAGGAGGATGTGAGCAGGGGTGCTGTGTGTGAGGAGCAGATGATACACAAACAAGGCATGAGCAGAAATAAGGCCAGAAAAGTGGGCAAGGGTCCATTGTGAGACTTGCTAAACCATCTTGGCTTTGTCTTAGGGCTACCTAGGAGCCATCAAACAGACTTTTAGGGAACAACCAGTGTATGCCAGACTGGAGTATATATTGAGATATTTGATATGGCTGTTTTGCCGTGTTATTGCCAAGGATGGTGACTTCTGGGCGTGCATCTCTTCCCTGAACCCTGCATCTCCTCCCTGGTCTCCTGTTCTCTGTCATCTTTTCTCAGGTTTCTTCCCAGCTTTCATCTCATCTCCAAACCTTCTACAGCCTTCAGGCTAAAGGATGGGATGCCTATCACACGTATTACTTGATAACAACAAAGAGAGGAATGAGTGCCAGATGATTTGTAGTCTAAACCACATCAACACCCCTCTGGAGATGGCTCCACGAAAACCTCTAAGCATCAGTAGGACTTTTCCAGGTATGAAAGAAGGTGTTGTAGACATAGATGGATAAATGTGATCCTTCTCAGTTAGTTTCCCCTTAATGTGCAGAAAGGACAAGAAAACTGATCATTGTATTCAGTGTTGTAGGAGTCTGACACAAGTGAGCCAAGAGGGTTAGGGGGCACAAAGAAAAGGAACTTAACTTGGCCCAGGGAAGGGGGCATTTGGGGAAGTGTCTTAGGTCAGACTCCTGGGTGATGAACTCCAAGATGGAGATTGTATGTGGGAAGTGAGGCAAGGGAAGCAGACTGGTGAGTTGAGATTTAGTTACTAAGCAGTAACACTGGAAGCTTCAATAAATACCATGATCTCTGCAGCTAGGAAGGCCAGCATTGTTTGGAATTGAGGGAAGGGAGCTGGGCCTTTATAGCTCACATCAACCAGTCCTTGGGTATACTGTAGGAGTATGACTTTGAGGGAGGTCCTGCTCCCAGCACTTGAGGAATGAGTGCTGGTAGAATTTGGATTTTGAATATCCCTTAGAGGCTCCTGTGTTAAAAGTTTAGTCCCAAGATTGGCGCTATTGGGAGGTGGCGGAGCCTTTGAGAAGTTGGCCTGGGGTTAGGTCACTGGGGGCCACATCTTTGAAAGGGATTGTGGGGTGTTGGCCCCCTTCCACTTCATCTCTTTTGCTTCTTGGTCAAAAGTGAGTGGTTGTGCTCTGATATCTGCTCCTGAACATTGCCATCTGACCCCTCCAGCAGAGATTTAAAATCTTTCAAGGGCCTTGTTTGACAAAGCCAGGTTCCTAAACTTGAAATTTGTAAGAATGGTGATGAGGAGCCATGGAAGAGTTATATTCTGATTGTCCTCGAGGCTCACACTGGTTGTTCAGTGAAGGGACAAGAGCAGTGGAAGAAATCCAGAGCTTCTTAAAAGCACTGGCGATTGGATATGGGAGTTATTCTGCTAATTTTACGTATATTAAATTCATAGTCCATAGCAACTTGTGAGATGGGACATCTTATGATTTTCCTTTTTGCGTTGCAGAAATTGAGGGTTGGTTAAGTTAAGTAACTGCTGTGGTCACACGGACTGGTAAGTGGTAGAGCCTAGAACTAAACCCAGACTTTCTTGCTTCTCAATTTCTGGCTTGGTCAATTGGTTGGATGATTGCAGTGTTTTAAATGGCGGAAGAGGAACTGAGCTGGTGGGGAAGATAGTATTAACATTTGCTTTGGACATGTCATCCCTGGGATCCCTGTAAGCCATCCAAACAGAGATGTTCCAAGGGCAGTTGGCTCCATGGGCCAGAGGAGCACCAGCTGGAATAAAAAATGTGGAGAGTAGCCCAGAGGCAACAAATGAAAGCCTGGGCTGGATGAGCTCACTCGGGCAGAAGGCTGGGAGCAACAAGAGAATACAGGGTACAAGCGAGGGAATGGAAGAAATAGGTCTAGGAAACCAAGGAGGACTGGCCAGAGATCCCAGAGGAGACTCAGAGCTGTCATGGAAGCCAGGGGAGGAGGATGTGGTAAGAAGGTTGGAAGCTGTAGACGCCGCAGAGAAGCACTCCACCACAGGAGCTCAAAACTGTGCTCCGCTCATGGAGGTGGAGGTAAGAATGCCTCACACCCCTGTTGTCCTGGAGAAGACAGAGACTGAAATTCAGACCTAAACAGGGATTCCCTTGCTTGCTCTTGGCAGGAGTCAAAGGGAAGGGCTTTCAGAACAAATCCCTCTTTGCTGGTGGATTGGGACATATACCCGTTTATCATTTCCTTCCAGGATTTCTCTGCTGAGATAGAGATCTGAGACTTGTCATCCCAAGTGAGGAAACAGATCATGACAGCTATCCTCAGAAACCTGCCCTCTGCCTCTGCACCTGGAGAGGCCCCAGAGGTGGGGGTGCTGGCAGGCAGGTGGGTCAGGAGTGGCCCCCCACCCTGGCTGCTCCCCTTGGCTCCTGCAGGCAAACACCTGGAGCTCTGCTAGCAGGTCAGAGGTTGTCCTGGGATAAAACCTCACATCTGATGCAGAAACATGTGTGGCACTGCATCCAGCCCTCACCCCATGCACCACTCCTGTGCAAACACACATGCGCACCCATGTGTACAAATGTGCACATTATCACCCCTGTGCTGAGGAGGCACCAGGGTAAGGAAAATGTGCTGCCTATGGAGTCAGCACTCACACTGCATGCTAGCTAAAGGATCCTGTGCCAGTGACTTCACCTCTGGGGGTTGTTGTTTCCTCAGTTGCTAAAATGAGGCTGCGTTTGTTTTGGTGTGGCTACTATGAAGTGACTATAGCAATGTCAATACTTATTCAGCGCCAGGGACCATGCAAAACCCCTTTGTGAGTTTTCTCATCGAACTCCCACCATTGTTCCACAAAGTAGGTTCTGCTTTCATTCCCATCTTATATAGAGGGAACCCGAGTGTACTGTGAATTAAATACCTTGTGCTCAAAGTCTAACCCTTGCATAAGGCTGAGCTGGGATTTGAACTCAGGCAGTTAGATCCTGAGCTCTCAAATTCTTTCCTTTTAATCTGTTTTCCTTCCAATCTGGGCCTCACATGCAGGTACAGGCATCTTCTTAAATCACGTGGCTGCTTAAGTTATGCCCCAGCTTACGGCAAGCATTGACTTTTCTTTGCCGAACATTAAAACCCAAATGCCTCACCTGGGCCTTCAAGACCTCACTTCTCATCCTCTCTTGCATGGGCCTGGGGACCTCGCAACTGCTAAATGTGCTATTGGATGAACATGCTGTGTATGTTCGTGTCCAGAACGAAGGGGAGGGTCCTGGGGGACTGTGTTGTCTCATCTCTGTGCACCTCCTGTATCCTCGCTCCATCCCCACTCCTCTCCTATCGTAATTTCCAAGTGATGTTTGCATAATAAAAATATAGCCATGGGAATCACAGTAGCAATGGGAATACCAGGCAAAGTTGAGCAGGCAGCTACTAAGCCTCGGCTGAGGGCATCCATGTGCCCAACACTGTGGTTAGCTCTTTGGGGTGAGAGGGAAGGCAGGCATAAATCTCTGTTCTTGAGGACATGGGAGATGACTGGCTACGTGACAGGCAGGGAACAAGGAGATGCAGATTAGTGTAACCTTGATGCCAGCTGGGGGTTGTAGCCTAACAATAATGCAAGGGGGAAATCAGGGCCAACTTCCAGGGGGAGATGCCACTGGCACTAAGCCTTTGAGGGCTGGGACAGAAGAGCCTTCCTATGCTGAGACTGGAGAGAGCTTTGCGCATTAAGATCCTTCATCGCCTCTGGTGCAACCCCCCACCACACCCCAAGCACGTGGCAGCCAGCGCTATGCTGCTTCCACCTCTACCCTACCCTCTGGGCCTCTGTCACACGATGGTCTCACCTTCTCCCATCCCAGCAGGCAGGGCCCTCTTTTTTTCCTCACCCCCTTTTCTCTGGAAGGTTGTCCGCCTGATGGCAGGGTGCATCTCTCCTTGCCTGGCTGACTCCTAATGAGCCCTGCTTCTGGGGCCCCAGGCTGGTCACAGCACCTTGCTTGCTTTTCTCACCGCACCCTCTGCTCTGACACTTGCTAGCCACCCCCCAAGTGTATGGCTTAGATCATTGTTTGCTGGCCCCATGGTGAACTCCGGGAGGCCAATGGCTGTTTGTCCTTTTACCACTGTTTCTCCCAGCACCTGCACACAGTGAGTGCTCCATAGACATCTGTAGAATTAATGCTCAAGTGCTTGATAAATGGTAGCTAGTCATCTTCTCATCTCTGCCTCACACATTGTGGTCAGCACCTCCTCTCTCTGCCACTGCCCCCTGCCCGCCCAGGTCCTCCGGGTCCTGGTTCTAACCTCAGCCTAGGAGCAAAGAGTTGCTCCTGGGTGAGCCCCAGGGATGCTGGTGATGTCTTGAGAACTGGGCTGTGAAAGCCACAATGGGTCTGATCCAGAGCGCTTGTCCCTGCTAATTATTACGGACAAGCCTCCTTATTGAACCTCGTCCTCTTATTGACATTCGGATGCATGAGCCGAGGCTGTTGTTTTAAACGCGCTCATTAGCCACACAAATCAGTCCTGTTGACAGAGCGCCTTTGAATTAAGCATCTCACCGTAGTCATTGGACAAGGAGCAATTTATAATGCCATTAGCAACGCTTTCGAAGGTTACAGGCATCAAAAATTGTTCAGCCGTAATTATTCTTAATGGATACAAGGAATAAACTGACGCAGGACAGCTTTTTCATTAGCCTTCAATCAAGGCTGATGGCTTTGAGAAATGTACAGTAAGTGCGTTTTGGGGAGAAATAATGATGTTACAGCACCTTTCCCAGGAAAATGCTCTTGGTACACAGCTTAACTTTTAATGGCCTTAATTTGACATAATTAAAAAAAATTTGAATTTGTTTTTGTAGATCTTGAAATAAATTATTTGGTTCCCGTTTTTAACCCTTTGGGGGAATTGGTGCTGTATAGCAGTAGAGAGTGAGGGCCAGTCTCTGGGAACAGGAGGACTGTTGGAGAAGCTGGGGCTTGCAGGACAGAGGACCCCAAAAAGCCCACCTAGCCTGTGAATGGGAGGGCTGAGCACCCTCTCCTTAATCCCAATTTTCCCTGTAACCTTAGGAGAAAGCAATGGCTTCCTGAGAAACCAGGAGCAGGGGATCTATACCTGAGGAGCATCTTTGTACCATCCAGGAAGTGGTCCCAGACTGGGAGGGAGAAAGGAATCCTTTTCACCGAGCCATGATGGGCTAAGGATGTGTAGAACTGGCAATAAACCCAGGTCCTGAGCTGTGGGACCTCAGGCACATGGCTGAATCTCTCTGAGCCTCAGTTTCTTTATCTGTGAAATGAAGGTGACACTACCTATATCTTGAGGCCATTGGGGTTGATAAGAGAACTGATAGGAAAACCTCTGGGCCAGTACCTGGTATATACAGTTGGTGCTCAGTAAATGTTGTCCCTGAGGTCAGGGCTTTATCTGCCTTTCCATGGTAGTTCCTACTGGTGAAGGTAGAGAACAAAATGTGCTGGAAATGTAATGATGTGAAGACAGTTATATTTCCCAGAACTTGTTGCAGGGAAGGCACTGGATATGGCTGGACAGAAGCTGCTTGGGGACAAGAATGGGGAGTCTCAGTCTCCCTGAGCCAGCTTCTCCCCATCTTGAGACCCAAGGTGACTTCTCAAGTGCTTCTAAGAATGGTTCGGCCAGATGCAGGGCTTTTTCTTTGCTAAATGGGGCTATGCATATCTGGGGCACAGCAGAATTACTGGGACAATGAGGAAGATGGCCCAAAGTAGGAGAGGCTGAGCATCTGTGTGCTCTATTCCTCCAAAGGCAGGGCTCAGTTTCATTCCAAATGAACGATACGCAAATCCTCCCACTCTTTCAGATTGAAGGTGGCTGGAACCATACTGCGCCTGGAGTGCTCATGCACTGGCTCAGGCCTGACTCTACTGAGAAGGGAACCACCCAGAATTCACACTAAACCATCTTGAGCAACAAGGCCAAAGCCTGTTCATTGCACGATCACTGTTGCTCAACAGTGGCTCTCCAGACTGGTTAGCAAAGACAGGCACAGTGACACAACCTGGTATCAGGCCAGCAGACCCATCTGTCCTTTATCCTCCCCTCCTCTCCTAGACTCTCCTCTCTTCTCTCTTTTCTTTCTCTCTCCTTTCCTCCCTCCTTCCCTCTTCCTCTTCTCCCCCTCTTTACTTCCAGCCAAATCTAATTTTCATGAGTCTTTTTTTTTACCCAGGTGTCTCACACGTGCAGTGAAGATGGAGCTCATCTAGTTGAAGTATGGTAGTCTAAGTTCCTCTGCAGACCTACGTGGCCCCTCAGAGCCTTATGAGGTGGCCCTGACCTTCCTTTGCAGTCTCCTCTTCTGTCTCCTCACTCTTCCTCCAGCTTTGGTCAATCTGCCATTTCCCAGGTATGCCAAGACCCGGCCCTACTCTTTGCCTTTGCTCTAGCTGCGTCCTCTTCCTGGGATGATCTTGCCTTCTTGTACATCTGGAAAAGGCGACCTCAAAGGCCACCCTTTCAAGAGGGCTCACCAGAGTACTGAAGCAGAGTGGGCCTCGTGTGCATCTTGGTCCCTACAGCTGTAAACCAACTGGTGAAAAAATGGTTCGGAGGATATTTTAGCGAACGGGACACATGTCTTTCTTCCTAGACACTGCAAACACCTTACAGACAGCTGACTGAGCTTTATATCTGGATACTCAGTACCAGCAGCACTTGCTGGGAGGTGCCCACCCCACAGCACCTGGTGCAGCATGGAAGGTCAGTACTTCTAAGGTCTGGCACACTGCAGACATCTACCTAGAGGCCCTGCAGGTTGTTTCCCAACCTAGGGTGTGGCACAGAGGAGTCTTCATGGAGCTTGGTGCCCAGTGAGGCTTGACTGGCACAAGGCCTGGCTCTCAGTGCTCAGGAAGCAGTTCTCGAGTGGAATTTCAAGAGGATGTAAGCTCAGTTCTGGGAAAGCATCTGGTTTTTCCCAGTCAAGGCATCCATTCTTTCCCCTCCCTTTTTCACCAGTGGAAAGAGCAAGTGTGATCACCCCCTAAAGCCAAGAGCAAGCGGGGCTGCAGGTCTGGGGCGGTGGGTGAGGCCCCCGGGGTAATGAGCAGGTACGCTTTCCTTATCACCATCAGCATGTTCTCAAGCTATTACTCCCATCACCCTCCCAGCTCAGTCTCCATTTGGACTTTTTCTGATAAACACCCGTATCTGTGCAAATTCTCGAGGCTGGCTGCCTCCCCAGCCGAGGGCCTGCTCTGCTGGAACTCCAGATGTGTGATAAGGCAGGGAAATACATTTTCAGTCCACTAAGTCATCACATTTTCTGACAAGGATTCTCGGGCACGAGGTGATCTCTGATGACTAATATTGCCTTCGCTCAGCAGAGGGCTTCGGAAACTATCCAAACCGTCACCCATTTTGTGGCTCCTCCCTCATATTGTGAGATGCTCTCTGAGATGGCAAGGCAGCAGGCTCTGCAGGGGCACTGGGCCAGCAGTCCTGGGGCTCTCCTGAGTTCCCTGGGCAAACCTCTGTGGGCCTCAACTTCCCCACCTGCCTATTGGGAGAGGGATGGATTCCATAATGCCTAAGGAACTTTCTGGCTCTCAGACCATGGCTCTCTTACTTTTCTACTGTCAGGACCACATTGCTGTAAAATGTGGGGGCTCAGAATCTTGGGGGGAAAGTAATAGCAGAGGCCGTATTCATAGGCACAAATCATAGTGACTCTTTCAGGAAATAGTTACCTATTTAGAGTGCTGAATCAGGCAGAGCTGGATTCAAAACCCTGTTGTGTCACCCATTACGGTGTGACCTTGGGCAAGTTATTTTATCTCTTTGAGCTTCACTTTCCTTCCACAAAATAAGCAGAAAATAATAATTTAATGAGATGACGTAAACCTCTTATAGCACAGGAGTAGAAGTACCAATAAACATTTTTCTTTTTAAAAAAGTCAGTGTTAATGATGATCCTTCTAACACTTCAATTGAGGTAAGGTTTACTGTCCTGATGTTACTGATGAGGGTAATGAAGTACAGAGAGGTTAAATAACTTCAGAGGCCAAAGGCTCGGTTTCTTCCTGGTCTCTCTATGCCCAAGCTCATGCACTAAACACTGAGAGAGAATTCCTCTCAACCCACTCTATCTGCCTCTCGCCCAGAGTCAGCCTTAGCCTGGACCAGTGTCTGTGAAAATGTAGGCCTGAGAGCTAGCACCCTGAGCAGGATTGAGGGGAAGCAACCAGGCTTTGGGGGCCCCAAATCCTTGAGAGGGTGGGTGGGCTGGGACTGAGGTATGGAAGTATCTGGTCACCACAATTTGGACTTTGCTTTTGGAAAGAGAGAGAGAGAGAGAGAGAGAGAGAGAGAGAGAGAGAGAGAACAAAATAGATTGCAGTCTGTTACAGACCCAGTGGCTGCAAATCATTCTGAAAATTAGCTTTCTATGGGAAAATCTATATACTAATTAACTCCATGGCCTCTCTAACGAGTTTAAGCACAATAAGGCCTCTGAAAATATCGAGGCATTTTGCAGCTGCCTTAAATTCTACCTAGGGAGACATGCTCACAACTCGTGAGGCTGTTTGAGGGCTCCAGGATGAAAGGGGAATCTTAAATGATTCATTTCCAAGGGCACAAGGTGGGGAGCTGTGACTTTGGTCTATTGCAGAGGGAGACACAGAGAGCTCCAGTCTGGTCAGGACGGAGGGAGCCCCTGCCTCAGTGGCCTTGGGTGTGAACTCCCACAGGTCCAACTTGATATGAAGCGTGGGAGGCATCGCCAGGTCCACGCAGGCAGAGAGGGGCCTCTGGGGCATGGCCTTGTATACGGGGGGGCTCTCCTGCCCCTCTCTGCTGTCCTGGTGGCTCAGTGCTGCTCGGCCCAGGGAGGAGGTGGCATATTCCTTCTGTGTGGTGTGGGGATGGCTTGCCCAGCCAGCAGAGTCCCTGGGGTGTGGGGGGTGCTGTGTCCACTTTATCTTGAGGTACAGGTTGCTCCTCCTGGGATGGCACCTTCAGGCTGCTGGCTTTTGCCTGCCATGTCCTATAGATTGTAACCTATATAAGCAGTAACCTGACATAGGCTCCATAGCACACACATGTGTCATTCCCATGAATACATGCAAGCAGTCATGTATATGTACAGCTGCTTACCTGGATACCCCATCTCGTGTGTATTCAGCATGAAGGCTGGGAATACGACCGACTCTCATTCTGCAGAAACACGCATCTCCAACCTCAGCCTGCAGCCCCGGACGTTCCCAGGGTGCACTTCGTGTGTCATTCTTCCAGGTTGCAGGAGCCAAGGCCCCCTCCTCCACTCCCCTCCCCCAACCAGGAGATGCACCTCAGTGCCACTCCCTGCCTCCCTTCCTGAAGCCACAGCCCAGGTGTGAGTGTGAGCAGAAGCCCCTGCAGGGCCTGTCCACAGTCTCTGTGCCCCTCTGGGTTAGGCCTGCCACAGACCACCCTCCTCAGCAGCGTGTGCCTTGTGCAGAACAGGTGCTCAGGAAACTTCCCATGGCTGGTGTGCTCTCCGAGAGTGACCTGAGGGGCTAAAAAGGAAGTGGGAGGAAGGAAGCAGGGCAGAACCTGAGGTTTGCAGCTCTTTCTGCTCTTCTGTGCTCATCACTGCCACAGCACCTTGCTTTTTTAGTGTTTGCCATTGCCTGGATGCTATGTCAAGTGTTTCACGAGGCTATCTCACCCACTTACCTCCTGATAAAGAGACAGAGGCCCAGAGAGGTGCAGTGACCTGCTCGAGGTGCCTCATAATGAGCAGGGCCGGGAGCTGGACAGAGCATGTCTGAGTCCAAAGTATGCTCTTCACGTTAAAACCAACTCTGGGGGTCTGGCTAATATTTTGGGACCCCTATCTGGCCCCTCTCCAATAGTAAGTGAGGATGTCCCATAAGTGAAAAAGGAGGAGCCATTCTTGTGGCTTAAACACTACGGTGGGCTCATGGCTTCCCAGTACTCTCCCTGAGCCCAGACTCACATCACGCCTCCCTTCCTGAAGCCATAGCCCAGGTGTGAGTGTGAGCAGAAGCCCCTGCTGGGCCTGTCCACAGTCTCTGTGCCCCTCTGGGTTAGGCCTGCCACAGATCACCCTCCTCAGCAGCATGTGCCTTGTGCAGAACAGGTGCTCAGGAAACTTCTCATGGCCGGTGTGCTCTCCGAGAGTGACCTGAGGGGCTAAAAAGGAAGTGGGTGGAAGGAAGCAGGGCAGAACCTGAGGTTTGCAGCTCTTTCTGCTCTTCTGTGCTCATCACTGCCACAGCACCTTGCTTTTTTAGTGTTTGCCATTGCCTGGATGCTATGTCAAGTGTTTCACGAGGCTATCTCACCCACTTACCTCCTGATAAAGAGACAGAGGCCCAGAGAGGTGCAGTGACCTGCTCGAGGTGCCTCATAATGAGCAGGGCCGGGAGCTGGACAGAGCATGTCTGAGTCCAAAGTATGCTCTTCACGTTAAAACCAACTCTGGGGGTCTGGCTAATATTTTGGGACCCCTATCTGGCCCCTCTCCAATAGTAAGTGAGGATGTCCCATAAGTGAAAAAGGAGGAGCCATTCTTGTGGCTTAAACACTACGGTGGGCTCATGGCTTCCCAGTACTCTCCCTGAGCCCAGACTCACATCTAACAGTCCCCATCCTACACCTACTCAGATGCCAAAGAACATATCCGTAGGGTTGCTTGGGCCCACAAGACCTGGAGACCTCCTTGGCCCCTCTGCTCTCTCATCTACCGCATCCAATCGATCAGGAAGGCTTGCTGGCTTTTCCTTCCGCATGCATCTGGGATCTGATCACCTCTTTCCATATCGCCCACTGCCTGGAACTGGAACACCCTTTCCCCAGACATCGAGGGGGCACATCCAGCTCCAAGCCACTGTCATCTCTCACCTGATTATTGTAACAGTATTCTTAATTGATTTTGCTTCTTCTGCCCAGGTGCCCTACAGGGGTTTCAAACCAACAGCCAGAGAGCCTTTAAAGTGCAATCACATCATACCTCTCCTATTCTTAAAGCCTTGTGGTGACTTCCTTGTTTCACTCCGAGTAAAAGCTAAAATCTAAAATGACCTTGAAGGCCACCACGATTGGTTTCTACCCTTC
Organism: Fukomys damarensis; assembly: GCF_012274545.1. Classification (NCBI taxonomy): domain Eukaryota; kingdom Metazoa; phylum Chordata; class Mammalia; order Rodentia; family Bathyergidae; genus Fukomys; species Fukomys damarensis. The sequence goes on from NW_022900935.1 coordinate 6,538,785, forward strand.
TTTGTGATTATTATTCCCCCTTTACCTCCCTGACCACCTCCCTAGGGATATTCTACCTCACTCACCTTTTCAGCGCAGGGCCTTTGTACTTCCTGCCCGATTGCGTAGCGTCTTCCTCAGATACCCACAGGGCTTACATGTTCACTCCTTGTTTTTGTTTTTGGCACCGGGGATCACACTTGGATCCTTGAGCTTGTGAAGCAGGTGGCGGAACCACTGAGCCAACCCACCACAGGGCTTACACGTTGTCCTCCATCATGTCACCTTGTCAGTGAGGTCCACGCTGGCCACTGTACATTTGAAATGGACGCCCCTACCTCATCTCTGGGCCAGCTTTCCTTACCTTGTGAATGCCTGTGCTTAGCCATCTGATTTGCTCTTTATTTTGCGTACTAATTGTATTTACTTTTTTGTCCCTTACCTCCAAATAGGTCGCCAGCCCCACAAAACCAAAGGTTTCTCTGTTTTGTCACCTGAATCTTCCCAATGCCTGTTGCGGTACCTGTCCACAATGGCTACCACAACATGTTTATTCAGTGATTATAATTTCTTGACCTTTGCTTCTTCATCTGAAAAGTGGGTTATTTTCATGATGAAATAAGGCCTTTAAATGCTCCACATGAATGCTGGGGGTAGGTCTTGGCAGTATCCTCTTCCTTTCTATAATGACTCCTCTGAGATCCCAGACTTATTTCAAACACACCTTGTCAGTGGTCCACGCTGGCCACTGTACATTTGAAATGGACGCCCCTACCTCATCTCTGGGCCAGCTTTCCTTACCTTGTGAATGCCTGTGCTTAGCCATCTGATTTGCTCTTTATTTTGCGTACTAATTGTATTTACTTTTTTGTCCCTTACCTCCAAATAGGTCGCCAGCCCCACAAAACCAAAGGTTTCTCTGTTTTGTCACCTGAATCTTCCCAATGCCTGTTGCGGTGCCTGTCCACAATGGCTACCACAACATGTTTATTCAGTGATTATAATTTCTTGACCTTTGCTTCTTCATCTGAAAAGTGGGTTATTTTCATGATGAAATAAGGCCTTTAAATGCTCCACATGAATGCTGGGGGTAGGTCTTGGCAGTATCCTCTTCCTTTCTATAATGACTCCTCTGAGATCCCAGACTTATTTCAAACACTGGATACTTGGTTTCCCTGGTTTCCTGGAAGATAGTTTGTGGGATCTTCGCATTCCTCCCTGGAGCCTCATCCTCATCCACCACGGGTCCAATGGGACAGCCCTCCACCTTCCCGGCATGCGAGTGCTTGCTCACGGTGGCCAAAAGCTTTGCATTAGACTGGGTATGGGAAACAGAGGTCCTTGCCTGCCTTGCTGATTGGTGGGATGGGGCGGGGAGAGACGCAGAGAGAAAGAGACAGAGTCAGAGACAGAGACATAGAGAAAGACAGGCAGACAGAGACAGGGAGAGGCAGAGACAGAGGATGGAGGAGACAGAGGGAGGGGGAGGGAAGGGGAGAGAGAGGGAGAGAGAGACATAATGGTAATCAAAGCCACAGAAGTAAAGAAAAAAAAATAGCCTCATAGATAGTGAAACAGATGATATTAAGGAGTAAGGAAGAATTAAGACAGAGCAATAAGATCTATGAGGACAACTTACTCATCCAGAACTTGGCGACCACAGAGCTGATTTTTGCTGAGGAAGGCGTGCATAGTGAAGGCGTGTCGTTCTTCCAGGCTCCATTATTGTTGCAAGGCAACAAGTCTGGATAAACTTTCCCCTCTCATTGCAACACACACACAGAACCCGTGGAACAGGAGCCACGATTCTATCCGTTCCGGGACAGTACAATGATTTCCCCCATGGATGGAAAGTGAAAGTGTAGCGGGAGCACAGGGCTGTGAGGGCTGAGCAGGAGTCAGCCATGGACGAGAGCTGCAGCCGTGAGCTGGGACAAGTGTGCTGGGTTCATCCTTCCCGCTCCATGAAGAAATGCATTGGTTCCGGTCGTGGCTACATCCTGAGCTGATGGCACGGAGGCGTCCACTGCAGCCCACCGATTACATGTCGCTCCCCGCCCCTCCCCCCCTCCATCTCTTTCTCTCCCCTCTGTTTGTCGTCCTTTCCCTCCTGAGACTTGGACTTGGATTGGGATGGGTCCTTCCTGTTTCCTCCCTCCCTCCCTCCTTCCTTCCTTCTTTCCTTCCTTCTATCCCTTCTCCTCTCTCCTTTGATTGCTGCAACAACCTTGTACCTGATATTTGCAGTACAAAGGCCAACGAGGTCAGATCTTTGAGCTTCCAGAGCTTTAGTCTTGCAGGAGGGACATGTGTGTGAACAATAACTATATCTTATGAGAGATGTTGATTGAAGTTCTGTGAACGTTCTGAGGAGGGAGAGTTGGAGAAGGCCCCACATTTAGCTGGGGCTGGAGAGATGAGTGGCTGAGAATATGTATGAAGCTTTCTAGGACAGATGAAAGGCACTGGGGATAAGGGTGTGTGTATGAGGAGGCCTCAGGAGGCGGGCATGTTGGTGAGGATTGTCGTGCTCTTTGCCTTGGGAAGCTCTGGTTTGCCTGTGTTCCCTATAGTAACCCCCCCACCCCGCCTTTTGGAAATGGGTCCATTGACAGGAAGGGACATTTCTCTTTGGAGGCAGTGGTGTGGGAAGTAATCGGCACTAGTTATAGTTCTAGTTCCTAACGAGGCAAGAGTGAGCTGGACTTTCCCCTCCACTGAGTGTCTCCTTCCTTGGGGCTGCTGTGTCCCCATGCCAGGGGCTGAGGACTTTCAAGCAACACGAATCTCTGTCCGTATCTCTTGTCATTACGGGTGGTCTCCCGAGACCTGGGAGAATTCCACTGGACTCATCAAGCATAGGCTGGGCCATGCATGGACTGGTGGCTTCCAGTCAGGGCCCCTCTGGGTGGACCCTGGTCTTCTTTGAGTGAGGGTTTGTCCCAACACAAGCTTCTGAAGGCCCTGAGACTAGATTCCAGCCTTTCCTACACCAGGTAGCTTCTCTGGTGGAAAGCCCGAGTGACCAGCTTCTCTCCTCCTGAGGCCAGGCCCTGAGCCCTGGGAAGCTGCTCCCAAGACATGGGGAGTCATGTGATGGAGAAGCGACTCCTTTCTTTCTGGGCAACAAGTGCGATCGGTGGAGTCCATGGCAGCAAGAGCTGAGGACTCTGGCAGGCTCAGAACCAAGAATGCCAAGGTGGAGTCCAGCGCTTAATAAACTCCGGTGCACGGTGGTGTGAACTCCTGCAGTTCAAGGGCCTCTGTCTTTTTACTACTGCCCAGTAGAGCCACATGCATAGAGGGTGATTGGGCATATATTTGTTGAATAATCTAATGGGTGGACGAATGAGTGAATAAGCTTTAACAGTCTTTCCTCCAGTCCTGAACCCCACTCAGTCTGGTACTGCTAGCTCGAGGTGGCACAGCCTTTCCAAAGAGCTGGACCCAGCATCCCTTTCTCTTCCCACTTCCTTATCCAAGGTCAGTGTTAGACTTATGCCTAGAATGGACCTCTGACCTATTTTCTATTGCAGGCAACTACACATTTGCTAAAATTTCTTACATAATTCTCCAGAATTTTCCTTTATGAGCAAAAAGCCTTATAAAACCTCAGATTGTCCCTCTGTATCCAAGGGCCCAGCAGGTTAGGGGCTCCCAGAGAAGCTCAATATGTAAGCAAAGTAACTTGTGCTGAGCCCCTTAACCAGTGAGCAGTGAATGGCTAGTGATGGCTCTAATCTGGGCACTGATGTAGGAGTCATTTGCCTAAATTTGGGCTCCAGCTCCCACATCTCAGCTCGTAGAGCCTCCACTGTCTTATGTGTGGAATGGGCATGATGTTTCGCACAGAGAGGTGTGGGAAGGATTCGCTGCGTTAGCATGTGGAAAGTGCTCAGAAGGGGTCTCAGGAGCCAGGCTGTGCTCCCTAAAGGCTGGCTGCTCCTGTCACTTGCTGCATGCTGACTGTGGCCCACACCTAGGGCTAAATGTTTTGCTGGAGTGGATCTCACTGAATCTTCACAACACATCTATGGAGTCCCACAAGTGAGACCACCGAGGCCTTGAGAGACAGCAACAACTCATCCCAAACCACAGAGCTGGCCCCTGCACAGAGGGACCGGCCAGAATCTACTCCAACCATCCCTGGAGCCCCTCGTCTTATGGAGCCCTTGTTCAGGAACTTCCTACTCCAGCCCTTCTGCCTGGCGCCCTCCCCTCCTTGAGAAGTGACAGCTGAAGTAGCCTGTGCGCCTTGCCTGCGCAGAACAAAGGCCAGGGCAAAGGAAGCGCCTGTCAGCACCTGGGCTGCAGGGGTGTGCAGGCCCACCTGAGCCCCGCAGGAAAGCCAACCAGGCTGAAATCCTGGAGCCGGGCTGTGAGTACAGCCCCCACCTGCCCCTCCCCGGCCCGCTCCACCACAGCGGCAGCGGCAGCAGCAACACTTTTTTTTTTTTAAAGTCAAATGTTGCCTGGAAGTCATTGCTTCAGCAATTACCTCTGAAGCCCATTGTTTCCTCAGCCCCATTAACATGTCAGATCCTGGCAGCGGCTGACGGGGCAAACACCCCTTGGAGGGCTGCAATTCAATTTAAGGATCACCTCCCCTGCGCAGACAGCCTCGGAGCCGGCCCATCTCCAGATTTCACCAAATCGAGGAGAGAGTCTCAGGGCGCAGTTTGATCATGCTGCTTCCTAAATTAAAAACAAAATTGTAAGTGTTAAACATCTTTAACAAGTCATTAAGCCCCAGCCATAATCCAGAAAAAGTCCCTTAATGAGTAATGACATATGTTGTGAGCGCAGTTATCTCCTAACGTTGGATGCTGAGATGGTGTGATGAAATGGCACAGTGCTCAGAAGGGATGGATCACCGCTAATGGCAGGATCATTTGAGGCTGTTGGGCTGAGGACCCTGGAGGACTGGGAAGCAGCCTCAGCCAGGCGGCCAGGCCATCTTGCCTGGACGGGGCAGTGCTCAGTCTCCCTGCCTGTCCTGGCTGTGGACCCCTTTCTCCACCCCTGGGGCAACTTTGCCCATACACACTCAGCTCTGCCCCCGAGGGGTCTGCAAGAATCCGGAGGTGAGCACTAGGACTCATGCATTGTCCCCTGGCCAAGGGGCCCCGGAAGCTCCCCCTTCCCAGCTGTGGTCACTGGCCAGGCATTTCTTCCCACACCCATCAGAGGACTGTCTTGTTCCTGTACCCCAACTGGCCTCCCTGTCTGCTGCCCATCCCTCCTTCTTGGGCCCAGGATCATGTACCCTTGTCTACCCCTTACCAGATACCTGGGGCCCCCATCCTTGTCAGGCCCTAGAGTTCCTCGCTTCAGTGCTCTGGCCTCTCGTTGGCCACCGCCCCCGGACCCCTGTGTGATATTTATTCACCCATGTTGTAGTTCTAGATATCTGCAGGGACTAACTAGCTGGCCCTGACTAGCAGCCCCAAGTCCCAACTCTCAGAATAGAGAGCATGGCTGGCCCAACTTGACTCACATGACCGCCCCATGTGTCATAGTGAGTAATGATAAACCTACTCTTCCTCCTTGGACTTCTTTAACTTGAGTCCCACACATGCTGCCGACCACCAGTGTCCTCCTTGCCAGCTCTCACGTCAGTACTATTCTTCTTGCGCAGCTGAGGGATTGCAGCATCGGGATGCCCCACCAGGAGACTCCTTGAGACCAATATTCCAGCTTAGAGAATCTAGAAGCAGCCCTGAAATCAAGCCCCCCTGGGGGAAAGCAGTAAAGAAAAGGGGAGAAGCGGGGCAAGAAGGGCAGGAAGCTGAGTGACCACCTGATTCCGGGCAAAATCCAAGGAGGGGAACTTCAGCCTGATCCTGCAGGGGTGCTCGGGAAGTTACGCCCCAGAGTCCTGCTGACCTGAGGCGAGCTACAAGTGATGGGAGTTAGAAGCAAATTCTGCCACCTCATAGCTTGCTTGCCTTTTTCCCTTTCTCCTTTCTCTTTCTTGCTTTCCTCTCTCTCTCTCTCTCTCTCTCTCTCTTTCTTTTATATATTTTATTCAACATGTTATGCTATTTATTGTTTACTACCTGGCCAATACTACTTTGGGAACTTTATATACTTTAGTGCATTGAAAATCTAACCACCCAAATGACACGAATACCATTATTAGCTTCATTTTACAAGATGAGCAGACTTGAAGCACACAGAAGTTCAGGAAGTGATTTGCCCAGGGCCATTGCAACCAGAGAGTGGTGGAGTCAGGCTGTAATCTCAAACTTCAGAGCCAGTGACTTCAGAGCTGTTGACTCTAAGAGATACGTTTCAGGGAATATGAGTTATGGACATCCATTTTTGGTGAATGTCTTTCGTTGTGCTGTCTTGGCTGCCTCGTTGTCCTGAATTGATTGAAAACATCTATCTTTCGTGCTCCTTTTGGCTTTGGAATAGAGGCAGAAGTCACACAGTGGCAGATTCGGTGAATAAGGTGGATGAGGACACATTGTCATGTTGTTATGAGCCGGTCCTTCCCTTGGAAGATACTCAGCAGCGGCACTCACCATGCTTCTGATCATATCTCATAAAGACACTCATGAAAGAGGTCTCCCAGAACTTGTTCAGAAAGTGCCAAGAACAGTGGGACAAGTGTGTCTCAAGGGAGGAGGAGTATTTTGAGGGAGATTGATGGCAATATCTTTTAATGTAATATACTTAAAAATTTGAATATTAACTATTTTTGATCACCCTTTGTAATACACGCATGTGTGTGTCTGAAGCCTTGCTAACACGAACATACTAATTTCCAAACCCAAATCATGAAAATTTTAATGACAAATAGAATAACTGAAACCCTGGTCCCATTTTACCTCAGGGTTGGGAGGAAGCTGAGCAATCTCCTGGTTTAACCCCTGCGGAAAATGAGGTGGAGAGAATTCTCCAAAGTTTCCGAGCAAGTGAGTAGGAGAGCTGCAGCAATTGTGCATGCACAAGATGATGTGGCAGGAACCATGTTCTCCTGCTTCTCAGCGGTTTGCTATTTTCACCAGAGCCTAGGAAAATGTCTCAGTGTGCAGTTTGCTTAAAAAAATAAAAAATAAAACCCCAGAGAAACAGAATAGAAGAGAATTGACTCCTGACTATGCATTCAAAACTAGACTTACAGGGGCTTCCTGCAGAGTGCTCTCTATCCAGTTCAGAGGGAAACAGCATCTCCCATCAGTGGCTAGGGGAGGGGAGCTGATAAGACCTGCAGGGAGCCACGGCCAGGATTCTGCCAGCACTGTGGATCTTCACCCCATTTCTGGATCTTATCCCTCTATCCATGCTCATTCTAAGTTTGACCCTTATCTTTAATCCTCCTGCCTCAGCAGTACTTTTGTACCCAAACAGCTCCCTGAGTTCCCCTATCTAGAAACTGCTACCTATGAGGCAGCTCTGAAACTCAGTTCGGCCTAGGTGCCTGGAGGTCACCACTGGCTACAAATTCTGCAGCGTGTTGCTTTCAGGGACCCTTGGTGTTAAGATAGGTGTCCAGGAGCCACCGGTGTATGAGGCTGAGTCACAGGCTTTGGTGCTTGGCAGGAGGGTGGGCGGCTTGGGCTGAGGACAGGACTGAGAGTTAGAGCCATGGTGCAGGTTTCGAGCTAAGCAAAGTTGGCTGTGTGACTTTCAAGAGAATTCTCAGGTTGCCTATCTGGCAAAGGGCTAAGGTACTCTCACTTGCATGTATCTTTGAGCCCCTGCACTGGAGGAAGGGGTTTTATTCTACAATTTTAATGTGTCATATGTCTCCCTTAGGGGCCAGGGATTTAGCTCAGTGGTTCCACTGACTGCCTCGCAAGTGCAAGGTCTGAGTTCAACCCCTGGTACCAAAAAAAGAAAAAAGGTCTCCTTTAGGAAAAGAGACACCCCTATCCCCTGGATGGAAAGTGCCACCTAAGTATCAGCTACAGGAGAAAGCAAGGGACTGAACATTTGTCTTTCCCAGCTCTGGAGAGTCCCAAGAGGCTGGGATGGCATGGCCTTTGTTTAGCTGTTGGTGCTTACAGCATGCTGGGCAAAGGACTGGACAGACCCTAGAGCATCCTCCTAGCCTCTGCCACCCCTTCCCGGCCCCCAGGGATCCTAAAAGGGACAAGAAAACCTTCTTTGTTCTGGGCAGACTGTACAAAACCTTGTTGCCATAGCAGCAACAGCCATTTCCTCCGGCTCTGATGGGGCAGCAGCTCAGCTGGGCCTGGGCTCAGGCGCTGAGAAGCCAGGAGCAGAGGTCAGCTTTGTATGTGGGGTATCTGACTCACTGAGATCCTAGCACTGCTGCAGCAGAGGAACAACCACTGGCAAGGAAAGAGGCTGCCCTCCCATGCCATCATCCAGAGGCTGGAGGCCAGCCAGGGGCTGGGGATTGGGCCAGGACTTGGGGACCCAACTGCTGAAACAGAGCCACCAGACGTTTAAACCTTTCATAATCGGGATGCGACAAGGGTCTGGTCTTGCAGGGGGTTATGCAGTCCTGGAGGAAGTGGTGGGAGGAGGAGAGGAGGAAGATAACTGTCCTGGACTATAGGGCCCTGAAATATTGGTGGGTAAGAGTTTAGAAACTCCTAAACTTCTAAGGAGAAGGAGCCCAGCAGGTTCTCTCTATTGGCTTGTGTCTCTCCTTTATCTCTTGAGCCCTGTAAGAGTGGAGTGTGATGGGGGACCAAGGGCAGATTCTGGGCTTTCCAGGAATAGAAATGGACTGAATGGGAGGCTAGACCCAGCACTTGGCTTCTCCCCAGCAGAGAACAGAGGTGTTCTATGCTCTGACTTTACAGATGGAGTTCAGTCTCACTTCTGCCACTTACTGCTTGAATGGGACCAAGATGCTTGCTTTTCTGAGTCTCAGTGTCCTCATCTGTACGAAGGGAACACTAAGCATGATTTTGAGAAAATTAAGATAATGCATGGATAGTGCTAGGAATAGTATTAGCTCACTGGAAGTACTCAGTAGCACTGGTAACTAACAGTATCATTATTAGGCTGAACCCAATAAAGATGTCAGTTTTATAAGTCAGAAGTGGTTACACACCAGGAGTTTCCTCTGGCCCAGTCTACTAGGGATGAGGGAGATGAACCCTGCATCTGGTGAGGATGCGGTTTGGTGGCAAGAGCTCAGGCTCTGGAGTCAACTTGACTCCAATCTCAGGCCTGCCACCTGCTCCCTGGGGAAACTTGCGCTTGTCACTCAACTTGTCCACACATCATCCCCTGTGAACCACAAACGGGAAAGTGTTGTGTGGACCACATGAACTAACCTAGGTGAAGTTCTTAGAAGAATGTCTGGCATAGAGCTGATGCTAAACAGAAGCAAACAAATGTGGTCTCTTGAAAGAGGCTAAGTGTTATTCCCACTAGAGAGGATATGGTGGATTTGCTCAGTTCACGCACCTGGGCTGGAAGCCAAACAGTGTAACTCTGAGTCATTGTTCCAGCCACTTGTGCAGACTGCTCACCCTCTACTCTAATGACACTCTGCCTGTCTGTCCAGCCAGCTGCTCAGCTGGCCACTCTCCACACATCAATTCTCCAATATATTTATCTATTTAGATCCCTTCATCCTTCCTCTCTCCTCCTCCTCCCCCCCCTCCTCTGCCTTCTCCTTCATACTGGGGACTGAACCTGGGACCTGGAGTTTGAGAGGCAGGTGGCAGAACCACTGAGCTAAATCCCCAGCCCCTTTCCTCTCTTCTTTATGAAATCAACTTCTACTGTGTTGGACCTTTGAATTCAGGTGCAATGGTCTAAAGACTTAGACCTCACTTCTAAAAGTCATTACTTTAAAGATAAAGTTGGATGAATTGTGATTCTCCAACACAGGTGCATTATTGCTATGATGCTGGGTGTCCAGCATCCTTCCAAATTCCCTTTAGCCCCTTTGTAATCAGCCACATCTGTAATTCCCAGCTCCTCAATGGCTACTGAGCTGTGTCCTTTCTTATAGTTTTGTTTTCTCCAGAATATATATGAATGGAATCAAATAGTATGAAGCCTCTTGAGTCTGGCTTCTTTTACTCAGAGTTATTACTCAGATTCATCCTTGAAGATACATGAATCAATAGTAGGTTTCCTTTTTATTGCTGCATAGTATTCCATTGTATGGATATACCATTCACTCACTGAAGGACACCTAGATTATTTTCACTTTTTGGCAATTATAAGTAATACAGGTTCTTGTACAAACTTAAGTTTTAATTTTTCCTGAGTAAATACTTTCCAGTGAGGTTAGCGGTTCATAAGACAAGTTATGCTTAAATTAAGAAAGCGCTAAACTGTTTTTCAAAAACTATGATCACAATTTGCACATCCATCAGCAATGTACAAGAGTTCAGTTGCTTTGTATTCTTGTTGCACTTGGCATTGCCTGTTTCAGTCTTTTCTAGCCATTCCAAAGAGAATGTGAGGGTACCTCAAATTTCCAACTATGTATCTTCTTTGGTGATGTATCTGCTCAAAACTTTTGCCCACTTTCAAGTTGGTTTGTTTATTTTATTATTACTGAGTTTTGAATTCTTTATATATGCTTTACCAGATATGTGTTTTGCAAATATTTTTCTCTCAGTCCACAGCTTACCTTTTCATTTCTTAATAGTGCCTTCCAAAGAGTGGAAGGTTTAATTTTGTTGAAATTCAATTTATCAGTGTTTGAAATGCATCATTTTTTTGTTTGTTTTTTGGTTTTTGGTTTTTTGAGACAGGGTCTCACTGTATTTGAGACTGATCTGGAACTCACTATGTAGCCCAGGCTGGTCTCAAACTCACAGTAATCCTCCTGCCTCAGCTTCCTGAGTGCTGGGATTATAGGTGTGCACCACCACACCCTGCAAATGCATCATATTTTTTGGTGTCATATCTGTGCAATCTTTCCCTAATGCGAGGTTTTTCCCTAATTTTTTCTAGAAATGTTATGAGGCCTGTGCTGTTTTGTATTCATTTTTATATATTGTACACATTATGGGTCGATATTCTTATTTTTGATTATTTCTCTCTTTTCTTTCCTTTTTCATATAGATATACAATTGTTGTAGCACTGTTGTTGAAAAGACTATGACTTCATAATTAAATTGCCTCTGCACTTTTGTTGAAAATCAAAAGACAGTATCTATAGGAGTTTATTGCTGAAATTTTTCTGTTCTGCTGCTTTCTGTGTCTATCTTTTCACCAACACTGGATGTCATCCTTAGTCAGCTTCATAACAAGTCTTAACCTCAGGTATTGAGATTTCTTCAACTTTGTTCTTCAACTTGGTTCTTCTTTTTCAGAATTGCTCCTTAGTTTTCTCATATAAAATTTGGAATCAGTTTTTTGACTTCTATAAAAAAGATTCTGCTGAAGTACAAGGACTGAAGTTCGATCCCTGGTACCAAAAAAAAAAAAAAAATCTGCTGCAATTATGATAGATATTGAGATGAATCTATAGGTAAGTTTAGGGGAGAATGAATATTTTGATATTTTCCCAATTCATGAACACAGTCTCTCTCCACATATTTAGGCTGTATTTGAGTTCTTTGTAATCAGTTTTTATGATACAGATATTGAGTATATTTTGATAGATTTATATAGTAATGTTATTTTAAGTTTTTTTGTGATGTTGTAAATTATACCTTTAAAGATTTACTTTTGAATTACTCATTGCTTTTTGTATATGGATTTGTGTACTATGACCTTGCTAGGCCTGTTTATCTGTTCTAGCAGTTTTTATGTAGATTCTTTGTAATCTATAATCTACATTATTTTCCATGTAGACAATCATGTTTTTCTCAAATAGAAATAGGCTTACGTTTTCCTACCTGTATGTTTCTTTCTTTTTTCTTGCCTTATTGCATTGGAAAGGATTCTCAATTCAGTGTTGAATAGTAGAAATCATTTTTTCTTTCTCTCTCTTTCTGTCTCCCTCTGTCTATCTCCCTCTCCTGATTCTATTCAATCTATCAGTCTTTGTGAGAGCAAATCTGAAAAATATAGCCAGAATCTGAGTATCATTTCTTCTGACAAAACCTGACTTACTTGGCTAAGGCCACTAGCCTCTCACTGGTATCTCTGCTCTTGTCCTCCATGGTCCTCCCTGCACAGAGAAGTAGAGTCCTTTTACTAGTTCAGTGAAAGCAAAACTCAAACATCTAACCACACTTTACAGAAATCTATAAGATGTGGCCCCGCCTTGCTCTCTAATCTTATTCCCTTCACTCACTGCACTTTACCCATAGACATTTTCTTGCTGATTCTCAAGTATGCTGAACACATTCCTGTTTTGTGGCCGTTAGCGCTTAGTTTTCCTCTGTCATTGTTCTGATTTTACCTTGAATATCATTTCCTCAAGGAGACTTTCTGTGACCTTCTGAGCTAATGTGGGTTGGCCTGCTACCCTCTAAGTCATTATTCCCATTTTATCTTCTTCATAGCACTTGTTGATACCTAAAATTACCTGTTTACTTATGTGTTTATTTTCTTTCTCTCTCCTACTGGGCAGGGATTCTGTCTATGTTGTGTATGACATTATTACCTAAAACGTAGTGGTTACTCACTAAGTGTTTGCTTCCAGCTCTGTGGTCCCGTGAGACTGAGTAAAATATTCTCTCCAACATATCCCTCGACAAACTAGACAAAAGCTCTTGTCTCATACCCATTGATCCACATCCTGAACTCCCACGCACTTCTTAGCTGACTACAGCTCGACTTGGGCTGCCCGTGCTTTGCAGTGGTGAAGCAATCAATGTTCTCCTCTGCTTAAGATGAATCCAGTTCCAGTCTTTACCTTATGGGAGACGGAGCAGTTGCTCTGCTGCTCATTTATTTTGGCTCACAGCTTCAGAGGTCTCAGGCCATGGCTGGCAGTTCCATTGCCATGGGCCTGAGATGAGGCAGAACATCACGACGGAAGGGCATAGAGGAACAAAGCTGCTCACCTCATGGCAGCTGGGGAGCAGAGTGAGGGAGACAGGGCTGGGACCAGATTTAGTTCCCATGGTCAAGCCCCCACGTTATATTCCCTTCGGTTATGTCCCGTATCCTAAGTATCCATTACTTCTCAATGATGTCACCGTGTTATGATCTCATTAATGGATAGATCTACTCTTGAAATTAGTGCAAATCAGAACCCTTGTGATCCAAGCATTTGTTGTAAGGCTGGCTTCTGAACACCTGAGACTTTTGGGGGACATTTTAGATCCAACCACCTGGTTTAAATACCTTCTTACGAGATATGTGATTCAACAAATATGTTGATGGGGCTTCCAGTGTGTATGGGGAATAGTTGTCAGACATTGGACCAGGTACTGGAGAACTGGTGAAGAAGAGGAGCATGGTGCTTGCCCCCTTGGACTCTTAGGTTGGAACCCAAGCTTCATGGGGCTGGAGACTCTGTTTTATTCATTGCTGTCTTTGCAGCAGCTAAACAAATGCTAGACAGGCAACATACATCTGTCAAGGGCATAAATGAGGTAAAGAGGCAATAAGAATCACACATATGTGTGCATGCACACGTGTGTGCATATAAGGACAAGTGCTATAACAGGGAAATTCAAGGTGGTGCCATGAATGAGTAAATCCAGAAAACCTAATCTGGTTGAAGTTGAGAGTCCCAGGGTGACCTCAGCAAAGATACATTTAGACTTAGCCATGAAGGAAGAGGAAAAGTTGGTAAATCAAGTAAGTCAAGTTGGTAAATCAAGCTACTGGCAGCTTAGTAGATCTGGTTATAGAAGCTGATAAACCTTCTGTTTCTGTCTCTCTATAAACTGTAAGAAGAATTTATTTGCTGAGAGTGTGGAAAATTGGGGTCTGAGGACAGAGGCCAAGGTATAAAAAAAATTAGTGGGCAATGTGAGGAGTGAGCTTACTGTAGTGAGGTTTCTAGGTATTGCTTTAGGGGGTGGGTGGATGCTGATTTCTGGTGGCTCTCAGATCTTCTGGCTGTGTAATTTCTTGAACACATTTAACCTTTTGGGTCAAGTTTTTGAGAAGATCAGTTGGTATCATGCAAGTTTGGATGGGCCAGGAAGTTGAAGACATTTGAAAAGAGAGATTACAATGACACATTAAACCAGATAAAGGGGAAAGCAAAGTCATGGGGAGAGTGACAGGCTAAACAAGAACCCTGTTTTGCCTTGGGGAGGCTCAGTTAAAAATACTGCCCTATATACCCTTCCACTTTGAGTAGACATGTGAAGTGCTTCTGGTCCAAGAGATCAAGCAGAAGTTACTGGGAGACTTCTGTGAAGGCTGTTTAGGAGGAAGATTCCTTGCGATGGGCCATCTGTTCTTTGTCTTTCTTCATTTGTAGACTTAGAGGGATAGGTGAGAGGGAAGTTACTGCCTTGAGAGCATGGGTGTTCATCAACCACTGCCGCAATGTGATTGCAAAACAAAGCATCCCAAACTCAGCATCTCAGGAATCTCCTGCCTGTCTGTGATACAGCTGATCTGGGCTTGGCTGGGCTGTTCCGCTTTGTTTCAGACTGTGGCAATTGGGGTGTCACTGCTTCAAGTGTCTCTTACCCTCCTTCTAGGGGATGTTCTCCCCCTGGTTGTGGGCAGAAGCTCCACGGGGCAAGTGGCAATGCACCAAGTTCCTTAAGACTAAGTTCCTTTAGACTGGCATGTGGTCACTTTCTGCCCCATCCTGTTGGTCAGCACATGGCTAACCCTAAAGCCAAGAGGTGGAGACAAATGTTTCTTTTCATCAGTGAGAAGAACTGCAGTCATATGATAAAAGGAATGGCTATAGGAGGGTGAAGCATAGAGTCAGTAATGCAGTTTACTGCAGTGGTTGTGAAAGTGACCCTCAAACTACAGAAGATAGGGAAACCTGAAGAGTTTGTGACTTCCTCAAGCAGGTGTTTTCTCCCTACGTTTTATTAAGGGAGGAAAAATAGATTCCTTTTAAGTTAAGCCACCGTGGATTTGTATCACATGCAGCTGAAGATACTTTCCAAGCTATTTAGAGAGCTTCTGGATAGCAAGGAGGTAAAGGGACCAATGACTTGGAGTCTCAGTGAGGTCAAAGGAGGGAACCCAGGGAAAGGAGAGAGAATGCTAACACATTTTGATTGGAGAATAGATATTTGTATTTGGTGATTTCAGGGGCAGTATAGTTTCTGATGGTGATGAGACTGTAAGTGTGACAAGTGTGGAAGAGAGGAAATTGGAGATGGAGAGACCGAGAATGGAGAAGCCAGGTGTGCAAGGAGTCTTCCATGTGGATTCTCGAGGCGTCAAGGGTGAGTGTCTTAGAGAGAAGACTGCACTCGGGATCTGAAACCTTCACAGCGTTAGGGAGAGCGGTCACTGGGGATCTGGAATCAGGGAGGGCACTAGAGCTAGACAGTAAGTGTCTTAAAGGAGCTTGGCATTTTCTAGGAAGGAAGAGGAGACACGTAGATACCCAAGTTCATATGTGTAGTCCAGGCTGCCCCTTGACAACCCCCTAGGCTTCTCATTTTATGACCCCCAGGCCTTTCCAGATCAGCGGATCTGAGACCAGCTCACTATATTTCTCTGCAGACCCAACTCTCCTCTAGTGACCTGGAGCCAGACCAGGAACCTGGGCATCATCTCAGAGTTTACCTCCTCATCCTGCCATTAAATCCTACTAATTTTATATCACAAATACGTTTCAATCTATCTCCTTGTTGGGGCTCAGCAAACAACACCCCAAAGCAAAGACCGCGGAAGCAGCCTCAGAAGCTAAATTTCTCACTGACCTTGTCTCCTTCTTCCTGTCTCTCCTTCCTTCCTCTTCCCAGAGGGCAGCCATAAAAACTGGAATTTTTTCTTTCCTAAGGAGAGTTTATAGAAACCAGAACCCCTTTGCCCCAAAGCCAACCATAAAACCTAAACATACCACTCTAACTTTCTGTGCAAGAGTGGGCCATAAAGAAATTAAGACCCGAGTTCGGGAAAAGTCCTGCACCCTACCCGGGATGAAGAAATGGAAGAATCTGAACAGACAGGCCTTGCTGGTTGTCCCTTCTCTATCAGCCTTGCATCACACCCTCTCGGCCTCATCATTTCTACATGGCCATCCTGGCGGCATCAACCTAAGAATAAATAATACAGATGGCTCACCGTGGCTTGCTGGGCCTTCCGCCCGAAGGCTCCCAAGTCATGAAAAATTGTGATCAGATAAATATATTGATTTCCTCTTGTTAACCTGTCTTTTGTTATGGGGTATCAGCCATGACTTTTATGATAGGCGGGGAAGGGATCACCCCTACACCCTCCTCTCCTTCGTACCCTATTTCAGGTCTCCATCACCCCCTGGGTCCCGCTGCCTCGTTCTCCTAACCGTGCACCCTGCCTCCTGTGTCTCCCCATGAAATCCATTATCTAACACCTCAGGGAACCACTCCAGCGCTGGAATCTGAAATCACGCTCCGTGCGAGAAGCCAATCACGAAATGCCTGCTTTGTCTCTCGGATGCATGAATATGAAAATGGGTTCCCGCAGCAAGCAGGATGGGGGAGTGGTCACTGGGGATGATGATCTGGTGACCCAGGAGGTGGACTTTCCCCAGGGAGTCCAGGCTTGTCCCATCCTGGGGAAGCCGCCAAGTGGAGCCCTCTTACCCACACCAACGGGATGGGCCTGGTGGCTGCGGCATACCCTGCATTGCTTGCTGCCGCCGCCTTGGAGGTCCCCAGGAGTGTGGGGCAGTAGCGGGTGTGCAGTGAGAGGGCTGGGGGAGGGGGGGCCAGATGGCAAGCGGGGTGGGTGGACAAGAACAGTGAGGAGGGGTTGGCAGCAGCTGCGAAGGATCAATGCCTTTTCCTGCTTCGTGTTTGCGTGTGTTGCTATCCCTGCTCAGATGAAAGAAATTCAAATAGTTATTGATTTTCGCTGAGGGGAGAATGTGGGGATCTGGTCTGGCTCCATTACATCCTTACCAGCCCCTACCCAGCCTACTTCCTGCCCTTGGCCCGGGCTGTAAATCCATACCTGCGTTCCTACCCTGGCTCTCCACACCAGCGTGGTCCCAGCCCCTGCCTAGCATCCCTTGACTTTGGGCAGCCAGGTGCTCAGTCAAAAAATGCTCACTTCTCAACTTGCCCTTTCAGTTAGAGAGGCCAGACACCTGCCTCAGCCCCAGGGGATAGGGAAAAGTCAAGCTAGGGGGTCAGTAAACCCTGGAGCTGGAGGGCCAATTCCAGCCTGCAGCCTCACCCCTG
Organism: Fukomys damarensis; assembly: GCF_012274545.1. Taxonomy (NCBI): domain Eukaryota; kingdom Metazoa; phylum Chordata; class Mammalia; order Rodentia; family Bathyergidae; genus Fukomys; species Fukomys damarensis. Next base: position 6,555,938 of record NW_022900935.1, read on the forward strand.
AGCTAAGAATGGTTCTTACATTTGTAAAGGTTTATAAATTAAAACAAAGGAAGAGTAAGGGAGGTGGCTCGCAGAGGCTAAAATGTTTCCTACTTGGTTCTTCTGCAGCAAAAGCCCAGGTTTCCATGTTTTTTGCCTTGTGATTTTATGGGTGATCCAAGCTGTTGAGGCACCAAGAGCTGACACCTGGAGCAGCACAGCTATAATCTCAACCCCCTGAGGGGCAGTGGGGCTCTGTCTCTCTCAGGCTCTTTGTAAGGGCTCTTTGGGCTCCAATCCCCACCCACAGCCTCCTTGTCCTCTGGGGAGAGACGCGGAAGATTCAGGGTGAGTCCAACTCCGACAGCTTCCCAGAAGCTCCCCGGGAAGCCTGGGTCCCCGATGCACAAACCAGACTCTGTGTCCCTCCCAGTGTCAGCTCCAGTGGCCACACAGGAGTTGACCTGCCCTGGGTACTGTGTTGGCCCTGGCTGCAGAGCTCCCGAGGCTGTGTGATGATCCCGGGTCTATCTCCCTGATGCTTTCATCCTTACGGGGTGACTTTGGGCAAGCCACCAAACCCCTCTGCCCCTCAGCTTTCTTAGCTTTCAAATGGGGATAACAGTTAAGTACCTGTGGAGGCCATTTTAAGTATTTCATGTAATGTGTTTTTCCTCTGGTACTGTGTCAGTATTTAGTAGAGAGAAATGCTAAAACAACAACATACTTTACCTGAATTTCTGGCCTGCAAAGAGTGGGCTTCACAATGTAAAGCCAGCGTCCTGCCCACAATGGGAGCTGGGGATCCAGCTCTCCCCTCTGTCCTTTGAGCTGAGAGTCATGTTGGGCAGGCTCCTGCTGAAATTTCTCATTACGAGGAAAGGTTTGATGGCCGTGTGACACCTGAAGGCATGTGTCGGGAACAGCCCCTTCGCAGGGCCAGGTGCTCCTAGGAAGGGCCAGAGCTTGGGGCTGCTGTGCAGCACCCACCCCCACCGGATGTGTAGGAATTAGCAGGAAGACGCATCGATCACCATTGGCAGTGGACCACGTGGGCTGCCTATTGATTTGAGGCTTGCCTCTCCCCAGCCCTTCCTCAGCCCTCCCCCAGTGGGCAGCGTGAGTCCCTGTGGCCTTCTGCCTCTGACAGCACTAGGAGGAGAGGGGTGGGGGAGGGACCAAGAAATCTCCCTGATCCCTCCGGACAAAGAGACCTGGCAGCTGCAAGTAATTCGGGACTCTGATAATCCCTAATCCCTGATCCAGCTCCATTTGCACATAAATGCAGTGCCTGGCTTCTGACCCCAGGGGTCCTGGGATCCGTTTGGGGGGCTTGTCCCCCTTTATTTCCTCAGTAAATTTTCATTGGCTGAAAGCCCCTCTGGCCTCCTGGCACTGAAAGAGAATTTCCCAAAGACAAGGCTTTCTCAGGATGGGAGAGAATTCCTGAAAATGGACTTCACAGGCCCCCAGAAGGCTGAGAAGGTGCCCATGGCCTGGTATACCTGGCTGTGCTATGGCTGTGGGGTCTTGGCCTGCTGCCTCCTTGGAGCTGGGGTTGGTTGAGAGAAGGGGTCCTGGGGGATTACTGTTGCAGACAAAACAAAGCGTCACATCTCAGGAACCAGAGCTTGCTGCTGAGATAGGACACATCTTGGTGGTCTTATTGAGGACAGGGTTGGCTATATGGAGGTGTATGTCTCTTTCTCTAGCATTTATTGAGAAATTACTATGTGCCCAGCACTGGGCTCAGTACTTGGGCAAGCATTCCATCCTTTCTCACTACAAGAACTCTAAAATAAAGTAGCTAAAATTATCCCCATTTTACAAATAAGGAAACTGCAGCTCAGATCATGGAAGTGAGGTGCTCAGTATCTTAGTGCTGGGAAGGGTCAGCGCTAGAATCAAGCATGTCCCAGTTGCAGATTGCCTTGCTGTGTCCGGCTGCTGGTGCATTCCTGAGAAGAGAGAGGACCCCAAGCACAGGGTGAGCATCCTCCTCTAGCGCATTGGAGCAGAATGGTCAAGAGCTTAGGATCTAGAGTCGGATCGCCTGCATTCACATTCTAGCTCCACCACTGAGTAGGGGCAGTGTGGTGAAGGCTGGAGCAAGAGGCCCCTGCCTGAGCCCAGGTGGCTGCTACCTGCCTCCTCCAGGTGAGAACTCTTTGTTTCCAGGGCAAGTGCTCCTCAGGAACCCTGTTCTTCTATTAGGTGAAGATCATGTTCCAGCTACTTGGGACACCACGGGTCCCTTTCCAACTGCTTCCAGGGCCTGTACTGGCCTTTTCCCTAGGGGCAAACCCCACCAGGTCACAGGGTGTGGTAAGGAGGGAGTGGCCTGTGGATGTCAAGATGCGTTGGGCGTCAGGGTATCAGAGGGGGGCTGAAGCCGGCATGGAAGTCTGCCAGGTGCACATCTGGCCTTCCAGATCCTTCTGCGTGTGTACTGGTCACAATATTTCATTTAACATATCATAATACGTAAGTGTCGAGGCTTATTAGATGGGAGGCCCCACCTGGAGTACCCCTAGTGTTCTGAGTGGCCTGGCTCGGGCACAGAATTGACCTGCCTGGGTTTAGATCCAGGGTTCTTCACAGGCTATGTGACCTTAGGAAAGTTACTAAATCCCTTGTGCTTCCTACCTTTTCATCTGTAGAACAACAGCGCTTGCCTCAGGATCACGCAAGAAAGATTATATGTGTACCGTTCTTAGACAGACCAACTCATCTGTAGTAAACCTGGCTTGGAATTAGCTTATTCCCATCTTGGAAGGGCGGTATTTAAAAGGATTCATCTAACTTCCCATGACCCTGGGTGCCAAGAAAACGTCAGCCGGGAAAGGTTAGGAGGGGTACTAAACGCTGGAGTTGAATTTCACCCCTCTTTTGCTGTGTAACCTTTTGCTAATTCCTTAGTCTCTCTATGTCTCTTTTCTGGTCTCTACGTTGGAGATGAACTGAGAGAAGTTAAGTGAGAAAGTATCTTTGATAATGCCCAACTGTTCACCTGCGTGTGATAAAAAGTAGATTATGTTCCAGTGTTTCTCTGAAAATTGTTCTTCCCTCCTTGTTTCTACCCTTTAGCAGATTTATGGTCACTTGCTTCATTTAACTGGCACACCCATGTGAGGGAGGTGGTCCAGGCTGTAAAGCAAATTTGGGGAGGGACATGATTTTCCTATGGCTGTAGGGCAATTAGTGTGAGAGCCAGGGCTTGGGCCCTGAGTCTTAGGGAAGGAGGCAGAGGGAGGCTCCCATCTTCTATGCCATCTATCTGTAAGCATAGCTCAGGAATAAGCCATGCAATTGTCACAGTCACCCTTAGGGGGCTGGGGGGCTTACAGATCCCCATTTTGTACTCGAGGAGACCAAGGACATGCAGTGTCTCTTCCAGAGTGGAGCCGTCTCTCTGGGCCAGCTCTCTGGGGTCGGACAGTGTGGTAAGGAAGCATTCCTAAAATCGGCTTTGAGAAGGCTCAGCTTTGCAATCCAATTTTTTGCTACCTCCAGAAGCATGGGGCGTAATGACTATGAGATGACTGGTACCTTCCCTTCCTGGATTGGACACCAGCTTCTTGAATTCCCTCAGGGGCTAACCTCTAATTTTAATATGTTAATGTGTGGAATCTAATGGCATATTTATTGCTTATGTAGATGCTAGTTATTTACATGGGAAACTGATTTATCTATTAGATAATTAGTAAACTTCAATAATTGCAAAAACCTTTTAGCAATCAGTTGACATTTAATTAACATACAATAACTGTCTTATTAAATCTACATTAAATGCCTATTGGAGTTAATTAAAACTCATACCTATGACTCCACATTCTTTGGGAATCCTCATTAAAGCTCACCAGTAAGAACGCAGACAGGAAAACTCCCTGGAAAGCACTTTGTAATGGAGCTGCTTGGGTGGTACTCACTTATCCGGTACTTACTCTGTCCTTAAAAAACAGCAAGCAAAACAGAAACAGGCTTTGCCTTCAAGGAACTTAGAGTCTGGTGGAGTGTGGGAATTAATCAGATAATCATACAGACTAATTTTATTCTTCAGGTCTTACAAGGGCAATGAAAAGCAGGTATGTGCTGGCAAAACCACAGGGTGGGAGCTTCAACCTGGCTTCCTGGTCAGGGTGGCTCCTTGAGCTGAGTTCTGAAAGTTAAGTAAGATCTAGGGAAACAGGGATAAGAAGGTGGTCTAAGGAGAGGGAACAGCATAGGCAAAGGCAGTGGAGGGCAGGGAGCATGGCCAGGAAGAGAGATAAAGCCCACCGTTTATAACAGGTAGCAAAGGGGGACAACAGGAAATGGGAATCAGTGTCTGGGTGCACATGTGCACTTGTGTGCATAGATGTGCACTTGTGTGCAAATGCACATGACTGGATTTGTGTCAGAGAAGGCCATTCTGGCTGCAGCAAGCAGAATGGGATGGTGGGGACATGAATGGACATGTATAAATCATCCAGGAGGTTACTGAAACTGTGCAGTGACAGGAGCTGGTGGTTTGGACTAGATAATAGTGGTGAGGATGGAAAGACACTGAAACATCCAACCATCAACAGTTGTTGACAACTGCAAAGGAAGGCTGCAGGAGGACTTCTTTCTGACTGCTGGAACTGGCTGGCTGGCGCCATTCACTGGGAGAGGTCCAGATAGCCGAGAAAAGAGAGGCTTTGCACTCAGAAGGGAAGTGAGCTGAAGATTTAAAATATGGTGATGCTTGGCTTCCCACACCAGAGATTCTAATTTAATTGGTTGGGTGACCAGCCACTCTAAAAGCCAAGTGTGAGAGTGAGTGGTCTACAAGGAGAAAATGTAAGAAAGTATGAACTGTGAAAAGGTCTCTGTTATCCACTGCCTTGGTCAGGGCATGGCTAGCTGGCTTGGCTCAGTTCTGCCAGGGCCATCCTCATGTGTCCGGAGATCCACGCTCAAATTGTCAATGCTCTAAGGAATGATCACACTGCTGTTGCAGAGAGCTTCTGGTGCTTCAGGCGCTGCACTGAATGCTTTGCTCCTTTTCTATCATTTGGTCTCCAAAACAGAATGCTGAACTGGGTCACACCCTCCATTTTACAGGCCAGGAGACAAAGGGCCCAAGAGCCAGTGTCTTGCTCACTGTCACACAGGTGGTATGAGGTGGAAACTGCGATTCCATCTCAGATCTGGTGGACTGCAAAGAGCTTGTGGACTATCCCCGTGGCATACAGCCAGTCTTCCCGTAAATCCAGATACAGGCTGTTTAATGTACTCTTCTCACAGGTTGTCAGACCAAGGATATTCACAGACATCTGAGGGAGGGTCCCCGTCCTTAGCAGGACGTTCTTGGCCTTGGCTGGAGAAGGAAGCCACGCATGTCTGTCTGCTGGTTTACTTCTCCCTTCCCCATGAACATCCTGCGGGTTTTAAGACATCAAAAGCTAACAGAATAAAGACAGAATTAATTATTGGGAATACTAAGAAATTATTGCAAAAGACCTCAAGTTATAGATCATCAAACTTCATTGATAAGACAACACTTTCCTAAGTAATTAAACGTTGCTTAGGAAAAAAGTCTTTGTGGTCAAAAAAGTTTAGAAACTGTTGGATCCTAATCTTCTATTTTGCTACTACAAAGCACCAATAGGTATAGGGAGAGCATGCATTTTTCCTGACCTTATTTAACCAAAATGCTACTTTTCTTTGTTCTTTCCAAAGAGTGCATCTGGCTCAGCCTTTCTCAACCTGTGGGGCCCCAAACAACTTGCATCAGAACCACCTGAGGGGCTTAAAAATGTGACTCTTGCTTGATCCCTGCTCTGAGATTATGCATCAGAAGTTCCCCAGGTGGGCCCTGAAAGATGGGCCATTTGATCAAGCACACGGCTGGGTGACTCTTGCTCCCACTAAGCTTTTCGAACTACTCTCCTAGAAGGATTCATGTTCTGAGAAACATGCTTTAGGAAGGACTGTGGTGGGTTGAATAAATAGATCTTAACTTCTGTGACGTACTCTTTACAAATTGGTATAGAGGCTATCATAAACATATTGCAAATGTAACTGGAATTATTGCCAAAGCTACGTTATTTTTTGTTAAACATTACTGCTTTCCCTCAGGTGGGACAACAAGCCCAATTTGCTTCCTGGGTTGGGGGTGAGGAGCTCTGAGATTCATGTCCAGTTCTCAGGTCCCCTAATATTGATAGGCTACTAACAGAGCTTCTCCAGCTGAGCCCTGGGCAACTGGGGGTAATGGGGTGCCTCAGACACTGGAGGAGGCAGGGAGCAAGGTTTTACGGACTTTCCTATTTTAATTAGAGCAATTCTACTATGATCTGCTTACATTTTGTTTGAAATCAGGTTTTGGCTGCTTTTTAGAGGTTAAAAAAAGTTTACTGACCACTGATGCAGTTCCCTCATTTGTCAGAGGAGGGATCTGTGACCCAGAGACGGAAAGAGACTTCTCTGTGGCCACCCAGCCTACCCGCAGCAGAGCCAGAATAGGAAACAAGACTCCCTGGCTGGCAGTTGGCCCCGAATTGCGGCACAGAAACTCAGGGCTGTTAAAATGCAGTCCACGGCCCAAGCGGCCAAAGTCAGCTGTAAGTCAGATCCGGGGAAGCAGTCCAAGGAGAGCTGGCGCCTTCCTCCTTGGGGCTGACCTCCCTCTCTGGCCTGGCCCTTCCCCTCCCCGCTGCTTTTCCCGAGCACCTAAGCATATGTATGAAGCGGAAATCAAACGCCTGCCTCGGACTTGACAGAACTGCTGAACTAAGAGCCATATAACGTCCTCTACTGAAGGACATCCCCTTGTCAAGATAAGGCTTGGTGAAGCTCCGCAGGAAGCCGGCTTCCAGGGAGGATCATGTATATTCATGGGGCTCCTGCCTGCCCACTGCCCCACCCCCAGGCTCCCCACCAGCCCGCTGACCGCCCTGCAGCCCGGGAGCGCTTGATGCTTGATGCTTGACGGAGCGAGCCGGTTTGGGAACCTCAGGCTGGCCCCGCCCCACGTGGCAGGGCTCTGGAGGGTGTGTGTCTGCCCTCTTTGATTTCCCTTTCCCTTTTTTTTTTTTTGCACTCTGGCACTGGGGACTCAGCCAACACACACAGTGGACACCTCAGCTCCGTGTTCGGAGCAGACCCTAATTTCCCCTGAGAGCATCTCCCTGGACCCTGCCGGGGAGCTTCTTTTCCTCATGTTCACCTCCAGACCTTTCACACTTCTGTGCTTTTGCTCGGTTTCACCCTTCAATCTGGGGTTGCCTTCCCCTTTCTCCTTTTAAAGTGCAGCTCACATGTAACCCTTCCCTGGGGCCCATGTAGGGCGCACAGAGGGAAGTGTAGATGATGTCCTGGTCACAATTCCTGTGGCCGGGCTGGCCACCGAAGAGGACCGCAGGCAGGGCAACTTACACAGCAAAGCTGTCACACAGCATTGGAGGCTGAAGTTAGCAGTGGGTTTCTTCTGAGAGTTCCCTCCTGCACTCGCAGGTGGCTGCCTTCTCCCTGTGCCTTCCGGTGGTCCTTTTTCTGACTGTCTCTCAGTTTCTTCTTATGAGGACAGCAGTCATATGACTTCACTTTTATCTTCATTATCTCTTTAAAGACCCCATCTCCGTAAACAGCTGTATTCTGAGTTCTGGGGTATTAGGGAGAAAGACTTCAACATATAAATTTGTGGGGGATACAATTCAGTCCATAGCACGGTGCAATAAAATTATCCTCCCATGTGGCAGTTTGTATTCTGCAAGTGGCTTTATTATGCACATGAAATCTGTGAATCAGGACACCAGGGTGGCTTGTCTCTGCCCCACAGTGTCTGTGGGGAAACTCAGAGGCCGAGGCTTGGGCTCTCTGAAGACTCCTGCCCTCACCAGCCTGGTCCGTAGAGTGGGATGACACCAGGACTGGGATGGCCATTGAAAGCCCTTTCCACACAGCGTGGCTGCATACCATGGTGACTGCAGGGCACTGGAGCTTCTTACCTGTGGCTCAGGGGTCCATGAGCAAATCTCCAGTGGACAAAACAGAGCCTCATTGCCTTCTAGTACAGGATCGCTTCGTTTGTCCTCTGTTGATTGGAGGCACAGACCACCTAGACTCAAGGGAGAGGAAATTGGTTCCATCCACATTGGAAAAGAGCCTATGGGAAGTAAGGTTTGGGTGTGGCCACTGCTTTTGGCAAATGCAGTCTGCCATGACTGAGGTAAAGAGACCTCAAAGGGACACTTTGCAGTCACCACCATGGGCCATGCTGGAGACTCTGGTAATCAGAGGAAAGCAATTTTGGTTCCTTGGTTCTATTTTGCATATGTGCATGTTTGAGGGTTCAATGTCTTTAATCTTCATGTTTATGAGCTATAAAGACCACATCTCTTGCCCGCTAGCCGTTGGCTTTGGAGGTCAGTGAGAAATTCCTCTAACAGCAATCAACACCAGGCAAGAAACATGATAAATACCCATGGTTCTTGAGTGCCCTGTGGGTTGAATATTTAGAATCATCTGTTTATTTAATCAGCATACATTTCTCCAGTGCCTTCAGGGGGTCCAACACTGTGTTTAGGAACTTATCCATCACTTGCACAGTAAACAGTATTTGTGGATTTTGTCATTCAACAAATGGTGTCATTGTTCAGTCACTCAACAAACACTGCTAGAGCATCTACCCTGGGGAAAGAAGGGACTCTTAGCAGAGGGGGCACTCTCCAGCAAGTGCATCAGGCAGAATTCTAATAGCATCATGTGTTTCATTTTGCCCATTACGACACCATTATATTTTAAAGCTTGTCTTTCTAACTCTCCTATTTTTCTTCTACACTGCATTCCTGCTATACGGCTCCAGTTTCTCTAGCCATTAGGAAGGTATTATAGTTACTGGAGATTCATCTATCATTTTATGAGCCTCTTTCAAGAGAGGAAATAACAGGTTGTTTCAAGTGGGAAGTGACGGCTCACAGAGCCTTCGGAACAGGAGTTCTGCTCCCAGGGGATCAGCCAAGCGGTGTTTATCTTTGACACAATAAGCAAAAGATCAGAAATGATTACAACAAATAGCAGAGTAAACAATCCATCCACAGCAAAGGGCACCTGCCAATTGCAGACTGTGGTCCCGATGGCTCCATCATGCTCTGAGGGACACGGAGGGTGGCATGGCCCCGGGCTCACTCTTTCCCTGCTCTGAAAGCCTTGGCGTTTAGATGCCGAAGTGAGAATACTTCAGAGGGTCTCCCCGCCCGGACTCAGAACGCCCTTCAAGTTCTTGGGACTTCGTTTTGGTCACGGCTTCATCCTTGCTGCCTAGAACAATGTCTGCGCGTCCTAGGCATTCAGCAAATCCTGTTCAGAGGGAAGCGTGCATGTCCGAGTGACTTGACCCGCGCCTGTGTCTCCAGCTCCAGCTCTCCATTCCCTCTCTTAGTTTTTGCTGAGTTCCTAGTTCTAGAATCCAGCATCTTCCTATCTTCCAGGGCTCCTTTGCACGCTCTACCTCCCTGCTTGGAAAATCCTCCTCAACCTCTTCCCCAGCCACTCCTTATACCCTTTCAGCTCAGGGCCGGTGCCCCCTGCCTATCTGTCCTAAGGCCACTTTCTCTTTCACATTCACTGTCATAGTTCTCGTGCTCCTCTAGGGTAGTGCTGGAGTCTTGCTCACTGTTTTCCACCGCAGGGACAAGCAGCCCAACACTGCACATCCATGCTCCCTGTGCACGGTGCACAGCTACTGCGGGGAAGCAGCTGCCTAGCCAGGGCTGCATTTCTCAGCCTGGCTCCCATTCAAGCAACTGCTTCTTCCTGCAAATGTGAGGGGAAGTGGCATGTGTCACTTCTGGACCAAATTTTTGAAGTCAAAGGCTCTAATCCTTCACATCCTCTCTCTTTCCTCCTTCTTCAGTTGGATGCAAAGGACCCAGACACAGAAGGACTCCGAAGAGGCACTGTGGAAAGACCTTAAATTGCCTAGTCATCAGTTGAGTCAAGTTTCCCAGGAGAGAGGACCAAAGGGACCATTTGCACTGGACTTTGCACAAGTGTAGAGTAGACTTGTATCATGTTACACTGCTGACACTTTGAGGATGCTTGTGATAGTGGCCAGCATACATTGGCTGCTTTATCTCAACAAGTATTTGTCAACAGGCAAGTTTCTGGGCCACAGAGACCTCATGCCGTGTTTGGGCGGCCACCCAGCCCTAGCACTTCCCAGGAACCCATGGTCTGGCTGAGGAGAATAATTTGGAAGTCAGTTCACATCATTGTTAAAAGCATCAATTTATTAGATTAAGATGGACTGAGCCGTGCACCACTGGGAAACATAAAGATTCTTTGCTCATGGATAGAAATGGCGTTATTCAATGAGCATCTCAATTAAAACTGGCAAATAATGGCCTTTGACAAAGCATATTAAATGAAGTGTTAGTCCCCCTACTCCCCATAGTGCTATGAAGTCCTGCAGATGCCACCTCTAGCTTTTCCATTTTCCTTGGCCTAACTCGATCCTTTCCCTCTGTTTTTCTCCAGGGTAACTAGAATATTCTGGGGCTGCAACGTCCCAAGAGAGGGGGATTGGCCAGAAGAGCATAACTCTGCTAGATTCACCTCTCATAGAAACAGGCTGTCCTTCGGGGCTTTGGCGTGTGAGCCACGTCACCACAGGGTATAAAACCCAGGGAGCAGCTTCCTGAGTCCCCCAGCTACAGTTCTAGGGGATGCACTGTCCAGACTTCATCTGCCCTGGGCAGCTTTCCTGAGCCTTGCGGGGGCTGGGATCCCAAAGAGTCTTTAGCTTCTGTGGTCCCTTATTGCTCATTGGTAAGTGACAAACCTACATCATGTTACTTGTATGTCTGGTGCATATAACCTGTAACTAACTGGACAAGCTGGTAACCAGTGCCCAATGAGTCTGTGTTGAGAGCCCTTCCTTGACATCTCCTCTGCCCAGTCCTGGTTCAGTTCTCATTTCTCTCTCAACCACCCGAGAACCCCTGAATTAGTATCCTCCTCTCTGCTGCTCAGATGTGGCCAACACTCACTCTTACCATCTCTGCACCTCCCGAATCGTAACTGACAGGTTGTTCTAAAAGCCAGAACAGACCTCACTGCTGCCTGCTGCATTCTGGCCAAGACCACACTCCTTATCTAACATCCAAGCCCCTTCCAAGGTGGCATCCGTGATTTTCTCCCTCACCTGTCTCCCATGAGTCTCTTTTACTCCCACAGTGTTTTGGGGAATCTAAATCCATCTCCCTCCATTTGTACCCTGAGAATTTCTGCATGGGAGACTTTGCTTTTCTTCCTGTCAGTGTGTGCCCAAGCTTCAAAGCTCCCCCAAAGGCCACCTTTCCCATGGAGCCGATCTGGATTGTCCTCCTCTGAGGTTCTGCAGCGCCTCAGCTGTGCCTTTTGGGGGGCTTTTCTTGGAAAGCAGGGCCAGTGAGCAAGGCTGGGGATCCAGGGAGGTGAAGTGGGAAGGAGGGGTAGCCTGTGTAAGGACAGGGTCCCGAGTTGGTCACCACTGCCCAGCTTAAGAACAGACTGTTAGGATTGTTTGCCTGCGGGGGATGAAAGGTGTCCCCAGAGGCGTTAATTAACTTCCCTTCCAGGATGCACATGTGTAGTTCCGGGAGGTTCCCCCTGGGTCTCTCTCCGGGACTTCAGAGAAGACCAAGGCAGGAAGTGAGAGGCATGTGTCATCGCATGGCCATGCAGGTTTCACCTGCAAGAAGTTGGTCAAAACCTGTACAGAGCTGGCCACCCAGTGGGGCTGGAGTGACAGGGATGCTGCGTTGTTTTAAAGTGAAATGTAAGGGATATAACTTATAATCCTCCCAGTCTAACTACTATTACAGGTTTTGTGTACATATTGTTTTCTTTGTCTCTTCTAGAGATTCTTTGAAGATAAGAACTTTCCCCCCCACTAAGTTTATTGGTACATTTAAAGTGAACAACACAGTTACACGTATCAGTGGGATCTTGTACCTTTACACGATGTATCTTGGTTCTTATTTTTTTCCCCATACCCCTGCCCTCCCGTCAACCCCTTTACACTTCCCTGTTTACAAAGACTTTGTTTCCTTTTTTCTTTTCCCTTATTTCCTGTCCCCTCCCCTTCCCACTTCCCCTTTAGCCATTTTCTTCCTATTTCACACTCTCAGTTATACCATTTGAACCTTATTTACACTTTTAGTTTTTCACACTGAAGATAAAAATTATATTGTCTCTCCAGTATCCAGCCTGGGTCCTGGTAATAGAAGGGCTCAATTATACTGAACGAAAATATTCAAGTGGTTGTTTTACTACGCAGAGAAAAAAAATATAATATCCAAAGAAAATCCTCCTTCAAGATGAATTATGAAAGAATGGGGGTTGGGTAGCTATATCCAGAGAAAACCTTCAACTATGCAGTAATAATAATAGCTAATTGAGCTGGGCATGGTGGTGCACACCTGTAATCCCAGCACTCCAGAGGCAAAAGCAGGAGGATCACAGCAAGTTTGAGGTCAGCCTCGGCTACATAGTAAGTTCAAAATCAGCCTGAACTGCATAGTAAGACCCTATCTCAAAACGCCCCCCCCCAAAAAAAAGCTAATTGTTACATGTTCTTGCTGTGTTCCAGGTGGTTTATTTATTTATTTTTTTTCCTTTGGTACCGGGGATTGAACTTGGGTCTTTGCGCTTGCAAGGCAGGCAGCAGAACCACTGAGCTAAATCCCCGGCCCTGTTCCAGGTATTTTAAAGTGATCTCTGATAAGCTTATTTGACTCTCATAATACCCAGAGAAATCAGACATCATTATTATTCCCACTTTACAGATGGAGAAATAGAGGCAGGGAGGATCAAACAATTTGCTCAAGTTCTCATGGTTTTGAGGAGCAGAGCTGGAATTTGGTCTGGGTGGAGGTTTAAGCCCTGCACCTGGGCCTGTTGGGAATCACATCCATTGCACAGCTGCAGGGACTGGGTCAGGCCAGGGTGGGGCCCCCGTCTGGTGCTCCTACCACTCCCCTCCTAGAATCCAGTGGAGGCAGGGGATTGGCTCAAATTTATTTTTGCTAAGGCTTCTGATAAATGTCTGCAAATGTCTATTACATTCTTATTAGCTCCTATTTCTGTCCATAGAGAAAAAACAAAATACAGGGAATTATCTTCTAAGTATTTCTTTTTCTGTTTGTAAACCAAAAATAAAAGAACACACAGACCCGAATAACAAGCAAAAGATAACTGCAAATGAAGAAACACAAATAATAAGGAAATGAAAAAAGTTTTATCTTACTTATGGCCAAAGGAACAAATAGAAATAATCCTCTGCCTTTCCCTCCTCTAACTTTCTCACTGTGTGATCAGAGCTGGCTTGGCTGGGACTCTGGGGAACAGGTTCTGCCATTCCCTGATGTGAACCCTTCCCCTGCTAATTGGGTAATATATATTAGAAGCCTTAAAAGTTCCCACATGCTTTGATCTGGAACAGATCCTGAAGAAACAGTCTAGGATGTATACAGAGATTTAATTATAAGTGTATTTACCAAAACATTGTTGATGGTAGTGAAAACGTGAAAGCAATTTCAGTGTCTGACAATCGGGCTGGTGATATATCACAGTGGATTACTAGGCAGTCATTAAAAAATAATGTTGTGGAATATAATATTTAATGGCATAGAAAGATGTACATGATAAAGTGTTAAGTGAGGGAAAGCAGGTTACAAAACAGAGAAATTAGTGAGGGCGATAAGACATGAGCATAAACAAACATGAGTTGGAGCCTAGACGGCAGGGGGAAAAAAGTACATGCCCTGAATCTAGATTGCAGAATTGAAACCCCAGCTCTGCAAAAAAGAAAAAAAAAATTAGCTATGTGAGCTCAGGTAGGTGACTCAACCTCTCTGGGCCTTCACGGCCTCATTTGGTAATTGGGGATGCAAAATAGCATCTATCTGAATAAGGAAGCACATATATAGTGCTTGGAAGAGTGCCTGATACATTGGAAGTCCAAATTTTCAGTGCTGTCTGGAATCTGAGGAAAAGCAGCGCTCACTTTCTTGCAGGAGATATGGGTCCACTTCAGAGATGGCGGCACTTGCTTTTGCGGAATTGTTTCGGTCTTGAACAATGAGGGGCCTCTGTAGGTGGAGCAAGAGCAGGGGTGAAAAGTTTCTCCCAGGAGGCTCGAGACAAGGCTTGCCCAGATTCTTGCCCAAGCCTCTGCTCCACTGAGCTGCAGTGGCCTTGGGAAGTTCAGAGCTCCTGGGACCAAGGGAGGTTACTGTGGAGGTTGCTCTTGGTCTCCGCAGCAGCCCCCCTCTTGAACAATGAGGGGCCTCTGTAGGTGGAGCAAGAGCAGGGGTGAAAAGTTTCTCCCAGGAGGCTCGAGACAAGGCTTGCCCAGATTCTTGCCCAAGCCTCTGCTCCACTGAGCTGCAGTGGCCTTGGGAAGTTCAGAGCTCCTGGGACCAAGGGAGGTTACTGTGGAGGTTGCTCTTGGTCTCCGCAGCAGCCCCCCTCTGCGCCTAGGTGGGGCGTTTCCTTTGCTTGTCTGTGCCCTGCATTTCCCATTTTGCTAAAAGAAACTGCCTTGCCAATTTCAATACACAAAGTGAAGCCTTGTATTTTAAGAAATGCACATGCTTTTATTTTGTTAAATAAAATAGTTGTGTTTCAAAAAAAGTTTCTGCCAAGCCAAACTTTAGGCAATACATTTACAGCATTCTTGTGCATTGGAGCCTCAAGTGACCATTTAAGTCACACAACTGATAGTGGAGAAGGTAGCAGGAGTCTGGAAAGTTTTGCTCTGGAGGGCAGGGTAGCATTGTGCTGAATTCCTGGCTATGAACTCCCACTCAGGTACTGCAGACAAACCTACAATCCTTGTACTGGGGTCAGGGGAGCAAAAGGAGGCAGATTTGCTCAAGATGAAGATGATTTTTTTTTTGTACCAGGGATGAAAAACTCAAGACCTTGTGCTTCTGAGGCAGGCAGTAGAACCACTGAGCTAAATCCCTGGCAATTGAAGATTTTTGTTTTGATGGGCAAAACTAATCAGAAAAGAAGCAATAGCAATAGTGGATAGACAGTGAGCTTCCCATCACTAGGGGCATGTAAGCCAAGGCTGGAGGACTCTTGGGAAATGGTGCTGCGAGATTCCTTAACGTCTGGTTTTTCTTCCAGCTCTGGGATTGCACTGTTCCACGACATTTTATTTTCTTTTTTAAAAAGTTAATTATTTTAACAATGAAAGATTTCAAACATACAGAAATAAAGGGAGAAATAATATAATAGAAACTCATGGTACTATCCAGCTCTAAGATGTTAATATTTTCCTGTATTGGTGCAGCCCTCTCGTCTGTTTCTAAGGAAAAATAGCCACAGAAACAGCTCAAGCCCCCGTGTTTTCTTTCCTTTTCAGAGGTATCCATTAGCTGTCAGTTTTTCTTTTTTATTAGCACGTTTGCATTGCACAATGATCACATTCCCTGCGGGGACTTGGTACATGTACGTAGCACATTTCAATTCTTTTCTCATCCCTCCCTCCTCCCTTCCATCTTTTTTGTTGTTGTTGTTGTTTTACTTTTGAAATTAGAGCATTCACAAACACTATGTAGGGTTGCCTTTTGTGTTCTCAAAACTAACGTCAATAGTGTTTTACTGACAGCATCTCTTTGCAACTGATGTCTTCCATTTAATGTTGTTTTCAGACTTAACCATGTGGATGCACAAAAATTTAGTTCATTTGATTTCAGCAGTAGCACAATCACTCATTGTATGAATGAACCCGGCGTGACTGATTTATTCTGTCTTCATGGACATTTTGGTTGCTTCCCAACTTTTCTTTATCACAATATCTAAAAGTGAAAAAGCTGGATTATATGATGCGCACATCTTTAACTTTACCAGATGTTGGCGAGGTGCTCTGGAGAGCGCTACACCCATTTGTAGGCTCGTTAGCAGTGGAAAAGTTCTGATTCTTTCCACCCTCCGAAATATGTGATGTTATCGGCTATTTTAATTTTTGCAATCTGATAAGCACGAAAAGTTATTTCAGTGTTGCTTGCATTTATTTTCTTCCCTGCCTCCCTTCTGCTCTTCCCTCCTCTCCTTCTCACTCCATTGCTCTCTGCCCCAGAACCCCAGGTACCCTAGTCTGCTTGGCTCTAAAAGAAATGCTTCTAAACATCGGCCATTGAGTTTTCGTAAATACGTCTTACCAGGCTACAGTTCCCTCCCTGGTTTAAGAGGTTTATTAAAATCCCAAATTAATACTATGGGACTTTCATCAGCTCTCTTTTAAAATCGAGAGAAATGCTCGCATGGTCATTCTATTTTAATTTGTTAGTCTGGCTAATTAAAATGATAGGTTCTTTTCTTTTTGCCTCACTGGTAAAAATGAGTCAAATATTTCAGATATAATTGAAGCCCTATGTGCTCTGAACAGAACCCGTTCGCTTCCTTCCTTCTCCTGCAGGAAACACCACCCTCAATTCAGTGTTTACCATTCTCATGCATATTTTCATACCGTTGCTACATATGTATGCGTCATAAACAATATGTGGTGTTGTTCTGCATGTTTTCAAAGTTTATATAAATGGTGTCTTACTATGCATATTCTGCAAATTGCTTTTCCATTTTGATACTTAGCTGTAGTTCACAATGACACTGCATTGTGTCACTGCATGGTGATACATTCTTGTTTAGAAACACGATACTTTTAAAACATTTTAGTTACTTCAAATCACGGTACAGATAAACGTCTTATAAAAGATTCTTCCCTGAACAATGCAAGACTACCTCTTATATTTTTTTCTCCCAATGTTGTTAAATATGACCAATGTTAACATACGCAAGGAAATGTAATTAGAGATCTGGTTTTTCATATTCTCACCAAAATTTGGTGTTATCAGGCTCTCCATGTTTGCTAGTTTTGTAGCTACAGAATGATATCATAGCATTGTTTTAATTTGAATTTCTACAATTTGCTGGTATCGTACATATTATCATATATCTCCTCATTGCTCGATTCATATTTTTGTCCTCTTTTTTTACTGATTTTAAAACTAAAAATATGTGTATATTCTGAAAGTTAATCATTTATTAGTAATATACATCACAGAGCTATTCTCCTAATCTGTGACCTGTCATTTCTTCTAGCCTTTTAAAATTGTGAAACGAAACCTATAGTCAAAAAGAATCTTAAGACACAAACATGTTCACTATAATTGCACAATGAACACCGATGGGAATTACCATTCATTCAACTGGATAAGTAGGATGTTGTCACTTTCAAAAACCTCTCACGTATCCCTTTCTGCAAGTATAGTATTTATATTAGTTGGGTGTAAATTCAACTATCCTGATTTTTATTGGTCACACTCTGCTTTTCTATCTACTTTAGCCACCTTGGAAGAATCCTGAAACATTATAGATTTAGGGTTTCCTTCTTTTGAATCTCACATAAGTGAAATCATGTTGTACCTTCCTTTGTGTCCTGCTTCTGTGACTCGGTCTGTGTTTGTAAGATTAGTCCTTGTTGTGATATGGACTTTAGCTCCTCATCTCTGATAGTGCTGTTTGATCAACTGAACATTCCACAGTGTATTTGTCTGTCCTACTGTTGATTTTCTTCCTTCTTGGTTTTTAAATAATTCAATCAACATCACAATGAACTTGTTGTTCATGTTTCAGGTGCGCATATGCGTGAGTTTCTCCAGGGACTAGAACTGGGAAGGGAGTTTCTCAATCATAAGGTATGCATACTTTCGACTTGATTAGAGAGTGCCAGACTATTTTCCAAGTGGCTGTTGTGGCTTGTCTTTCACTTTGCTGTGGTGGCTATTGTTGAACAATATTTTAAATTAAAAGTCAAATTTATTTATTTATTTACTTTTTTTGGTCTTATAGTATCTTGTTTAAGAAATTCTCCTCTATAGTTTCCTAAACTTCAAAATTTTTTTTCCTTTTCTATTTAGGTTTTTAATCTACCTGGAATTAATTTTTGTATATAATAAAAATCAAGAGCATTTATGTTATTTGTTATTTATTTTTCAGTAAAGGTGGCCAATTGTCTCAGTGCCATTTATTGAAGATATCATTCATTGTTTGTTGGTTTGTAACACACCCTCTGTCACGTACCAAGTTTCCAGGTAAAAGTGAATATTTTTATTGAGGAGGATTTTTTTTACCATTTTATTTCTTTAATGGCTTGATTTATTCAGGTTTTCTACTTCTTAAGACACTTTTGGTAATTTTTATTTTCTAGAAATATAAAATTTATCTAGGTTTTTAAATTTAAAAGCGTACTGCTTGTCATGACCTATCATGGCTTTTGAAGTCTTGATTTTAGTGTTTATCCCCTTCTACATCCCCAAGTTTGGGCATTTATGCCTTTTTTCTTGTCTTTTTTTCTTGAGTCTTTTTAGAGAGACAAATTTTCTCTTCCTTTATCTTTTCTATTGTTTTCTTGTTTTTTATTTCATTAGTTCCTATTCTTAACTATAATATTTCCTTTTTAAAAATCTTGTTTCTATTTATTCTACAGCTTCTTTTATTGATTCTTGAGTTAAACATAGCTCCTTTGTTTTCTAATTTTATTTTAATTATGCGTTTTTGTTACAAATCCTCTTATCACTACTCTTCTAGTTACATAATTTTTATATGCAGCCTTCAATTACAATCCAGGTTAAGTATTTTGTAAATTCTAGTGTGACGTCTTCTTTTACAATGAGTTCTTTAGGAATACATTAAAAAATTTCTAACGCGTTTATTTGTCTTATTGGTTTTGAATTGATTTTTATGGTTGCTCTCTAACTTAGTTTTACCACAACAAGAAAAAATGGTCTATATAGTATTGAAGTTTGTTGTTTAGACTTTTTTCTCTGTGTTCTATTATTATAAAGGATTCATGTAAAATAGAAAATAATGCATTTTTTTTTGTATTTACTGGTTGAAAACTCTATGTACATTTATTAGAAAATGTATTGATTCGGTTGCTCAAGATTTCTATCCCTTAATATTTTATGTACTTGTTTCTAAGATAAGTTTGTTAAAAATATTCGACCATAAAACAAAACTGAAAACAAACCTCACATTTTTTCTAATTTTGTCTTTTTCTGTATTGTATATTTTGAGGTAACTTTGTTAGGTTTGTATACATTCATTCATTGCTACATTTCTTTGGTTCTTTGCTTTCTTAATATATGTAATATGCATTCTATGTGGATATTATATATGGTATATTACATATAAATTATGCATACCTTTAAAATTATTGGGTGTTACACTTTAGATTTTAGTTTGTCTCATATTAATAATACTACACTAGCTTTTGTTGTAGGTAGTTGTACGGTTCACCTTCCATGCTTTCATTTCAACCTTTCTAAATGATTTCGCTTCAGATGTGCTTCTTCTGCTTTTGTTGGATTTAAATCTATTCGTACGATTTATTTTAGTAGGTGGACTTATTATTATTATTATTTTTTTTTTTTACTTTTTGTCTTAAAAGCAGATCCTGAAAGAAAGAAGAAGGAGCCAGAGCAAGGGAAAATGGAAAGCAAATAGAAAGCCATAAGACAAGGCTCACCCTTGACAGGCGTACTCAGTCGGCCTGTTGGCCCGTCCCCACAGAGGCGGTGTAGAGACACACACTCCAGGGAGGGAAGGAGAGGAAACTTATGTATCTCTTGGCTCCTTCCTATCGCCTATCTAGTCAAACTTGCCCACTGGGGATTTAACTCTTCTGAACTTCACTTGGAGTTACCTGGTCTGTACACTGGGGCATAAAGTGCCAACTGAGTAGGAGAAGACAGAGTGTGGGCAGTGGCCTCCACCCACAGATGCACAGAGTTGGCTGTTACTTGGCAAGGTCTGCAGAGGAGTAAGAAGCTGCCTCCAGGAGACAGATGAGGTCAGTGTGTACAAGATACATCTCATATATTGTTTGCAAGTATGTATTTGTATATTTTTATCATATTATTTCGTATTTAATGTTTTCTCTTCCTTACTTCTTTTCCTCCTTTTCTTGCCTTGTGTTGAATACAAAAATTTCCCTACATCTATCCTGACCCCCCTACTTCCCCTGATATGGCAATTTGGAAAACAGACTGCATTTTTTTGTCTTATAGTAGTTATCCTTCAGTTTTTCATACTTTTTACTACATTCATACACCTAAATTCACATTTTTTCCTAGTATAGTTAAGTCATTCAATATCTATCTTCTTTCCAAACATGACAAAGACTTTAACACTCTTTTACTGCTCATTTTGTACACCATTCTCACAGTTATTGTCATATCTCTTTTACCTATTATTATTTTTTTATTTTTTATTTTTTGGGTACTGGAAATCAAACTCAGGACATCGCACTTGCCAGGCAGGCACAACGCCACTGATCCCTTACCTATTTTTTTTTTTTAAATCTCTTTCAGTTAATAAATAACTAAATTTACTCATATTTTAGTTCCTATTTCATTACCTTCCCTTTAATTTCACTTTTTTCTTGTTGAAGTAGATCTTTTAGTAGATCTTTTTAATTTTTTAAATAGTTGGCCAGTTTTTGTTTTTGTTTTCTGTGTATTTTTGGCCAGCCCGAGAGATCAAACCCAGAGCCTCACACAGGCAAAACAATCACTTGGACGTTGAACTACATTCTCAGCCCTATTTTTATTTTTCAAAATGGTCATAGTGTTTTAGATGTACAGAAAAGGTTGAAAATAAGTACAGAGATTTCCCGTATGCCCTGTACAGTTCCCCTATTCTTAACATTTCACACTAGAATGACATGTTTGTTATAATTAAGGAACCTATATGGATGCATCACTACTAGTTCAAGTCACACTTTACTCAGACATCTTTAGTTTTTACCTAACATATTTTTTCTGTTCCAGGAGGCCGTCTAGGAAACTACCCAACATTTAGCCACCATGTCTCCTCAGGATCCTTATAAATGTGGCATTTCTCAGACTTTACTTTTTATGCCCTTGACAGTTTTAAAGAGTACTGGTTATTTTGTAGGGTGCCCTACTGTGGAGATTTGTCTGAAGACTCGGGCTATGGTTTTTTTGGAGGAAGACCAGGCACACAACGTACTATCAGCATGATCTGTGACTGTTGATGTTGGCTTCCATCACTGGCTGAGGCAGTGTTTGTCAGGTTTCTCAACTGTAAACTCCTCCCTGCCCCTTTTGCTTTGTGAACATTTGGAAGGAAAATGGCACGTACAGTGCACATTGGAGTGGGGAGATGGGGTTCCCCTTTCTTCAGAGTGTAGTATACACATTATTAGAGATTCTTCTTTTTGGGAGATCTCTTAAAAATCACTTATTATATTTATTCAATCATTTATTTATAAAATATTGGCTCATTACTATTTATTTTATTTTATTTTTTTGGTTTTTCGAGACAGGGTCTCACTATGTAGTTGACACTGACCTATAACTCTCTATGTAGCCCAGGCTGGTCTCGAACTCACAGCAATCCTCCTGCCTCAGCCTCCCGAGTGCTGGGATTACAAGCATGCGCCACCACTCCCACCCCTTACTATTTATTTTATATTTTGGATTTAATCTGATACACCTTATTTATTTTGTTGTTTAAAGTATTCCGGCAGTTTCTATTTGCCCTGGTGCTTCTTTGACATACCCTCTTCAATATGTCTCTTACTTTATGGCGCTACAAAGAGGCTCCAGAATCCTCTGGTCTAATTCCCGCTTCACTCTGAGATTCATCCATTCATTCATTTTTCTCTAGGATCTTTGGTTCCTTTTATTGGAGAATGGTATTAGATACCAAGATCTGAACTTTATGTGTGCTATTGCTGCTGATGTGTCATTTCTTTCAGGGTCTCTCAGCTGATACAACAAAAATTTTCTGTGTTTATATTAAGCGATATGTTAGTGCGGGTTCTCCACAGAAACAAATGGGATATAACCAATGACCAATGAACCAATGTACATAATACATACCTGCATCAGTTTACTATAAGCAATTGGGTAATATGATTATCAAGGCTGAGAAGTTCGAGATCTTTAGATGACAATGTGAAAAACCAGGAGAACAGATGGTCTAAGTTACCATCCAAATCTGAATCTAAGTTGAAGGCAGGAGAAGATATCAGGACTGGGATCCAACTCAGGATCTTGCTCTTGCCAGGCAGATGGAGTGCCTGAGCTAAATCACTAGCCCGGGAGATGATATCCGAATCTACTGATTCAAATGTTAATCTCACCCAGAAATGCCATCACTGACATGCCCAGAAATAATTCTAGATAAATATCTGGGTACCCCAGAGCCCAGCCAAGTTAACACACAATATTAGCCTTTGTGATGATTCCATTAATATTTCTGTAATTAACCATTTACATCTGTATTAAGCTAACCATGAGTTCATACAGTCATGTCCCACTCTAATAGAAGTTATCGTAACTCTCACCACAACAGTGAGGACCGTGGCTCCTGACATCACCCACCTATTTACTGACTGTCCTGTCCGAGAATACACATATTTTGATGTCAGAATTGTTGACCCAGACCTCTGTGAAGAGCAACAACTTTATCATTTAGAGTGCTCAAGGGCAGTCCCTTCTGGTCTTCAGTTTTACCATTCAAATACCTTTCAAAGGTATTGAGGTCAGCACCTTTTTTAGCAGCCCTTTCAGTAAGGCTGTTTCAGGCCTTTATAATACTGTTAGATTTTCTTATCAGAGTTTGCATTCTTTCCTGTGGTCCCTGACTTCCTAGTTGATTTTTTAAAATTTGCATAAAGTTCCACTGTTTTGTGTTCTATGGATTCGACAAATATATATTGTAATGTATCCAGCATTACAATATCATACAATATAGTTTCACTGCTCTAAGATATTTCTTATTCTTTCCCTATTTATTGCTTCTCCCTACTCCCAAGTCCCTGTCAAACACTGATCATCTTGTTGTCTATAATTTTGCTTTTTCTGAAATGTTATGTAATTGGAATCATAAACTACGTAGTTTTCCTACTGTCTTTTTTCATCTAGCAATGTGCACCCAGATCTTTTCGTGGTTAATGGCTTGTTTTTTATTGCTACATAATATTCTTTGTATGCGTGTAGCACAGTTTATTTATTCATTCACCCATTAAAGGACATGTAGGTTCCAGTTTTGGGAGATTATGGTTAAAACATCTAAAAACATTCCCATGCATGTTTTTATGTGAGCATGAATTTTCAAATCTACTAGGTAAAGTGTTTCGGAGTGTGATTGCTGGATTGTCAGGTAAGGCTGTATTTGAGTTTCATGCTCTACTGACTGAGCTAGCCAGGCACCTGGCCATATTTAGATTTCCAAGACATCATGAAATTATCTGCTGAAGTGGCTGCACTATCTTGCATTTCCATCACCACTGAGTAAGACTTCCTTTAGTTTCACAACTTGGCCAAAAATTGGCATTGTTAGTTTTTTTTAATTAAAAATTTTAGCTGGGGATTTAGCTCAGCGGTTCAGTGGCCTGCCTTGCAAGCACAAGGACCCGAGCTCAATCCCCGGTACCCCCCAAAGAAAAAATTTTTTTTGGCTATTGTAATAATTTTGTTGTTTAATGGCAAATCTCTGATGACATATTAAGCAAGTTTCACATGATTGTTTTTATTTATATATATTTAAGTGAAGTGTCTACTCATGTCTTTTGTCAGCTTTTAAATGAGTTTATTTTCTTATTGTTAAGTTTTCAGAGGTTGTCTGATGTTGCTGTATCATTTGGATAAATAGTTATTTGTGGGTTTTGGTTTGGTACTGGGGATTAAACTAAGGACATTGCACTTGTGAGGCAAGTAGCAGAACCCCTGATCTAAGTCCTCAGCCCTGCAACAGTTATTTGTTTTGCAAATATTTTTTCCTATTCAGTGATGTGTCTTTTGATTCTCTTAATGGTACCTTTCATAGGGCAGAAATGTTTAATTTCAATAAAGTCTCCTGGATGATGCTTTTGGTGTGGTATCTAAAATCTGAAGCCAGGTGTATAGCTGTCATCCTAGCAATCAAGAAGATGAAGCAAAAGGCTTCCTTAAGGCGAGGAAATTTGAGACTGGCCTGTACAACATAATGAGAACCCTATTCCATCAGAAAAAAAAATTTCATTGCCAAATCTAATGTCACATAAATTTTTTCATGTATTTTCTTTTATAAATTTTATAGCATTGCACTTTATACTGTTTATGATCAATTTTTTTGAGGGTAGTGGGGATTGAACTTGCGACCTTGAGCTTGTGAGGCAGGCAGCAGCACCACTGAGCTAAATCCCTCGCCCAAGTTTATGATCAATTTTGATTTAATTTTTCTGAAGGTGTAAGGTCTGAATCTAAACTCTTTGTTTTTTCATTTTGAAGTCCAATTGTTCTAGCACCATTTATTGAAAAGATTATTCCTCTTCACTGAATTGTCTTTAATCCTTTGTCAAAGATCAGCTTGCTACATTTCTGTGGGTTTGTTTCAGGGCTTTCTATTTTTTCTTTATTCTCTTATCAAGACAATGCTATCTTTATTAATTTAGGCTTATAGAATGTCTTGGAATTGGGTAGTGTCAACCCTCTAATTTTGTTCTTCACGTGTTGACTTGCGTGGCAACTCTGGGTTTTGCTTTTCTGCATAAACTTTAGAATTAGTTTGTTATTCACAAAACAGCTTTGTGTAATCTTGATTGGGTTTACAGTGAATCTATAAATCAAATGGGGAAGATGAACTCATAGTCATTTTGAGTTTTTCTGTCCACAAATGATGAATATCTCTCCATTTATTTCTGCATTTTTTCATCTTGAGACTTTCATCAAAATTTCATAGTTTTCCTTATATATATCATTGCAGATTTATATCTAAGTACTTTTTTGTGCTACTGTACATTGTTCTTTTAAAAAATTCATCCAATGATTTCTTAGTGATTTTTGTATATTTGCCTTGTATTCTGCAACCTTGCCATAATAACTTAATTATTTAGGAGGTTTATTTTTGCTGTTATTGATTCTTTTGGATTTTTTATGTAGAAAATAAAATCAGCTACAATAATAATTTTATTTCTTCATTCCCAATTTAAATATTTACTGTGTTCTTTTTATGTCCATGGGATCCAAATTAATGACTCCTCTTTTATTTCTAATACTGTTATGTTAGTTTACGTCCTCATTCCCTTTTTCGCTTGGTTTCCCCAGATAGAGTTTTATCAGTTTTATGGAACTTTTCAAGCAGCACTTGTTTTCTTGATTTCTCTTTTTTTCTGTTTCCAATTTCATTGGTTGATATTTTAATTATTACTTTTTACATTTCAAACTTTCTATAATTGTCTATGGTGACAGCTTAAGTTATTGATTTTCAGATTTTTTTCACTACATACATTCAATACTGCAAACTGCTCTTTAATCACTGCTTTCCTTGCATCCCACAAAATTTTTTTTATTAATTCCTTTTTTTTTTTTAATTTTTTTTTTGGTACCAGGGATTGAACTCTAGTCCTTGCGCTTGCAAGGCAGGTGGCAGAACCACTGAGCTCAATCCCCGGCCTGCATCCCACAAATTTTGATAAATTGTGTTTTAATTTTCATTTTGCTCAGAATGTTTTAAAATGTCTCTTGTGACTTATTTGTAGACTCGTGTGTTACTTAGATGTGTGTTGTTTTATCTTCAAGCAGTTTTGAAACTGTCTCTTACTGTTACTTGATTTGTAGCTTAATTTTATTGTGATCTGAGTGCAAACAATGTATTACTTCTATTCTTTTAGCTTCCTTAAGCTATGTTTTGTGAACCAGTATGTGTTCTAGCTTGCTGATTATTCCATGTGAGCTTGAGAAGAATGTGTATGGCGCTATTTTTGGATGAAGTAGTTGATGGATGTCAGTGATATTGGGTTGATTGATGGTGCTGTTGAGTTCAACTATGTCCTTACTGATTTTCTGCCTACTTGATCTATCAATTACTTAAAAGAGTTGACGCCTCTAACTATAATAGTGGACTTTTTTTATTTCTCCTGGCAATTCTATTGGTTTTTGTTATGCGTATCTTGATATAGTTTTGTTAGTTGCCTTTTTATGAAGGACTATTATGTTTTCTCTGATTTTAATTATGTACTTTAAATAATTGTGTTCTCTCTCTTAATATATTAGTTATACTTTTTGGAAAAAAGTTAGTGTTTCCCAAGAGTTTGCAATGTGTACTTATAACTAATTTAGGTCTATTCTCAGAATTACTCCAGTATCTCTCAGACAGTAAACATTACTTTTTATAGAAAATTCTCACTCCTCCTTTTTGTCACATAATTCATTTCACGTATCTATATAATCACCCAATAGATAATTTCTGTTATTATTTTGAAAAAGTTTCCTATTAGATCAGTTAACAATAAGAAAAAGAAAATATTTTATTTTACCTTCATTTATTCCTTCTTTAATGCTCTTTTTTCTACATATATTCAAATATCTGACTTACATTATTTTTTCTTATTCTGAAGAACTTCCCTAACCATTTCTTGCAAGGTGAACTAGAGAAGAATTCTCTCAGATTTTGTTTGAGAAAGTAGTTAATTCTTATTATTTTTGAAGAATCATTTCACTTGATATAGAATTCCAGATTGATGGGCTTTTTCTTCAAGGTTTACATGTTTTTCTTGATTATCTTCTAGCCTTCATGCTTTTTTGTTTGCTTGTTTGTTTGTTTTTTGTACTGCCTATTGAACTCAGGACCTTGTGCTTGTGAGGCAGGTGGCAGAACCACTGAGCTAAATACCTGGCTCCAGCATGCATGGTTTTTAATGAGAAGTCAGGTTCACTTTTATCCTTGTTCTTCTATAAATAAAATGGGATTTTTTTGCTACTTTCAATATTTTGTTTTTTTCTTTGGTTTTCTGTACTTTGATTGTGACATTTCTATGGATTGATTTTTTTTTTTTTTGAAATTCATCTTGCTAGATGTTCTCTAGGCCTCCTGGATCTGTGTATTGGTGTCTGTCATTAATTTTTGGAAAATTCCTGGCCATTACTACTTTAAATAGTTCTTCTCTATCCCTCAATCTTCTTCTTCTGGCATCTAAATTAATTATATGCTACAAATTATCACAAAGTTATTGGATATTCTGTTCTCTTTCTTCATTTTTTTTTTCTCTTTGCATTTCAGTTTGGAAAATGTCCATTGGCATCTTTTCTTTTTTGAGACAATCTTGCAATGTAGTCCAGACTACATTGACATATTTTCAATCTCAGTGATTTTTTTCCTTGGCCATGTCCAGTTTACATATGTATGTGCACATGAAAGACACTCTTTATTCTGTTACAATGCTTTTCGTTTCTAACATATAATTTTAATTTCTCTTCTTCTATGATTCACTGCTTATTTTGTCCATTCTCACTCTGATAATTTCAAAATTCCTGTGATATCTGAGTTCTGATGATTGGTCTCTGGTGATACTGATGTCTTTTCAGATCTTTTTTTTTTCTTTTAATCACGCCTCATTTTTTTGTTGAAAGGAGGACATGGATCAGGAGATGAGGCATATCGGACTTTAGAGTGAGGTTTTGTGCTAATCTGGCTATGAGCTGTGTTGTCTTTAATGTTTGCTGTAACTGCAGATGTCAAATCTTGAATTTTCTCTATTGTTCTTGTGTCTGGGTTTCCCTCTAGGGCCTTCCTATCCTTTAGTGGTAAGCCTCTCTTACCGGACTGGAGCTTTGTAAATGTAGACGTAAGGAATGGGATGGGGGTGGAATAAAGTCACAGAGTTGTATAATTTGAGTCAGTCTTTCAGTGGATCTATGTTCCTGATCTGTGACCTGCACAAATGTTCCTCAGTTAGTTCTCCCTTTAAGTGACACAGGGACTGGAGATGCTTTATTAAAGTCTTTTCCATTGGTAATGAAGCCTTTGATAAAGAGAATGTTCTGGGTGTATTTCCAAGCAGTTACCTTTCTTTTACCCCTGTCAGAAACAGGGCATTTTTATTTTTTTTACTCTTTACCAAGGCAACTTGTTGGAGTTCCTGGAAGCAAAATCAATGTGACTATAAGGCAGCAAGACTACAGCTCTGAGGAGTCTCTCACTTTCATGCTAAGTCTATACCTTCAGCAGTTCATCACAGTTATTGTTTAAGCGTTCCTACCAGTGTTCTGGTTGAAGTAACTTCTGCTTCAGTTAAGCAAATTGTGGTTATAATTTTTTGTATCCACTTATCTTTCAGAATTTGTAGTAGTGATTTGTCTTTTGAGCTCTATTCTCTAGTGGTTTCAAGAAGTCTTTGGTTTTCAGTTTGTTCAGTATTTTTTTATGTGTGTGTGTGTGTGTGTGTGTGTGTTTTCAGTGCTGGAGATACAACCCAGGACCTGTGCATGCTAGTCAAGTGTTCTACCACTGAGCCACATGTGCAGCCCTGTTCAGTATTTTTGTTTTTGTAGAAATGGGAATTCTACCTTTACAAGTCAGAAATAAAAATGTAAATTGCTAATGGGTTTTAAAAAATGAATTAGGAGACTCCTAGTCTTTCTATGTCAGAACTTTTTCTCTTAAAAATTTGAGTGCTAGTTTATATGGGTATAAAATTCAAGATTGTCAGCTATTTTCATTCAGTACTTTGAAACTATTGCTTTACTATCTCCTTGCTATTTATTGTTTCTGCTGAGAATTTTTTCTCATTCTGCCATTATTCCTTCTTAAATATTTTTTCTGATAGCTTAAAAGATTTCATTTTTTTCCTTTGTATTTTATAGACTTCCTACTATATAATTCTAGTCATAAAATTATCTTCATTTTATCTATTTTTATATAATGAATTATATCTTCTTTAAATCTGAAAAATTCTCAGTTCCAATAGTTTTGAAGTTTCATTTCTATCATTTCCATTTTCTTTTTCTGAAGCTCCATTAAACTAATGTGTCCCTTCCATGTCTCTAACCTGCTCTTTTACACAAATCTATTCCTTCTATGTTCCTGGAAACTTCCTCATCATCTTTCATTTGTTCTCTGTGACCATTCTTGAGTTTATCCCATTACGCTGCTTTTATTAATGAAAATATTTTTCTCTTGAGCCAAAATTTTCATTCACTTATGGTTTGTCCTCTGATGACACGCATTCAAATGTGCCTACAAAAATTACTTGAAGCCAAAGAAGACACTTTCTCTTTTTTCTTTAGATTAAACACTATGATTAAGATCATTATAAATGTAAGTAGCTTACAATGGATATTTTCATTCACTGTGCAATGACCTCTTGCAATGCAGTTTTGAGAAGTTTGAAAAGCAGATCAGTATCTAAATATTAATCAATAATCCTATCAGTCTTCATTGGAAAACCTGTTTGGTATTGAACATAGAGTAAGATTCTTGTGTAAGCAGAGGGCAGGAATGAATTTCCCAGTTAATTGCCTCCTGTTTATTGAGTATACTTAGTTTAATAAAACCACAGGTATAACAACCTTAACTTATTTGATTCCTATCTGAAAGGTGACTATTGGCATCTTACAAAGAGATTTAAATCAAGTAGATTGGAAACTCCCCTAGGGTATGTAAATTAACTATGCGATTCATCTGGGTTTTATTCATTTCTTAAACAATACTTTATTATATGATCAATTTGTGTTAACTCCTTTCCAACTATAGAAACTATACTGGGGGTTAAGATGTGTTTCCTGCTTTGAAAGAACTTATAGACTAATGAGGGGACACAGAAAAACAAAGAGGTGCAGAATACAATGTGACAAGTGCTGCAAGGAAAACCATGGGAAAAGACATGAACCAAACTG
Source organism: Fukomys damarensis (assembly GCF_012274545.1). NCBI lineage: Eukaryota > Metazoa > Chordata > Mammalia > Rodentia > Bathyergidae > Fukomys > Fukomys damarensis. The sequence goes on from NW_022900935.1 coordinate 6,585,625, forward strand.
TGGGCATAAAAGTTATCTTCATTGAGAAAGATATGTCTCGGCTGAGGTTTGAAGTAAGGAACATTCAAGCAACTGGGATAGAGTGAGAGTGTTTCCAGTAGAAGAAATTGCATATGCAGAAACCTGAGGGTGAAATAAACACTACATGCAAAAAATGTAAAGAGAGTGAGAACTTAACATTCACACAAAGAGAGAGGAGAAAGTTTAGGGTGGAAAGCTATTTAGGGGCTAGGTCCTGTAAGGTGCTGTAAGTAATGTGAGGAGTTTTGGGCACTGGGGAGCCAGTGAAGAGATATAAGCAAGGGAATGATATGGATAGATATTTTTTTTAAACAAAAGTACTCATCACATGTCTGTAAACGCCTGAGATGGCAAAAGCTTGTTAGCTGTGGAGATATAGAATGGACCTATATTAGTGAAGGAGAAGCAGGAGTTGACTTCCAGAGTTTAGACTTTGGGCAACTGGATGGGTAATGGGGATGAGGAACATAGGAGGAGACTGAGATTTAGTAAGGATGAGAATTAGTTCATTTTTATGGTAGTGACGTGTGGAACATCTAAGAGGAGATATGCACAGAGAGATGGATATATGGGTTTGGAGCCAAGGAGAATAATCTGGGCTAGAGATATGGATTTGGCAATCATTTATTTATATAGAGCTGTAATTTTCAACATTAGTAGTGGGATAGCTATCAGAACCTCTTGCAATCTTGTAGAATTGTCACAGCACCTCCTGGCTGTCTGATTTTTACTTCAGTGTCCCTGAGGAGTTACTTTTTTTCTCCCTCTCCCCCACTTGCCAATTTCAAGATATTATCCCTAGAGCCACTGCTGCTAATGGGTTCTGAGTTGTATTAGGGCAGGAGAAACGTGGTGAAGATGATGAGAAGGGATGTGATTGTCCAGGCAGAGTATATGGAAAAGAAGGAAAGAGTGACAACACATTGCTTTCTGATTCCAACAGAGCATTTTAATGCACTCTAATAGTCTAACGTGGGGGTCAGGTGGTTGTGTACAGTTCCTCCATGTAGAACTGCAAGGGGTTCAACCTAGCTATTATAGCCTTTGAGACACCCAGACCAAAGACAGGAGAAATAATTGGCCTAAGCCTACCAACAAGTGGATCTGGATTTAGCTCTCTTCCTACTGACTTCTGCTTCAGACATTTTATTGACTCATTCACTGTGGCCGATTGATTATACCAGTGGCCACAATGACTGTCCCCCCTGTATCCAAACCCTTTGCCTTGCAACTTTGTAGTCCTCTCCTATCCTGACTCCGACCACTTGCCTTGCCGTGGCCAAGTGATGTCTGCACATGTGATTCAGGTAGCAGGTGTAGGGGTGTAGGTTTGCTTACTTGCACTTCCGTCTTCCCCGAGACAGCCCGACTAGACTGTCTTGTAAACTGTGCGCTGACGTGAGAAGGTGCTTGGCTTAGCCCGATGAGGGGATGTGAGAGACACATGGAGAAGAGCCATATTTTTCCAGGTGAGGCCATCCTAAATCACGTGGTCCCCAGCCAAGATCATTCAGCCTGGGCCAGATTGGCAGAAAACAGGTTCAAATCAACAGAAGGTGTAACTGACCTGTATATTTTACAATCAATCACAAACGGCTGCTTTACTAAGCTGCTAAGTTTTGGGGTGCTTTGTTACATACCAAGAGCTACCTGTTACAGAAATTGTAGTTAATGGGTGCTCAGTCACTGAACACACTTTGGCTGAGTACCTACTTTGATCCTGAGAGCTTGTGGAGAACTCTGTGAAGACTTTCATACCTGCCACCAGACCTGTTCTGTTGTTGAACTTCATGTTCCTGCTGAAACTAGAGCTGCACTCATGCTGCAGCTTGAGCTCCTGACCCCTGCTCACTTCATTTCAGCTTCCCAATTACGAGGTTCCTTATTTGACTAGATGAACTTGGAATCACAATACTTTATCTCAAACATTTCTTATCACCCTGGTGTCTCCTGCTGGGCACTTGGACCTGCATGGGTACAAACATTAAAGTGAAGTATGCACATAGTCATTGCACCTGGAGGACTGTGCCCCAATTTCCTCTTCTTATATCAGTTGCATTGAGTTAGGAGCCACACGAAGGACCTCATTTTACCTCACTTGCATGTTTAAAGATCCTATCTCCAAATATGTTCACATTTTGAGGTACTAGGTATTAAGATTTAATATATGAAATTGGGGAGGGTGTAATTCGGCCCACAACTCTCTTCAACTCCCCACTGTGTGTGGAGTTAGCTTCCTTTGCCTTCCTTTGACTTCTGTATTTGAGGTCTAAGCATGCTGACCGCCAGGTCTCCTGAATCTCCTGAGCCCCCTGAGCTATGGTAGTTTTGCTCACATGCATATTGTCACTGTAGTTTTGAGGGGGTAATTGTTCAGTTTTCTTCTCTTCACATCTTGTGCACTTAGGTGACCATCATGCTTCTTAGGAGTGATATTTTTGACCAGAGTAGCTGAAGCCATTTGTTTGCTGAAGTGAAAAGACAAGAAAATGATGTGAACTGTTAGACCAAACCCACAGCAGAGCTTCCCAGGGGGCATCTTGTCTTGAGTGCAGTAGCTGCTTTCCTCACATTCAGCCTGTAGAAGGCCAAGACTCAGGTGTTGTGTGCTTAAAGGTGGCACCGCAGAGGGAGCATTGCCTGTGTCAGCTAAGAAGCACAGTACAGCATCACAGAAAGAGCTGCAGAAGGAGGCAGAGCTAGGTTGGATCCCGGCTTCACCAGTTGCTGGTCATGACCTTGGACAAGCCATTAAACCTCTCTGGATCTCAGTTTCCTTGGCTGCAAAACAGAGAGAATGCCCCTAACCAATAGAGCTGCTGTGAATGCTCAGCTCTGTGCCTGAGAAAGTACGGGATCCGGTATGTGTGCTGACTGAAAGGGGAGTGACCCCAAGCCAGAAAGATAGGAGGGGCCGGTTGGAAACTCTAGGGGACACTGACATCTCATGGAGTGGTTGAATAATATCAGCCTGAAAGGCTATTCAGAATTTCCTTTTCCTTCAGGCTCCTCCTATGTGCATGCACTTGTCTACAAGTGTCTACACACACACACACACACACACACACACACACACACACAAAAGGATATACAAGATACATACAAGAAAGTACTGTGCAAAGGCTGTAGACAAAAATATGCATGAATGTGGAACACACATTTCCAAGCGCATAGGAACTTATGTGGCCCCAGGCTGTCCCTTCCTCCACTACAGATAGACACACATACACAAGTGTGCACACACATACATACAGAAATGTGCTTGCACACACAATGCACAAGTGTGCATGCACAAACACACTCCCAGCCCCATTTCACAGTAGCTATTTCCCTCCATAAAATAAAACCTGACTTCACCATGGTGTGGTCACCAAAAATTCACCTTGTTTTCTCCTCAGTATATCTAAAATTAAATATGAAGCTGGGAAAACCCAAAAGCCCAGAGTACGAAGCCATACGTACAGATTGCAATCATCATACAATGTTGCTGGTTGAAATAAATGGATGTTGAGTATTGAATGTTAAAAATTGTGTTGAATTAGATAAGATAATCCCATGTAGACTTTGTTAATGATTCATAATCAGCTAATAAGCTCATCTTGAGGAGAATAATGATCCACGGACCTGTTGGCTCGTTTATCACTGTGTTTTACAACATTGGCAAAGAAACTAATTAAATCCCCGCATCATTACAGAGAATCCCTTTTAATAGAGATACAATGATGCACTAGAGGCTACAGATTACACTGCAAATTGTACCAGGAGATTTTGGACAGCGGGTTTTAATTAACATGTGAGCCAGAAGCAGCTCGTTTAAATAATAACTAGCGCTGGAACCATCTGTAAGTCGGAGCCAAGCAGTAGGAAGAGGTGGGGACTGAGGCCTGGGAGGCAAAGATGGTGTTGATGGGGCTGGGAAGTGTTTCAAAGTTAGGACTCCAGGAGAAACTAACTCAGGGCTCAGCTCTAGAAGGGGAAGGGAAAACAGAAGCTGGGAATATCAGGGTTAAGAATCAGACTAAGTCAGTGGCAGAAAACCTATGGCAAACCTATGCCATGCAGGGCTTTGTGATCACTGAAAGCTCTAAAAGGTTCACCATCCCTGGAATAGGTGAAAGAATGCAGCTATGGCCGGTGGAGTTGGAGGCTGGGTCCACACTAATGATGGTGGTGGAGCCAGGTAAGCTTTAAATGAGTCCCCCCATTTTCCACTTGGAATGACAAAACCAAGAAGGACCCGATATGAGTGAGCATCTCCCATGGATCCCTGCGTGGAGTTGATTTTTGGACTGCTAGCCAGTCCAATAAACTGCTGACACCTGCTGCAGGGAGCCGGGGTAGGTACCCCAAGGGTGACTCAATGTTCTGGCTTCTGCCACAGAGCAGGGAAACCTTCAGTGGTGCAGTCATTGAGTCTTTTGTAACTGGAGTCCAAGCTTTCCTTCCATGATCATCTGTGATCTGGCTTTCAAAGGAAAACTTCAAACCCAGACAGAGTGACTCATGTCTCTAGTCCCAGCACTTGTGAGTTCATGGCCAGCCTGGGCTACGCAGTGAGTTCAAGGCTGGCTGGAGTACATAGCCAGACCTTGTCCCCAAAAACAAACAAAAATACACACACATGCGTGCACACGCATGCGCGCGCACACACACACACACACACACACACAGAGGAAAGAAACTTCAGCCACAGAGCAGCAGACAGATAGAAAAATGATTGGGCATGAAGTCAGATGACCAAGGAATAAAGCAGGCAACCATTGGCCAGGAATCCCATATGCACCCCCTTGGAATGAGCCTTTGGTATGTAGGGTGACCTTTATGCCGTGAAGGCAAACACACACTCCCCATGCAGGCTGCTCCTGCTGAGATGAGCGTCATCCTAAGAACACAGGTCAGTCTCGGGGCTGCCTGGGTCAGACAGCAACTGCTTGGTCCTAGCTCGAGCTGCTGATTTTTCCTTGGCAGCCAGTCTCCAAATCTGGGTACTTATCTGTTTCCTCCTCGGGATCCACACTTTCCTTCCCAGGCTGAGGAGCAACCCAGAGGTGGCCGGTGCCACAGGCAGCATCAGTGCCTTCAAAGAGGCTTTTCTGACAGCTGTGGGGACGATCAAGCAACTCTGCAAGCAAGAGGTGGGAAGGAGTTCTCTTCGAGTTCATGTCCCCCTCTTGGAGAAAATAAGCTGAAGGCTTCTTCCACCGAGGCTTGTATATTATTATTTTTTTAAGATCAGCTGCAAAATGATTCATAAAACCTTGGAAACGGATTTGGTGTAAAGCCTCAAAGAACAATAGCTTATTGTGCACTGAGACTCCCACCTGATGTTCTGCCAAAGGCGTGATACAGGCTTCTTCGAGATGGAGCTGCGCCCAACAGTCGCTTCCCAGCCTGCACTCTTCTTGGGCTCCCATGGCAACACCAAGAGGATCAGCCCAGCATTCTGCTTATATCACGGGGTGGCACCCTGCTCTTGTGTCCAGGTCTCAGGACCACTAGGGTAGGGATGCTGCCTGTATATTGGAGGTATTGCCGACACCACGCACACAGGCTTCCCAAATTAGACTCAGCTCACTGTACACACACAGAGGCACACATTAATTTCCCCTCACTAGCTTTCCAATCTTGAAGCTGGTAATTATGACCCACTGCCTCCCACCCCTTCTGGTCCCACCTGGCTCAGCGGTCAGGTGTCCCACATCCTCCCCTCTTCTCTGTCTACACACACCCCGTTGGATCTTTATCCCATGGGTGCAGGATAAATAGCAGTCAAATTGGGAGGTGGTCAGATATGTAGTCCAACTTCTTCATTTTATAGATGAGAAAGAAAGAGGGTGTATATCAGAGGAGGAAATGACCTGTTAGGCATGTCACAGTGGAGAGCAGGACCAAATGGTTAGGTTTGCTTACTTTCAGACAGGCATTTCTCCTACACACACAAAAAATGATCTCTTGTCGCCCTCTCAGCTGCCTTTAGGAGGCTTCTCAATGAAACTAGTACATTGCTTCTTACCCAGTCTCTGCCTCCTGCCCAACCCCTGCAGCTCATCATCCTCTGGCTCCTGGCATGATTTTATCACCTGTCTGCTCTGAAGTTGTCAGAAGCTCCAGCATCACCTGTGGTCCGCATCCTTGCAAGTGAAAGGATTTTATGAGCAGCTCTAGGAGAGGTTTTTGAGGTTTTCTTGTCTAACCTGCTCATTTTGATAGGAGAAAATTGAGACTTTGGAAGGTTGAAGGGAGTGGATAGAGGAAGTTGACCAAAGTTCCTTCTCTTAAGGAGACCCACAAAATTCTTGGTCCCAGAAAGAGACTTTGGGACATAGTTATGAAAGTGGGTGCTTATGACCAGGGATTTAGCTCAGTGGTTCCACCACCTGCCTTGCAAGCACAAGGTCCTGAGTTTAGTACAAAAGAAAAAAAAATGTTGGTGCTGACTTTGATCAGCAGAGGCAGGGAAGGTGGCCACTGCCTAGGCTGGCTCCAAAACCTGGGCAGCAACAGGAGGCCAGCCATGCCAACTTTCTTTGTTGGGTACCTACTGGTCAACATCTCCCTCTGTTCTTCCTGATGGTGCTCAAGGCTGACCTGCAATTCTAGGCAACCAAATCCCCACCTTGCAGTGCAGACAAGAAGCTGGTGGCAGTGTGGGCTCTGGAGTTAGCCAGGTCTGGGTTCAAATTTCAACTCCAGCTCTAATTCAGCACCCACTAATCCATTATAATCAGGGGTGTGTTTGAGCTGGCTCCTGAGAGATGCTTGGTATGTGTTAGGAAATTTGTGAGCCAGTTGTTATGTACAGCTACTGCTAAAGATGAACCTATATCAACTTATAGTTAAACTATACTTATAATGAAGATAATCCACACTAAGAACCACATAATTTTCTAATTATTGTATTATTCCAAATTCTAGAGCTGCTATCCTGGATGCTGCTTCTGTCTACTGTGCCTGTCTGGGGGGAATGCCGTCTCATGTCGTGGTGTTCCTCATCTCTGCTCCACTCTGTATGCTGGGACAGTATTTACTGACTTGACAGCAGTCAGAGAGGAGGTATTTACACTATGGAAGTCAGCACATCCTACAAATCTAGGCATTTTTTTAAAGAACTGGTTGTTAAATATTTACTAGAAGGTCCCTAATTGTATGTTTTTCTGTAAGGAAGGGATTCTTGTTTTGCAGAGCAACCAGGTGAACCTTAGAGTGCAAAGTGACATCTCCAACTCATCTGCTGGTGGGTTTTAAAACCAGGCACTAACTTCACCTATGTTTTATGGCTCCAAGTCCAGAAGTTTTTTTCAAACTAAACTTTTTACCTTTAGCTGTCTGTGGCAGCAGTGTTGTTCCCTTACAGGCTCTGGAGGCCTTCACCTGAGAGGCTGTGATGCAGGGGCTACCATGTGGCTGCTGCTCGCAGGTGTAAGAGTGGTGGAGGTAGAGTCTTAAGGAGGTGATGGGTATGTATGGAAGGGGCGCCTGGCTGTGAGGGAAGAAGTTCCTGGATTTAAAGCTCTGCTCTGTGCTGCTGCCTGTCTGCAGATGCTTGAGCAGCGACCTGGAGGTGCAGGTTTCTGATCTCTGCAGCAGGGGCAACAGCATCATACACCATTGGGTTGAGAATTAAAGGAAACGTTCCCAAAGCCCCTGGCATAGCGTTGCGCACAGTAAGCGTGAATAAGTGTCTGTTACCTTCCTCCTTTCGTCTCTCCTGCCTTGTCCTCCTCCCAATGAAGTGTTCTATTGTCATCTAGGCCAATATCCTGGGCTGACTGAGGTGGCACAGGCTGCTTCCTTCTGGAGTCTGTGCCAACCTCTTGGTCCACATCCTTCCCCCACGGCTGGAGCAACTTGGAGCTTTCTATGGTTGGTGGGATTCTGGGGCCTCTGAGGATTCCAAGCCAAATGGGAGAGAAGGCAGAAGCCTTAAGGTGCCGAAGTCTAAGAAGTCAAAGCTACCCTCAGCCCCCTGCACACCCTAGTCCCCTCTCCTGGCCCAACTATCTGTGCACTGCTCTGGCCCAACACCATCCTGAGTCACCATCCCAGCTTCCACCAATACTAAAGCCATCAGATGCTGCCACCCTACAGCTTCTGCCATATCCAGAGTCTGATCGCTGGGGACCCACGCTCACCATGGTGAGGCTGAGGCTCCTCCAGCTTTCTAGCTACAAACCATCCTAACCCAATCCTTTGTCAGTTTTTTGTCTTCCTAATTGGGAAGCAGAGAAGACTCCTCTGTTCTGTCACCCAGGTCAGTCCTGTCCACTTTCTCTGGGCTCCCCATTTATTCTGCTCTACCCATCACCCTGGTCCGTCTCATAGTTCCAACCTCCCTCTTCCTCTCCATCTCTCCTGGCGGGTTCGCTTGGGATTATGAACAAATAGAACATTTTCATCTAAAAATAAAACTTTCCTCCCTCAAGCCAATGATTGTCCATTGCCTCCTTGAAAATTCTTGGGAAAGTGGGCATGGTCGCCTCTCCTCTATCTCCGCTCCCTCCTCTCCCCACCACATTCCAACTTTCGCTCCCCCAGAACTCAATCCCATTAAGGCCCCTGTGTTGCTTCATCTGTATCTGATGGTTATTTTCAGTCTTTTGAGGACCACTCAGAGCTATTTGACACTTGCCGCTCTTCCTGTCTTTGAACTGTCTCCTGCCTCACATGCTATGCCCCAGATCTCCTCTTGTGTTTCCCACTGGTCCCTTTCAGGGCCCCCTGCCCCAGTCTTTGCTGCCTCTTCATTACTGGGGATCCCGAGGCTCTGACCCAGCTCTCTTTTATCGCCTTGACTACTAACACACACCTCCCTCCTCTCACCTCTATCTGAGCTGGCACGCTGATGACTCCCCGGTATAAGTTTCTCTCCAAAGATCTTTTGTCTTCAGACCCATTAATATGCTATCCCAGGATGATCCCCTTGGTGACGCTCAGCAGCTCGAATGGAATAGGTCTGAGAAGTTGTCATTTTCTCCTTGACTCTCCACTTCCGTGTTGCAGTCATTCCCAGTATTTCTCCAGGCACCCACACACGAAAACTGGGTGTGATCCAGGGTCTTCTTCTTTTTGACCCTACCTGGAAAACCCTTAAAATGCATCTACTTCTCTTCAGTGCTGCTGCCTTCAGCCCTGGCCTCCCATCTGGAGCACTCCAGCAGTCTCTTGACTGGTCTCAACATCAAGTCTTCTACCTTCATTCAATCTTGCTGCCCAACACTTACCTAAAATACACATGGGAGCTGTGTGGGATTCTCCAGGTGAGCTCCACACTCCTCACTGTGGGTTGATGGGCTCTCACTTCATCCCTACATACCATCCCATTCGTGTTTTCTTCCTAACCGCTTTGCATCTTTGGTTCTAACCGTGCTGAACAACTTGTAATCCCCTGAATATAATAACATGGTTACCTTTACCCTAAAATGGAAGCTCAGTGTAGACTGTGATTTGGGGCTCTTTCGTTCTCTGTTATGTCTACAGCCGCTAGAATAGGCCTAGAAAGCCAGTGAGTGAATCACTATTGGTTGAGTAAGGGAATAGCAACCTTATCCTCTTTTCTGCTGGAGATTACGCCCAATTGGGCTGCTCCGACATTCCCCTCTTCAAAAGCTTGCCTGACCATATAGGAGTGGGTCAGTCATCTACTCCTTCTTCCTGCAACACCTTTGGCATGCACATTATATTGCTCTCTTCTTTTCTTCACAGCTGTGTTCTCGTTATTTGGGTATTACCACTGCCAAGTGTAGAACTTGGCATTGAGGAGGCTCAGTAAATGCTTGTTGAGTGAGTGAGGTGCGGGATGGGAGTTGGAGCACTCCAAGCCCACTTCTCATACAGGCATCTTTCATTTTCCTCAGATTTTCTGAGTCTTCCAACATGGTTCTTTGCGGCTTCATCATCCCGACAAGAATTTACCAGGGTTGAAGGGCCTTACCCCTTGCAGTAGGGAAGGACATCACTGTTCAAGGGCTCTCTTCAGGGAGCTTGGTGACTTCCTGAGCCTTGGTCACCAGTGTTGGGTTTCTCTCTGCCTGAGATGTTCCAATAGAGAATTCTACCTTTCAAAAGATCCAGGCAAACAACATGTCAGGGAGAGTTCATTCCTCCAGGATGGGATTTGGAAGTGCTTCCATTTGGACGAGGGCTCAGATGTTGGCCATGGAGATGGAGGTGGAAGCCCTGCTATGCCTTGAAGGAAAGCCATAACTTGGCAACACAAATAAGTCACTTCCAGAATACCAGATGTTGGGCCTAGTGAGGTAGCACAACTAAGTCTGACCCCTGTCTGGTACTGGAAAGGAAAAATATGCTTGTGCCCTTCAAGAATGAGAAGACACCATGATGGGAAAAGGACCTATTTGCAATCCCCGAGCTGGCCTGAGGTCAGTCTTGAAACTCCACAGACATTTCCCTCGGTTCTCTTCATTTGTCCTCTGCCTTTAGACTGCCAGTCTCGACCTCAGCGTCAAGGTCTCACTACCTTCAAGCCTCCTCTGCCCTTGACTACCTGCAGCTCTGTGCTAACCCTGAACTCTGGGAAAACTATTCAACTGTATACTTTTCTCTTTGGGCAGAACCGGATGGCCTTACTGATTGAGTCTTCTAAAGATAGTTACCAGGAAGCCCAGGTCAGGGCTCCCTCCAATCTTTTTATTCGGAGTGGCTCCTGATTGGAAGACCTGGAGTGGTTGCTCCAAACCTTCTCCACTCTTTCCAGACTCTAGGCTAACACAAGTGAGGTCTCCTGGTCTTCTCAGAGGACAAACTATGGAAAGCCTAAAGCTGTTAATTTCCTTCATCTTTATGTCAAAAATGCTGAGCATCTTAATCGGTCCCCGCTTCACTATTGGAGGTAGAACTCCTCTCTTGTTTGAGGCGCATCCCTCCTCTTTGTCATTCTATTCTCACCCCACTCCTGATACCTCTGAGACTTACTCCATCAGTCACCTCCCCTTTTTGCATTTCCTATCTTTTCTTTTTTGGTTGACATCTTCCTAGAAACTCATAAACGTGCTCAGGTCCCCCTGACCCCCTTGAGTGACTGCTCTATCTATCTGCATCACTCACTTGTCACTGCTGCCACTTCCTCACCACCCACTCCTTCCTCAATCCTTGTACAATCTGGCTTCCACCCCCACTTCGCTATGGAAACTGCTCTTCTAATTTATCTAGCAGCACCCTCATCACCAGAATGGCTGCATTCATGGCCCATAGGAAGCACCAAGAAAGGTTAAGCTTCTTTCTCAGGAATGGCTAGAAGGCTAAGAAAGGCCAAGGCTGGTAGGAGTGTATAGCCAGTGGCAGATTCACTCACAGGCAGATTGGTTTTCAAAGAGCTGCTGCCCCCGAGCCTATGTCCAGTGATCTTGTGCGATCCCATTAGGTTACAAGAAAGTCCTCTCAGTAGCATACTCCGCTCCAGCTGCCACATCATCAGTTCACTCTTATCCAGGCTCCACATTCCCAGAGACTGTGCCTATCATGAAGAATCATCAGGCCCCTCCCTATTCTCACCTGCCTGCTCAGAGGGAGTATTTGATTAGTCAGCCAAGCTGATCTCTGCTGTAAGTATAACAAACTGATCAACAATAGTTCCACCTAACGGAAAGTCATCCGCCACATTGACTCTGATCAGCAATGCCTAGTGGTAGATCCAGCAGGTATGGGGCCTTGACATAGAAACATGATTTCTGCACTGGCTTTCTGTGCAAGTGAGAGGAACATAGTTGTGAGGTTCAGTCCCTTAGAAACATTCTGTAAAGTGAGGTGTTCTGTCCCTTTATTTGCCTACCTATGTTTCTGCCATTTTTGATGTATTTTATTTTCAGTGGATACTTGATAAATGCTGACTAAATGGATACATGCATGAATAGATGAATAAATATTGTAAAGATTGGGGTCTTTTTCTGTAGATTTACCATAAGTCAATCCTCCCTGCTAATAATATTATCTGGTTATTATTGACCTTAACCATAGCCCAATCTTTGGATATAACACATAAGAAGGTACGTTCTTCATGAACAAAACATATAAATCTAAGGGTCCAAGGGTACTCGTACTCTCTGTTTCAAAGCCCGGAGGGTCCTTACTTTGTGGATAATACTCTCCTGGCCAGACACAACAGCCAGCCCTGTTCCAAATCTATGGGTGAACTGGTAGGAAGATCTGTAGAGAAATGTTTTACCTGGGCATTCTTCAACACTTCCTCCCGCTAAAGAGTGTCATGGACAAGTCATACTGCTGCTTGGAGCATTGGGCTGGTGCCCATTGGAGTGACCAGCCTCCTGCAGCATCCTGCTGTCTCCCTCCCATTGATTTGGCCAGTATCTTTATTGTCTGCTTAAATGTAATTAAAGAGTCCTCTGATGGTGCCAATTAAAGACTCGGAGGGATGGGAGCGGGTGCTCAGGCATCACATGGTGCGGCGCAGTGAGGCTGTAAACATCCATTAGCCATTACAGTTCTCATTAGTCCTTGAAAAACAACTCATTAGTGTCCATAGAACTGACAGGTAAATACAGCTAATGGGCTAAATCTATCAATAAATTCATTGTGTGCAAAATCAGGGTTTCTGTCATTGTGCTGCTTGCAGTGACTAATCAGAAGGTTAAATACTCCTCCTGCAAAAATATATATAAGTTGCAAAGCACTTAGCCTGATAGACTGTGAAAAAATGGCATGTGAGAAACTAATGAAGACATCAAAGGCTTTATTTATACGTAGGGTGGGTTCATTTCAAGTTCAGGTTGCTATGAACTGTCACAGCTGTTTAGCTGAGACTAAATTTTAGAAAGCATATTGATTTGTTTTAATTTAAATGGGGCAGTTTACAAAAGCTGCTTGAATCTGAAGTTATTCCAGAAATGATTGCTCATGTATGGTGGAGGGAGGTCTCAGCATGCTTCTCCAGCCACCCCATGGAACATCTCCCAGGAGGATTCTCCTCCTCCCACTGTTCTAGCAACATAGGACCGCAGAGTGGGATGTGCTCTTAGAGCTCATCTAGTCCCACCTAGTCATGGTGCAGTGGGAAGTGAGGCCCAGGGAGGGCTGACAACAGGCCTTGGCTTTTTTGCTGCATTGGAACCCAGACTTCTTAGACCATTGCTTCTCACTCTGCTCGATGCTACCCTTTCTGTCCAGAGAAACCACAATGCTCTTGGAATGGTCGTGATTACCCACAGATGACAGTGATATCTCTGGGTATTTGTTCCACTTCTTTACCTACAGCCTTTTCTATTCCAGCTACAACTACATTACTTTGGAGGACAAACCTTACTTTCCCCTTGATTCAGCTCAGCCTTTGCCTTTGGAATTCTGTGCTTTAGGAATGGAAGCTTAAAGCTTTATTTTATCTTAATCTTTTTTGGTACCGGTGATCAAACTTGGGACCTTGAGCTTTTGAGGCAGGCAGTGGAACCACTGAGCTAAATCCCCGGCCCCTTGATGCTTTATTTTGGCCAAGAAGCTTCTAGCTTCATTGGGCTGTTGCCCAGCCTTCTGCTAAAACGCTCCCTTTTCACCTTGTTAGATACAATGAAGGATTTCCTTATCTCACAAGAATAACACACAAGGAAGGAAGTTATAAACTTATGACTGGCAAGTTACGTGTGACCTCTCTGCTCCAATTTGAATTTGTAATCAGCATAAAAACTAGGAGATTTTACATAAAAAAATTTGACTTTCCAGCTTCTTTTGGGCAATTTGAAAATCTGGCCACATGAGACTCTCTTGCCAGTCTGGCCATCGTGGCTGGGGTTGAGCCATGGTTGCCCCTTTGGATGGCACCTATACTTTCCCCAACATCCTTATGTCCCCCCAGGCCATAACCTGTGTTAGAAGAGAACAGCACTGTCTTTGATGGCCATGCTGAATGCTCTCTCTTTATAGTGACTTCTGAATGTCCCCAGTTGTTCTGGTTCCCATCTTCAGATCCAAATCCCAAGCAGGCACAGCTAGTCAAAGCTCATTTCCTGCTCCACCTACAGGGGTTAAGGATGGCAAGTACTTATCATTTTAGTTTCTGGCATAAAGAACAGGCCCCACCTCCCAGATAACTCCCATGATGATGGGCCTCCAAACCCAAGGAGAGCTTCCAGAGGTTGAGCAGTCATAGAAATGCCAGATGTCTACTCCAGCCTCCTAACCTGGCTCCCTGTATCGGCCTTGGTCCTTCCTCACCTTGCACTTCCTGCAACCTCTCCGAAGAAACAAGGCTTTCCACTCTGGCCTTCCCTCCCTTCCTATCTGGTGCATGCCTCTCTTCTCTAATTTCTGCTACAGCATTAGTGTCCCTCTTGGTCCCAGCAACCATCATTATTGATATCTGTTATGGCTTGTGTCTAAATGTCCCCCCACCAAAGCTTCATGTGGTTGTAGGTGGGGATTTTCAGAAGTGGCTGGATCTAGGGTGTGAAGTCCTGGGATTAAGTGTGTGATGCTGGGATCAAGTGTGTGTAATCATGAAATTAGGCTACTGATCTGTTTGGCATAGTTTTGGATGTGGATAATAGGAAGGCCCATCCTGGGTGTAGGTGGTACCACCCAAAGGGTGGGTAGTCCAGAAGGGATAAAAGGGAGAGGCAAGCGATTGCTGATGCTTCCTCACTACTTTGCTGGTTTGCTGCCTTACTGCCTCCTGCCCACCATGAACTGCTTCTGCTCTGTGATGCCCTCTGCCATGCCACCTGCCTTGGAGCCAGCCAACTATGGACCAAAACCTCTACAATCTCTAAGCTGAAATAAACCTTGCCCCCATTAACTTTGGGTGTTGGGTATTTTGTCTCAGCAAAGAGAAAAGTAACTAAGACAGTGTCTCTCTCCCGTGTCAGTGTTTGATGTCCAGCTTCAGTCCAGTCTCCTCAGCATTTTCTCTTTTCCTGAAAATTGCTAAGCTGGTTTTGGGACCTCTCTGCTTGCTGTCCCTTTGGCTTGGAATATGTTTCCCTAGATCTATCCATTGCTGGCTCCATCTCATCATTCAGCTGCCAGCTCAAATACCACCTTCTCAGAAAAGCTTTTTGCAACAATCCCTCCCACCCTGTCTCTCTTCTTTATGGCACCAAGCGTAGTCTGAATTTGTATCATTTCCTTGTTTGTGTTCTTGGTTATTTTACAACTTGCTTTCCTAGAATACAAACTATATTAAAGCAAGACTTTATCTCACTTCTTTGCAGACACACCCTCGGTGCCTAGCAGATGGCCTGGTTTACAGGGCTACTCAATAAAGAACTGTCAGTGGATGGCACCAAAGGCCCCTGGAGCTGGAATGGACCTGGAGAGCGTATCAACCAGTTTTCTCCAATATGTCAGAAAGCAGTAATGCCCAGAGAGGCCAACCCAAGTGTAACGGGATGCAAAGATGGGAAACAAGGCCTAAGAAACAATGAAAGATGTGCAACCTCATTAATATTCCAGGGTGCACAATGTAAAAAACACAATGCTATGCTCACCTTAATTAAGCAATAATTTAAAGTTTTGGAGAGGATCTTGGAAGGTAGGAAACTCATGTCTTGGCCACTTTGAACAGTAATGCAAATGGAAACATACTGTCAAGGATCAGGACTTTTCCTTGTGTCTGACCCGCAGAAACCCACGTGTGCACAAAGATTACATGCAGGTGTCAACTCGCCAGCAGATATTTATCATGCACCTGCAGTGTGATCTCCAGAGAAGAAGAGAGCCATAAACAAAATTCACCTCAGCCCCTTCCTTCACACAGCCTACCTTCTACTTGAAGAGACAGGTAATGATCAACGAATAAATAAACAAGGAGTGTCAGGTGGTGACACGTGTTGTGGAGGAAAGTGAAATAAGGTAGACAAGGAACACAGAGGAAGTGGTTTTCAGGGCAGTGCAAAGGACTGAAAGCAAATTCGTGTTAAAGTCTTAGTCCCCAAGGTGATGGTATTGAAGGTGGAACCTTTGGGAGGTAATTAAGCTTGTATGAGATCAAGGCTAGAACCCCCACAATGGGATTAACATTCTTACAAGGGGACAAGGAAACTTGAACTCATTCTGTCTCTGCCATGTGAAGAAACCAGGAAGAGGACTTTGTTTGTTTGTTTGTTTGGTACTGGGCATCGAACTCAGGACCTTGCTCTTGCAAGGCAGATGTGGTGGCACTGAGCTAAATCCCCAGCCCATGAAAGAGGACTCTTTTTTTTTTGTACCAGGGATCAAATTCAGGTCCTTGTGCTTGCAAGGCAGGGGCTGAAACCACTGAGCTAAATCCTCTGCCCTGGAAGACTACTCTTAATAAGGACCTGGCCACACTGGCATCCTGATCTTGAACTTGCAGTTCTATATTAGATCAGTGTTTTTTTTAAAAAATTAAGATGCTCAGTATATAGAATTTTTGTTATGGCCACCTGAATTGACTAATATGGATAAGAAAGCCCTTTCTTATAAAGAGACATGTGGGAATAGTGAAACAAGAAGCTTTGTCTGAGAGAGGGAAAGGAGGATTTTGAACACAAGGACTAGCCAGTGCAAAGGCCCTGGGGTGAGAGGGGGCTGGCGAGTTTGAGAAATGACTGATAGGTCCGTGTGGCCAAAGTAGGAAGAGTTAGCATGGGGGAGATGACATTAGCGACAAGGCCAGGGAGCCCATCTCATGCAGAACCCTGTCAGTCCTGTAAGGGTTTCTGCTTTTACCCTGAATGAAATGGGAAGCCGTGGAGAGTTCTGAATAGAATAACATGATCTGAAATTGTTTTAAAGGGTCTCTCTGGTGGCGATGGCTCTGTGGAAAATAGACTGGAAGAAGGACAAGGTTGGAAATGAGAAAGGGAGCATCGCAGTACTTCAGGTGAGGCATGACGGTGGCTCGGACTTGGTGGAGATGTTTTCAGCATCAGTGGTGGGCAGCTGTTGAAGGTACAGCCATTGGGATTTCCTAGACGATTGAATGGAGAGTGTGAAAAAAGGCTCGAGTCCAGGTTTCCTCCCTGGTTTGGGGCCTGAGCACCTGACATCTGGACCTCCCATTTAGGAAGGTGGGGGAGACTGGGTAACGGTAGGATTTGGGTCTGTGTGTATTAATCTAATAAGTTCATTGTATAGTAAAGAAAAGATACCAAGAACGCCTCTGGATCCATAAGGCTGGAGTTGAGGGGCGAGGTCATAGTGGGTAGGGCTCAGAACTGCAGGGCCGGGGAGCAAGGGTACACGATGAAGAGAAAAGACCTCAAGACCAAGTCCCAGACCCTTCATGGGTAGGAGCACAGGGAGAGAAGAAATCACAGAAATCAGAGAAGCAGGCTGAGTGGAAATGTGGCTTATTAGGACAAGGACTAAGCAGAAAAGATGTGAGTAGAGTTTCCAGAAGAGACAAGAATGAGCGTGTGTTCCACATGACGTGGGACGAAATGGTAGGGTGCTAATAACTTTTGGATTTGGCCACATGGAGGCGCCTGGAAAATTTGGCAGGTACTTTGGTGGAGTGGTGGGCGAGAGCCAGAGGGAAGTGGGCTCGAGAGAAAATAAGAAGGCAAGGTAGAGGTGCTGAGTAAAAGCAACTCTGGGGAGATCTGCAGTTATTATTACATTTGACTATTATTATTATTAATTATTATTACTATTTTTTTAAGATGAGAAAAATTATCATGCATTTGTTGGCTGGTGGGAACAACCTAGTAGAAAGGAAAAGAGCCAGTGGTAGAGGAGACGGACAGGGTAACGGCTGAATGATTTGTCACGGCAAAAAATGAGAAACAGCCTAAAATGTCCATCAAGAGAAGAAAAGATAAATAAAATATATTATATTCAAAATGATGTGGTGCCACATAGCTGGCCCATTGCCTCAAGGAACAAATGTCAACAGCATAAAAGGACTTGGTGCCATGTTGCTTATCGATGTTTATGCCAAGAACTCCTGCACTGCAGACTTGAACCCAGATCACGCAGGTCCCTCTCCTGTGTGCTCTCTGGCTTCGTGGTACTACAACAAATACCACAGGTAATCGACTCATAAGGATAAAAGGGTTACTTTGGATCTTGGTTTTGGAGCTTCCAGCCCATGAGTGGCTGCCTCTGTTGCTTTGGGCCTATGGCCAGGCAGCGAGGAAAGGAGCGAATGTGGAGCGAAACTGCTCACCCGATGTCCAGAAGGCAGAAAGGAGAGGGAGAGGAAGAGACTGGGATCCCACAATTCCCATTAAGGTTGTGCTGCAATTGATCGAAGGATCTCCCACAGGTGCCATAACGTAGAGGTTCTGCCACTTCCCAGGAATGTCACTCTTGGCACCAAACACATAGGCCCAGGGTGTCCTCGAGCGCCTTCACATATCACAAGGAGAGTATGGCTAGGCTTTCTGCTATCTTGGAAATTTTTCTGTCTCTTTGCTTTGATCAGAAAGTCCTGCATGATGATGATGATGATAAAATAAAAATAGCAGCTACTGATTATGAAGTGTTTCCTCATCTCCTGGAAACTACATTCTAGATAGCTATTAAACAACCAGTTCTAACAATTATTAATCTCGGTTATCACGAATGCTCTACGGGAGAGTTCAAAGGGGCCTAGACCAATCTAGAAGGATCAAGAAATGTGATCCTAAGGTGAAAGCAGAGGAATGAGCAGGAATCAGGCAGGCAAAGGAGGAGAGAGAGGAGGGGAGGAAGGAAGTGAAGGAGGAGAATAATTCGAGAAGGAGTGGCGTCCTTCCTCAACAAATAGTTACTGAGAATGAGCCACGTCTTAGTGAGGGGATGCACCAGGGAGGTGCAAGTTCCTGCCCTCTCAGAGTTGCCATTGTGGTGGAGAGAGACAGAGCTCGAACTGTAAGTCACACATAATCTGAAGCAGTAATAAGTCTATGAAGATACTAAATCAGGGTAATTGTGTGGGGAGAGGGATTGATTAGTATTTTAAGCAGAGTGGTTAGAAAAATCATCAAGAGAGGGGAGCTTCCCTCCCATGTGTACTGCACCAGCACCCCAAGGCTAAGAAACAGCAAGCGCAAACACCTTCATGTAAGGAGTCGCTTGTCATGCTTGGATACAGCAAGAAGACCAGTGTGACTGGGCTAGGAATAAGGCAGAGTGTGGTGAGGCTAAAGTCTGAGTGAGAGAGCAGGGGCTGGATCACGTAGAGCTTTGTAACAGCATTTTAAGCTTTGATAATTCTAGGGCTTAGCTGGGCTATGGACTCAGATGTAGTATTTCTTGGAAAAAATCCAGGATCCCCAGGTACTCTGTGAGAAAATGGGCTATGGCTGGCTTGGCTCGCCTCAGCCACAGAGGTAAAGAATTCTTCAGTGCCCAGGCCATCACTTCCAGCCATACATCTTACTGTCTCACTCCCATCCGTTTAGCATGAGCCATATACTGCACTCCACAGGAGAACTCTCACTTAATTAATTTTAGATTTAAAGCAACAAGAAGTCCTTATATTAAAAACGGAGTGGGGGGAGAACAGCTTGTTAATTAAAATGTCAGTTAGGGTGTTCCTGGCGAAAACTGTGATTAGTGGGTGTTTCCTTTAGTTACAAGCCCTTGTGCTTTGATATTTTATGTATGAATTTAAAGAGCCTCACACATGTGCCCATCACCCCAGAGGTGGGGTACATTTCAAGGTGGGTTGTTTCAATGGGTCTTCTGTTCTGCCAACTCCCACGTCCCCAGTATTGTACCTTGCGCTTGTCTTTTACCTGCTGACCACAGCCCTCTGCACTGGGAGGGTCCCCTCTCTCTCTCATTGTGTGCCATTTCACCTGGTGGGCTTTTCATCTCTTCTGTCTTTGGAAAATCTCTTTCCCCTTTGGAGATTAGTGTCACCATTTTCAAATCCTTCCTAGATCTCCCCATCAGGAATATTTCTGACTTATGGCACACCACCTGTATCTTTCTTAGAATCTTTATGGCAAAGTAAGTTGTCCACTACCGTTTAAGAAGCATGAGAAAATTTTTTTTTTTTGGCTGTGTTAGGGTATGGGTGTGGGGAGGCTGACCTGGAAAACCTGGGAGAACCCTGCGCCAAGAGTCTGCTAAGCACGGAAGAGCTTTAGAAATGTCTGGGAGTAGGGGGTCGCTGATCTGAGTGAGCTGCTGGTCCGCACGGCAACTAGGCTGAAGGGGAGATGGATGGGGAAGGGCCCAAAGGGAGAAGAGGCAGCTGATGGCTGAACATGATGCTTTGGGGGCTGCATGGAGGAAATGTTTCATGTGTAGTGTCCTATGTTCCCCTCTCTTATGTCTTCCCACGGCATCTTTAGTGAGACTGTATGCTCACTAAGACTTTGTAGGGTTGGATTACATGGTTTCTGGAAGGATAAAGATCAAGCACTATGAATGATCTGAGGCTCATGCTTCTTGCAGGCTATGAAGTTAGTCTGTCATGGTGTCATGGTTGCTGGCAAAAGATAGGAGACTCACAAATGAGACACAAAGGACACCGTGACTCATGGAAATGGAAGTTGCCAGTGGCAGCGTTTGTGCTGGTTCCCAAAGCTGCAATCCCCAAAGGTGTCCCAGAGACAGCAAATTAACAGAGTAGCATGTGCAGAGGGTTTCATTAGAGGAAAGGAAACCCTAGTTTGGGGAACCCATGTCTTTTATAATGAGCAGTAAAACTGCTTGAAATTCTTCCTACAGAATGGTAACTACATCATGTTGGACAACCGACCAACTTTCCTGCTGCTCTGGAGAGAAACTACTTCTAGCCTCTAAAACTACTCATTATACAGTCATTCTTTTAAAGATGGTCCTAAACAAGGTGCCTTTGCTTGCAGAATGTGCAGAAGTGCAAAAGTCTCCTGGAATGTCATCTCCCTAGAATAAGATCCAGTGCTGCTTCTTGCTTCAAGCTTGATGTAGGACGAGAGGGGTTGTTTATGGAACTCCGGTGACATTTGAGTGATGAGTTAGTTTCACAGTGTGCTTTTTAAAAGATTAATTTATTATATGCTGTATCATTTAGTGATCACCATATAACAAATTAGCCAAGAGCTGGGGCATAAAATAAAAGTTATTTATTACTGCTTATGAATCCGAGTCATCCAGAGGTTCTGCTGATTTGGGTCGGAATTGGCTCTGCTTTGTTATGTTGCTTCAGTCTCATCTGGGACAATGGAGCTGATTTGGCCCTGCTCCAATGGTCTTTCATGGCACAGCAAAGCCCTAAGAGCCCGAGCAGCACGTGCTCGGGCCTGTTAGGGTTAGACTTGGAAATGCCACAGTCTGCACACTAAGGCAAATCACAAGATCAACTCAAGTTTAAATCATGGGAAATGGGTTACTTCTCATATGAGATAAAGTCCAAAGTCACTTTATAAAGGCATGCATATACGGACAGGAAGACTTGGGTCTATTTTTATAACCAGTCTAACACGCTTGCCTTCCCACTAGCTCCTAGAGGACAACGATTTTATCCCATTCACCTTCATATCTTGGTGAGTGGCCTGGCCTGGGCACAGAAAAGGGCTCAATAATGTCCCCTTGAGTGAATGAATGCTACGCACCATAGGCCAAACGAATGATACACAATAGGGAGTTCTTTCCTCTAAGAACTAGACGATCTACTGGAGATTCACAGTGGGAAGAGCCCTGGTATCTGTGGCAGATCAGAGGGGCCTCACCTTAAAGTGTGGTTCTGTCAGCATCTCCTTATTCCCAGTGCTACTGTATCGATCGGGACCTCATCATCTCATACTGGGACTGCATGGGACTTTGCTACTGCTTGGCCTGCCTTGACTATCTCCCTTCTCACCGTCCCCCACCTAGGTGCCAGGGATCTTTCTATACGGCATGCCTGACTCCACCCCACATCAATTTAAACGAATTGCCAGTTTCTCAAGGCCAAGAAGATACAGTTTCAGTTCTCCAACGTGACATTTGAGGCTCTTTGCCCTTGGAACTCAGATCATGTAGTTTCTTTCTGGATCTTCCACACTCCTCCTACATCTTGTCCCCAGATCTCTGACACAAAGCAGACTGCCCCTGCCCTCGGTCCAAGTGTGCTGTCTGCTTGCTGTGCACTTACTTATTCGATTTCTCCTCCTTTGCTCAAATCTCACTTTGGCCTTCCAAAAAGGATATTTGTCTATGCTTTGTTCTTGGCACGGGGTTAGATCTAAAATGTCCCCCCAAAGCCTCATGTGTTTGGAGGGTGATTAGATCAGGGGGCACTCATTAGGATTCATCCATTGATGAGTTACAGGAGCTGAATGTGCCACGAGGGGGTGAGGTCTGGTGGGAGATAGGTCGCGGGCAGCTTGACCTAGAGAAGTGTACTCTTGTCCCTAGCGCCTCCCTTTTCTCTCTGTTTCCTTGCTGCCACGAATGAGCAGTTTTCCTCACCATGCCCTTCTACCATGTGTTTCTGTCTTGGAGCCAGCTGACTTTGGACTAAATCCACTGGAAACTGTGAGCCAAATAAATCTCTCCTTCTTCAAGTGGTGGGTGTCCTAGAGACGGGAAAGTGACTAATACAGAAATGTTTTCTTGTTCCACGGATCTGGCAACCAGGGCTCTGTGTGCAGCCCCTCTCCTGGACTGGGAGTGCTGTAAGGACAGATGTGCTCCTCCTGGTTTCCTTGAGGCCTTTGACACTCTGAGTGCAGAATGGGGCATTATATAGAAGGGACTCCTGTGTTTGCCAAACCCAACTGAGATTCAGAGTGGCAGAAGGGAAAGGAGGGGAGGAAAACAGAGGGATGAGAAGAGGGAGAGGAGGCTGGGAGTGGAGAGAGAACTCCGAACACAGCCCGCACCCAGGTAGGAAGTCCAGCACATGTGGGTCTGCTTTCAGCCACTGGCCCCACTATCGGAACCTGGGGCTCCTCTCCCAGCAACCTTTTCCGGAAAAACCCAGAGCCCATGGACCAAAGGCTTTTTACCCCAAGGCTCCTACTGGAAATGGATCCTTTGGGCCAGTCCCTGCCCAAGGAATGACTGCTCTGCACTGCTGGGGATGACTGCGGGGAGGGGGGTGCCATTGCTCTGGATTTTCATTATTTCAGTCTTTGTTACTAGCTTTATTTAATTTGGCACTTAATTACTATTTACTGAGTATGCTTGTAGATAACATGCATTTATTTACTGTGCACTTTGTCTAATTTTAGTAGAGTTTTTTCCTTTTCCTTTCTTTATATCTGTATTGTTTACCCTAATAATGCATGATTAAGTAAAAAAAATTTTAAACACAATACTGAGAAAGTAAAAGTCTTTTGACATTTCATCCTTCAGAGATAACCACTGTTGACAGTTTGGTGTATATCTTTTCAGAATTTTCTTGATGCTTACATAAATATATATAGATGTGACCCAAATATATCTAAGAAGCCTTTAAGGCTGATCTCTGCTCAACAATCATCCAAAATAACCCAAACTGAACGCCAGGAGCCTGAAGAATAATGCAAATCTTTATTGTTGGTTTCCTTCAAAAGATGGGGTAGCAGCTTTTCACACTTTCCTAAGAACTGGCTTTAGACATCCCCCTCCCAAGTGTCTTATTCACAGCAGCTGCTGAAAGTCTCTCTTGCTTCCTCCCACTCAGCTCTTCCTTCTTTGAGCTATGCCCTCCTGAACTCTATTGACATGGCCCTCACCCCTAAAAATAGCTCCCAGAAAGTGCTGCTTCTCTGTGCGTGCTGTCTTCTAAGAGGCAGCCCTATTGGAATTTTTAAGGAGAAATGTGCTGCGTCTCTTTATCAACATAAATAAGATTATATTATACCCATTGTTTGGTGACCACCCCCTGCAGTATCATAGATACTTTTCCATGCCTGTGCATTTAAAGCTACAATTCCCTTACTGCCCAGGGTCCAGCTTTCTGGATTGTTGGTCTGTAATGGGACCTTCCAGCTTTTGCTGCTAGAATAGGGCTGTAGTGAATGTTTCTGTGACTTTGAATTTTTGTGCCGTATCCTTCTCTTCTACACTGAGCTCTTAGCCTAACTTAAGTTTTGCTGTTCTAGCAAAACGTCTAACAAAGTTGTAGGATTTTTGTTGTTGCTTTTGACCAGCATGTTTCCACTGTCTTCCTTCTGCTTCCTTTGGGAAACTCTCTCCGCCCTCCATGCAGATACTTGAGGACTGCCATTATGACTCCTAGCACAGGTGCAGACACATGACTGATCTGGCCAATCAGAGCACCCTCATGGCTGGCTCCTGTGATGATCCGATCAGTTTCTATCATCCTTCTTCAGTCCCCCAGCCTGAAGCCCCACTATCGTCTTCTCCTTCTTCCAGCTCTGCAGCCAGCATTCTTCTTGCTAACCTCCCTTGACGCTATCATTCCTGTGCCCAAGTCATCAAAGGTGACTTGTTGACTTCAGTCCAACAAGCCCTGCCTTCTCGGTCTACCATCTGGAACCCAGGGGCCTTGGCTTCTCATTACTCCTCCATTCCTGGGCCTCTGCACTCTTGCACACATATCACATTCCTGGCAGATTATACCTCTTCCTGGTTTTTGAGGATGCCCTACATTTTCCAGCTTCTACTCTCCCATCCAAGTACTAACCAGGCCTGACCCTGCTTAGCTTCTGAGATCAGACAAGATCGGGTGTGTTCAGGGTGGTATGGCTGTAGACCAGCTTCTACTCTCTAACGCTGCTCCTAGTTCCATAGCAGTCTCACCTCCAAACAATGTAGGTACAAGTCTTATTTTATACATATATATTTGGGGGGGTACCGGGGATCAAACTCAGGACCTTGCGCTTGTGAGGCAGAAAGTAGAAGCCCTGAGCTAAATCACAGCCCTGTAAGTCTTACTCAAGCTTTAAACTTCTGGCTCCCAAACCTCCTCTGGCACACACAGGGAATGATCCATTCTGTTTTCTTTGTGGCTTCCTAAATATGTTGGCTTAGGCTTTCTCGTGTATTTGAAGTAATGGAGCATGGAGCTGGGACAGTGAGGACTGGAGTGACTGGAGGCTAGCCAAGTGTCCCTTTTTCTGTAACCCGAGGGTCTCTCCATGTAGTATCTTTGAGAAGACTAACTTGTGCTTCCTCACAATATGGCAGCTTCTAGACAGCTGGACTGCTCTCAAGACACTCAGGGCTCCAGGGCAAATGTTTTCCACACACAGGCCAGGGTTTTGACCTTTTTCATGACCCCCTTTAAGTCCTGAGAAGTCATAAAAGCTCTCCTGCTGCCACATCGTATTGGTCACATGTAGTCATAAGACTTCCCAGACTCAAGAGGATAATTAGACACCAGTTTTTTATGAGGCCCTTATCTACATGTTTTAAATGTTGCTTTCTATTTTTTTAATGTGTTCCTTTTCTCTCACTTGTGATCTACTAGAAAATCAGATCTATGGAGGAGGAGACCTTTCTATCTGGTTTGCCTCTATTCTTTGTGTCTGCTTTGTAGAAGGCACATAAAAGTTTCATAAAAATAAGTCACATTCTCTGAGGTATACTAGAGACCTAAGATAGACTATCAGATGCCTTCAGTTCTAGTTTTTTGAGCAGCTACTCAAAAGGCATCACTGGACACTCTGAAAGATATTTTTAGAGTTGTTTTGTGGTTGGAGTCCCAGGGCTTCATTCACCTGGGTATCCTAGGCCCCAGGCTCCACTGCCTTCGGTTGCCTACTGGTCTCTCGCACCGGGGCATACACAGAAATTCTAATTTCATTTGAGGCCCTGCAGAGGGACTGGCATCCCTTAGCACCTGCCTCCAGACTTCCTTTGGCCTGCAGAAACTTCCTGAAGTGAAAGACACACGTCATGTTATTAAGGAATCCTGATTCAGGGGCAAATGTCCATCTACTCTTGGCTCCTGGACCTTCAGTAAAATGATTCTTGCTGGGACTTTAGATATAAAAGTAAGCTTTACTAAAGTTTTTCTATGAAGGCTATTTGTGAAGTCTATTCCAAACTCATAAAAAAATCACTTATGAATGAATGTATTAGAGTTCTCCAGAGAAACAAAACAAACGAGATATGTGTGTGGAGGGGGTGCGGTTAAGGAGCTAGGCCCACATTATTGTAGACTGAAAAGCCAAAATTTTCAGAGGAGGCTGGCAGGCTGGAGACCTAGGGAAGCTGCAGTTCAAGTACAAAGGGGATTTGCTGGAAAAACCCCACTTTTGCCCAGGGAGGTCAGTTTTTGTTCTACTAGAGCCTTCAACTTACTAGAGAAGGACACTCGCTGTGGAGGGTACTCTGTTGTAGTCAGACAATATTTATCATTTTAAATGTTAATCTCATCCAAAAAATATCTCCATAGAAACATTCAAAATAATGTTTGACCAAATATCTGGGCTCTGGGAACCAGCCAAGTTGTCTGTCACATAAAATTAACAACAGCGACGGGCAAGTGCAGAGGATAAAACTTAAAAAGAATGAGCTGTCTACCATATTCCATATTCCACATTTGCAAGGAAGCCCCAAATCCGTATTCTAACAGGGAGGGCACTACCTTAATGGTTCTTGAATGAACAGTCAAGTGAAAAAAAAATGTAAACTGCAGAGCCATGCCCTGGGGAATTTGGAT
Source organism: Fukomys damarensis (assembly GCF_012274545.1). Lineage (NCBI taxonomy): Eukaryota > Metazoa > Chordata > Mammalia > Rodentia > Bathyergidae > Fukomys > Fukomys damarensis. The sequence continues at coordinate 6,612,089 of NW_022900935.1, forward strand.
TTGGAGGCAGAGTCCCATGCCACTCCTGAGCTATGAGGAGGCAAGGGCGGAAGTGTGCAGTTCTTTCGGAAGGGAAGAGATGCTCTTAAAGGCGGGTGGCTGGAGAGCCTGGCCTGGAGATGTCAGAAGTGTAAAGGAAAGGTGGGGAAGGGTGTTCCCGGCAGAAGGCACAGCAGCACGGAGGGCCAGGCCACAGCATGGCTGAAGCATGGTGTGGGGTAGCAGGACACAAGGCTGATCAGGAGGTTGGAACCCCTTGGAGTAGTGTGGTTGGGTAGTTAAGGCCATGGACTCTTAGAACCAGACAGGCTGATTGCTGATTGCACCTGAGAATGCTTAAAAGTGTCAAAACTCCCTGGGCAAAGATCACCTAAATTCACTGAGATCTACAGCTGAAGACAAAGGGGAATAATAATATGGCATTAGTTTCTTACTGCAGCTATAACAACTACCACAAACATGACAACTGATTACAAGGAAGGTACCAGCAGCACTATGTGTCTTCTAGGGAGGGGGATACCTCCGGTGTTTCTTGGTTTACGGCTGCTCCACTCCAACCTCAGTTTCCATCGTCCTACTTCCTGTCTGACTCTGCCTCTCCCACCTCTCTCTTATAACAGCTATCTAGATTGCATGAGAGCCACCCACACTGTCAGGATCATCCCCAACCTCAGGATCTTCAACTCACCACATCCACAAAGTCCCTTCTAGCAGCCACAAGTTTTAAGGATTAGGGTACGGTTCTTTAGGGAACCATTATTCTTCTTACTACATGCATGTCCTTCAACAGGTGAGAAAGATTAAGTGAGATGATGTGTGTGAAAGCCTGGTGCATGTGCCTGCTCGTGTACTGTTCTTACAGAGTTGTGAATCCACTATAAAGAGCTGAGAGGAACGGGAACAAAGTGGAGATGAGATCAACTCCTCTTAAAAATGTTAGAGGTTTTTGCCAGGCCTTGGGAGGTTGGGCTGGGCATGTAGCTCAGTGTGAATGCCCTAGGTTCAATCCCACTACTGAAAAAAGAAAGAAAGAAAAAAAGGAAGAAAGAAAGAAAGAAAGAGAAAGAAAGAAAGGGAGGGGGGAGAAAAAAAAGAGAAAGAAGGAAGGAAATCTTGTTGGAACAGCAAAGAGAGAGAGGCTTGAAGTTGTCTTTTTATAAAAATGTGGAAATTAACCATTGTTTGACTGGCTCAGCTGCTCTTCTTTGGTTTCCTTACACTGGTTTGGTTCACAGTTTGACCAGATTTTGTCTTGCTTCTTTGTTGCCTTGAGCCTGATCTGTTCCTTTCCACCTGCCCAGAGTCTCTACAGCTGAAACCCGGGGAGAACATCTGTGGGCCGGGGCCCAAGCAAGAGGCCTCCCCTCTCCAGATGTACCCACTGTAGGTGGCCTCTGCCAAGGGCACCTGGTCCTTAGAGTTAACCTTGTCCTGCAGTCCCCAGTTTAGTACCCAGTACTGGAGAGTGGAAAGTTGGATAAATCTTGTTCCCTTCCTGGGCAGCAGGAGCTCTTAACTCCAGACCCACCGGCCACAGCAGAGGAACAGCAGCCCCTCTGCAGGATTTGTGCATGAAGGGATGTAACCTTTTCTAGGGAGGGGTCATAGTTTTTACCGGATTCTCAGATGGATCTGTGAACCCCGAACTTTCCCCAAGCACAGGGAAACATGTCATCGCGTAAACTCTTGCTCCTCATGGATCCTGTGGTTTGTTGTTTAGCCAGCTCTGGCAGGCACGTGACCTGGTAGAGGCAGGCAGAGGCGAATGCTGCTTCATCTTAGTTGGAGAGGCTCTTGCCTGCTCTGGTTTTTGAGGAATATAATTGCCCAGCAGAGCCATATAGCATTGTCTCTTCTGCTGAGCTCCGCTATGCAGACCCACATTCATTATGTGGGGGTTTACATACGGAGGCCCCGGGGGAGGGGATGGCCCGGCTCCACTCCAGATGCACACGGTCCCCCTGGTCATGCCCTCTATTAGAGCATGGCTGGGCAGACCCTTCGGCCTTTCTCCTGGAATTTGAAGGGATCAGGATGAAGGCTGGAGCTTAGATTTTTGAGCAGAGGTAATTTCAGAAGGTGGAATCATAGCTTAAGGAACTCTCTGGGGAATTTTCCTGATGCAAAGCTAACAAGACATTGTGATAATTTCTCTGGAGCTGGCCTCATTCCAAGTTGGATTTTAAACGCAGATTATAAAGCAAACACCATCCCCCACAAGTATTAAAGGAGGGGAAAATAACAGGACGGGGGCTGCAAAAATGGTCTCTATTGTGGGACCAAAAGCCGTCAATCATGCAGGCTGACAGGCGTCAGAGATTGACAGACAGGCCCTCGCTCCTGACTTCAGTTATCAAGGGGAATGGGAAAAGTGTCTGCAAGAACATGTTAAATTGCCAAAGTCATTACCAGTCACCAATTACCAAAGAAAAGATAACAAGGTGTATTTTAGAAAAATCGATGCAACAACATGCATTTCAATACAGTGAGTTTTTTAGAACTTTCGAAAACAAAACGAACTATTTAGGGAATACACAATGGTTTTCAGTGCATACCAAACACTGGGCTTTGTAAAGTCATCAATATTCGCTTTAGACTTGGCTCTGCTTTAGGGGAGCAGAGATCAAGCAGTAAACTAATATTCTTCAGTTTTTCCCCCTGCATTTCTACCAAACGATGAAAGCAGGACTGGAGGGCCAGGCGGCTGTGCTATAAACTCCCACAGTGAAAGGCCTGCTGGCCACTGGGGGCACCTCCTGGGGTCCAGGGCACAGACGGGGCACAGGTCAGGCAGGTGTTGATGTGCTGAGGCGCTGTGGGTGACTGTCCCACGGGATGCATCCGGCCGAACTTCCTCATCACCTGTTCTGAGCCCTGCCTTGAGGATGAAGAGAGAGAGGACAGAGTTGCAGCCCTCTGTTGGTGGTGAGAGCGGGGACACAGTCCCACTGGATGAGAGCACAAAGAAAACGGATGAGCATTACCAGACAAGTGAGCATGAGGAACAGGAGTGGGAGGGGCTTCTGCAGCCTGGAAGAATCAGGAGTCTGGGGAGAGAAGGGAGTATCTGTGCTGATTCTTAGAGAATGAGGAGGGTATCTGTAACTGGAGGTGCAAACACCTGAAAGGAGGAGAGTGCAGCCAGAGAAAAGGAAAGACCCCGAAGTAGGAGAGAACACTGAGCCGACAACTGTGGTGAGCCTCAAATGAAAAGCTGAGGTGCTGGCTGCTTTGCAGTCAATGGAGAACCACTGCAAACTTTGGAGTTGGGGGATAGAATGGCCCAGAGTTGTGCTTAGAGAGACAGCTCTAGCAGCAGTGTAATGCACAGAGGAGAGGAGGGCCTTTTGGGGGCTGCTGGAGCACATCCATGAGAAGGGCAGAAGACCCGAACAAGGGTGGGAGAGCCAGTGGGCCACCATCACACTATCCTGCACGCACAGCGCTCTCCTTGGTCTCTGCCTCTGGAAACTTCTCACCCTCCAGGTCTGCTCAGACACCAAGTGCTGCCCCTCCTCTGCTAGAACATCTCGAACATCTCCCTCCTGACCAAGCTTGGTTGTCACCATGGTATAGTTAGGAGTTCTGCTGGGACAGCAACCCTGTTGCATACATCTCTGTGGCTTTTCCAGGATGAGGTCCAGGCCCCCTTCCCAGCGGAGAGAAAGATGAAATAGCAAAGCCTGGTGTGCAGAAGCATTTTATGGTAATGTTCAAGAAACTCTAGAGCTGGCATGAGTTTGCTCAGTGGATCATTCTTTCTCAACTTGAATACAGTTTTGGGAAAGGATATTACGTGACGTGAGAAAATGAGACTTACAACCCTTCCAAATCTCGCAGTTTGAGCAGCATCTGGAGACAGTAAGCTGTGGGAGCCCAGGAGAGAGAGGGCTGCTGGGCCTCAAGCATGGGGAGTAGAAGTGCGTGTGGTCAGCAATGGAGGAAGGCAAAGCTTTCTCCGTAGGATTGGTAGGTGGCATGGCCATATTATTTTCCAAACAGGGACACCTTTGAAGGGGACAAGGGCACTGTCAGTAATTGCTGCACGATAGCAGGCTTTACTTTGGCTTGACCCCGAGAAAACAGTGTGTAACTACCGTAGCGAGGGGCACTGCTGCTGGCTTACTCTCTGCTCCAACGTGGATTCTCCGTGTCTTGCAGGCACGGGAGCAGAGACCTTCCCTTGGCCTTTTCCTTTCTCTCCATTCTCCTCCTCCTGCCCAGGACGTAAGTGGCTGGGAATTTGGAATGAGGATGGAGTGTGGTTGGCCCCTTCTAGGTTTAGCTCTCTAATGGAGCAGCGGTCCTCAGCATCTGGGTGTTTTCTCTGGCTCCCTGTAGGCAATTTAAGGAGTTGGTCTGCCCCGGTGGAGGGAGCTGTGGTTATCGCATTGGTTAGTAATCGGATGGAAGGAGAAATGTTAAGGAACTCGATTTAACCATTGAGTCTGTGACTTTAATGAGCTTTAGCAAAGATGGACCTGGTACTTCCAACTCTCTTCATCCAGTCCCAGGATCTCTTTCTTGGTCGATTCTGTACTCAAAGCAGAATGTGGCTTTCACTTTCCAATCCCAATATCCATCTTAAACCGAGTCTGGGGATTTTCAGATTTGGGGGGAAATTCTCATACCAGAGAATATGAACGATGCAGGACAGAGTGAGACCAGGACTTAAACCTGACGGAAAAAAAAAAAAAAAAAAAAGAAAAGAAAAATCTGGGCCAAATTTGTTTTTGCATCACTATCTGGGGGTGAGGTTCCACCAGTTTCTTTTGGGAAAGACATGGAAATTAATTATGAGAGCCCCTGCAATATGTATGTATTTTAAAATAAGTTTCACCGAGGTAATAAATTTAGTGTACTAGAATAAATCAGTTTGAGGTTTGGCAAATGTATACTCCTGTGTCACCGCCATTCTGATCAGTGTATAAAACACTGTCACCTCTCCCGAAGTCAACAATAAGAATGACCGGTATTGCTGGGTCATACAGTTAGTGTATGTTTAAAATTGTAATAAACTGCATAACTGTTTTCTAAAGGGCCTGTGAAATTTTACTAGAAAATTTCACATAGAAAATTTATGAGAGTTCCAGCTGCTCTAAATATTCTCTAACATTTAGTAATTTTTCTTTCCTTTTGTGTAATACTACAGATTTAACCCAAGGCCCTCACACTGAGTTATATCCGGGTCCCTTTTTCATTAAGTTGTTCAGTTGCCCGGGCTGGGCTTGAATTTACGATCCTTCCATCTCAGCCTCTTGATACTGGGATTATAGGTGAGTACTTTAACATTTCTAATGCAAGCTACTGTGGTACCTTTGAGTAGCACTTCATGGAGGTTTTTATTTGGGTACCAGGGCTTGAACTCAGGCCCTTGTGCTTGTGAGGCAGGAAGCAGAACCTCTAAGCTAAATCCCCGGCCCTCATGTAGGTTTTAATTTGCCTCTCTTTGGTGTCTGATGATATTGAACATCCTTTTGCTTTTATTGGCCACATTTCACATTTTCTTTTGTGAAATGTCTGTTCAAATATTTCATCCATTTTTAAACTGATTTGTCTTATTGAATTTTAAGAATTCTTTACATATTCTGGGTACAGTTCTTTAGTTAATAAGGTATTTTTATAGTCTATATTTTTACCATATATGTTTTGGTCAGTGAACTACCTGAACTAATTTTTCCATATAGCATGAGGTAGCAGTTGAGGTTTACTTTTTTCCCCTAAGGGCACTTGATTGTTCCATCACCATTTGTTTAAAAGGGTTCTTCTTTCCCCCATTGTATCACTGTAGCACATTTGTCAAAAATCAACTGAAGAAGCTGGGTGTGGTGGCGCACGCCTGTAATCCCAGCACTTGGGAGGCTGAGGCAGGAGGATCTCTGTGAGTTCAAGACCAGCCTTTGCTACATAGTGAGTTCCAGATCAGTCTCAACTACATACTGAGACCCTGTCCCAACCCCCCCCCCAAATCAACTGAACGTATTTGTATAGATCCATTTCTCAACTCTATTCTGTACCAGTGACTTATGTGTTTATATTTATGCAAATACCACATTGTCTTGATTACTATTAGCATTATAAGTAAGCCTCAAAATGAGGTAGTTAAGTCCTCCAACTTTAGCACACCACACCATATATCACTTGTGATTGCTACAAATAAGTGTGCTTGAATTAAATGTATAATAAATCGTATACATTATCCTTTCTTAGTGTGGGTTGTTCAATCACTCTCAATCAATACATTTGTGGTATTCAGACAATCCTGAGCTAAATGATTCATTTGGGTTTTGCAATAAATAAAGACTGGTGGACTCTGATGGGTTCCTTGCCATAGCAGTCTTTTTATCAAGGTGTCGGCTCTTCCTCACACTACCACACATGAAGTTGTCAACTATTAGCTGTTGCATCAAAATGCCTGGCAAAAACAGCTTAAAGGAGGAAATGTTTCCTTTTACTCACAGTTTCAGAAGTGTCAGTCCATGGTCAGCTGGCTCCATTGCTGTAAGGCCTGTGGTGAGGCAGAAACATCATGGTGGAAGGGCGTGACAGGAAAACATTTCACCTTGCGATAGCCAGGAAGCAGAGAGAAAAAGAGAAGAGCCGGCTGGTAAGAGGCCAGGGACCAGAGAGAATCCCCAAGGTAAGATCTTCCTGATTCAGCCTTTCACTTAGGTCCCACTTCCTCTTTCATCATCTCTCAGGGATGCCATCCAATTATGATCTCATCAAGTCCACTGATGAAGTTACAACCCTCGTGTTCTAATCGTTCCCCAAAGACTACCAGCAACCAAGCCTGCAATGAAATGAGCTTTTGGGGGACATGGTGGATCCCGACTATAACAGCAGGATGTTAATACATCTGCTGCCTAGTTCCTCCAGCTGTGATGTAGTGGAAAAAAAATCTTTGGACAAGTTAATTGCACAGTGCCCCTCTCTGCATTCACCACAGAGTTGCCTGGCATTTTCACCCATGGCTTGAAGAGGACTAAATTTAAAAGTCACCCACAAAGTTCACAGACGCTCTGGCTCCTGGGTGGGTCCATTGCCTAGTGAATCTTCTGGTATCCAGCCAGGAGTTGCCCTCAGATGATGTCTGCCAGTGCCCAGACATAGAACACAGTACATCCTCATCAAAGCTGGAACACCCACCAGGCCTTAGCTGGAGATTCAAGCAGTATCATTCTATTCTAAAGAGACTGTCTTTTTCAAAATTCAATTGGACTCCTAATCCTCCTACAGTTCTTCCCCCACCCCCACCCCAGCCTGCAGCCACTGTGTCTCAGTTTCAACTTGGACTGCAGAACAGATTTGGAATCAAGAGCTCGGAGTTCAAGTTCTGGCCAAGATACCTACTAATAGAATAACCATAGACAAAGCACTTTATGTTTCTAAGCATCTAGTTCTTCTGTGGGACAGACTCCGCCATCTCCCTCACAGTGCTACTCTTTGAATGTGAAAGTATGTTGGCAATGTAAATTACAAGGCAGGAATCCCTGTAGAGAATTATTAGTATTCTAGGGCCAGGGATTTAGCTCAGTGGTTCCGCTGCATGCCTTGCAAGCGCAAGGTCCCAAGTTTAATCCCTGGTACCAAAAAAAAAAAAAAAATCATTAATTTCATTTCTCCTGTTAGCCAAAATATAGCTAACAGAGGCATGAAAGACATCATGGTGCCTGAAGGAAAAGTAGCATGTATATTAGTTTCCTATAGTCACTATAACAAATTCTTACAGAATTGGCGGCTTAAAACAATAAAAATGTGTTGCGTTACAGTTCTGAGCCAGTTTTCCTGGGCTGAAGTCCAGGTGTCAGCGGGGCCTTTCTCCCTTCTGTGGCTGGGGCAGAGTTCATTCCCTGCCCCTCCAAGCTCCTGGTGGCTGCCAGCATTCCTTGTGCTTGTAGCCTCATCTCTGCCTCTATCTTAATGTCACTTGCCCTTCTCTTGTGTCTGTGTTTCCTCTGTTTCTTCCTAAAGGGACACTTGTGATGGCATTTAGAACCTGTCCAGAGGTCAGTAGCATCACCTCATCTCAAGACCCATTATTTAATCACTTGCGCCATCTTCACCAGATAGATGGATGGCACACACAGTTTCCAGGCACTAAAATCTGTTATCTTTGGAGGCGACATCACAGGGAGTGTGTGTATTGGTGAGTAAGATATGGAATAGGAAAGAAAAACGTATCTCCTCTGTCCTGTTGATATAAATCACTTTCCAAGACAAAACAGCCTATAGTAAGTCTAAAGGACCTTGGTGAAAGTTGTCCCAAATTCTCCCCTATACTTCCAGTAGACGAAGAGCCCAGTTAGAGATGTGCAGAACTCTGGGGTTCCCATGCCTTTCATTATCTCTTTGGATCCCGGTCTGCTAACTACAGACCCGTGGTCCAAATTTTGCTCCTGCTACTTTTGCCGAGTTCAGTGGTTATAACAGAGACCATGGGACGCACAAAGTCTAAACAATTTACTCCGTGTCCTGGACCAGTATCTCCACCGCACAGATAGGAAAACTGAGGCCTAGGAGGGCAGGTGATTTTCTCAAGCCCCTTCCAGTGCCTAGGGGCAGATTCTAGTGCTCTTGCTGCAGGCTCCTCTCCACTAGAGCTTGCTATTCCTCAGGCTTGTGATTGGTGGAGCTCAAAGCCCCAGAAATCAGATTCAGGCAGCTCTCAGCCTCCAAGAGGGGAAGACCCGCTAGCAGGGGCTACACCAGGCCCTGGGGAGGTCCAAGCAGAAGCTGAGTTAACTTCAGCAAATATCCCCAGGGCCCCTGTGGGGCCTGGTGAGTGCCCGAGTGGTTAATGAAGTGAGCCATGATGTGATCAAATATGGTGCTGTGCAGGCCTGGAGAATTCTGCAAGCCTCACTCTGGGACGACAGAGAGATGGACTTTGTGTTCAGATCTCTCACCTGAGGCCAAATGCGGGCTTATCCCCAATTTACCAGGTCCTAAGGGCCCACAGGAAACCACCCGAGAGTGTGCCGGAGCTGCAGAGTGAGGAAGTCCACCGGCAACTCCCGGAGAGGTGGGGAGGCACAGTGGGGCCTTTAATGATGACTAATTTGCAGCTTATTAATGCAGCGGTAATTAAGAATATTCATTTTATTAAAAGCCGTTTATTGTAACAGTGCATGCAAATCTGGAGACTGGCATTGTGCTCACGTACCAATCGACATAGGTCTATTGTGGCTCTGCGGATGGCAGGTCGCTGCGTCACTAATTGTTAAGAGTTTAGGGTCTAATTTTAAACCCTTTTAATTCCATTTGAAATAATTGCCCTAATGAAATTCAAAGTACTCAGAGGCAACCACAGAAAAGGCGAACGGTGCCTCCGCCTCCTGCCCCCAGGGAGCTGCGCTTTGAGACTTGTGGCAGGAGCTGTGCTTGTCTGGGGCTAAGCTGGCTGCTCTCTCTTCCTGGAAGAGGAAGCTGCTCTGGCTGCCTAGTGAAGGCTGGAAAAGCCTTCTGGGGGCCGGGTCCCTGTCTCCAGTGTGGGGAGGAACCAGCCCAGGTGGAGAGGGACTGCAGGAGAATGATGTCGCTCAGGATGATTTGCTTCTGTGAGCCACACAGGGACAGGATCTGCAGAGACCTACGCCACCCCTCCCATCCAAAGACAGGTGTCCTCTGCTCCAGGGACACCACTGACTCTCTGGGTCACGCCTCAGACTGGCTGACCCAGGTATCATCTTCAATACAATGTAAAAACTTTTATTTTTCAGCATCTAGCCCATGGTCTTTGCACTGAGCTACATGCCCAGCACTTTTTTATTTTTTATTTCAAGATAGTTGCTGAGCTATCCAGCCTGGGCTCAAACTTGAAACCCTCCTGCCTCAACCTCCCAGAGTGCTGGGGTTTCAGCCTTGCACTGTCACATCCAGCTAGAACATAGCAACACTTTTGGAGGGGTTCTCGCATGGCGGGTGTCCTACTGTACAAGCTTTGGCTGACTGAATCCTCACAGCCACTGTGTGGGGTGCGTCCTTTATTCCATTTTACCCGTGAAGCAACACAGGCTGGGAGAGGATCTGCGCCTTTTCAAAAGTCAAAAGGTTAAGTGGCAAAGTTGGACTTTATTTTTTAAATTTTAGTTTATTAGTGCATAATGCTTACTACATTCTTTGTGGGCAGTTGGTACATTACATAACATATCTTAACTCTTTTTTCGTTGCCGTTCCCTTCCTTTCTGCATCCATCCATTGATCTCTGTTCTGCTTTTGTACATGTTTGCAGTACATAATGTTTACATTCCTTGTATAGAGCGGGCACATGTACATAACACATTTCAATTCCCTTCTCTGCCTCCTGCCTGCCTCTATCTTTTCTTTTTTGTATCAGGGATCCAACTTGGGACCTTGCTTTTGCAAGGCAGGAGGTGGCAACACTGAGCTAAGTCCCCGGCCCTGCCTCCATCTTTTGATCCCTTTCCCTATGATAACCATCTGTCTCCCTGTGTCTTATTCTGTATCTTTTACTTTGCTCTTTACTTTTACACTGGACTATTTACATAAGAGAAACAGTAAGATATTTCAACTTGTGTGTCTGATTATTTTCATTTAATATTATGGTCTCAAGGTGCATCCATTTTCCTACAAACGACTCGTCTAGTTTTTATGGCAGAGTAGTACTCCATTGTGTGTAAATACCACATTTTCTTTATTCATAAATCTGTTGATGGACATATGGGTCACTTTCAAGTTTTAGTTTTCATGAATTGTGTTGCTATAAATATGGGTATGCACGTATCACTGTATGATGTCTTTAACTCTTTTGGGAAAATATCTAGAAGGGGAATCAATAGCAGAGTCAAATGGAATTTCTACTGTTAGTTTTTTGAGGCATCTCCATATTGATTTCCACAGTAGTTGTACTAGTTTACACTCCCACCAGCAGTGTAGAGGGCTCCTTTTTCCCCATAGCCTCTCTAGCATTTGTTATTATTTGAGTTCTTGGTGATGGGGATTCTTTCTGGGGTAAGATAGAATCTTAGCATTGTTTTACTTTGCCCTTCTCTAGTGGCCAAAAGTTGAACTTTAGCCAAATCCTTTCTCTGTGTCTCCTCAGAGATTACGCAGGCAGCATTCTGCAGAGAGGGTCTACACCAGCGGAGTCAAAGCTGACCAGGGAGCTTTATAAACACAGATTCTTGTTTGTTTGATTGCATGTGTTTTGAGGCAGGGTCTCGCTATGTAGTTCAGGTTGGCCTTGAGCTCACTGTGTATCCCAAGCTGGCCTTGAACTCACAGCGATCCTCCTGTCTCAGCTTCCCCAGTGCTGGGAAGTGTGTGCCATCATGCCTGGCTTCAGCACAGATTCTTAAGCTCCACCCTGAGTACATCGAAGCAGGATCATTGCAGTAGGATGGGGGTCTTAGAATCTTCATCTTTGACATGTTCCCCAAGTGATTCTGGTATGGCCAGTCCAAGAATGGATTCAGGGAACCTTGCCAGACCTGCTTTCTTTTTCCATTTTCGTCTAGTCTAGTCCGTGTCGTATAATAGGATTCCATAGGTGCTCCCTAAAGCCAGCTGAAGGGGGCTCACCTCCAGAAGACGGTAGCCTTTGCTGAGTACAAATGTAGTCTTAAGAGAAAAATGTTCTGGACGCTCAGACATTTAGAAAGGACCCTTGACGGAAGGCAGAGTTAGGCGGGATCCTGATAGCAGGAGATGGAGGGAAGGGCACACCAAAGAAAGAAACAGCGCGAACAAAGTCTCCGAGCTGGAGCATTTGGGGCATTTGACAGTCTCTACAATGATCTCTCAGACCCTTGCCTTCTGGGGTTCACACTCTGATTGTGGGTGGGACTTGTGACTGTCTTCTGAGAAGTAAATTATGGCCAAGGTGGTGGGAAGTCAACCCTGTGATTACATTGCTTTTATGTGTTTCCATCTTGCTAGCATCCTGTTCTTTCTCTCCCACTGACTTGGTGACCCTACCTGTGGCGGCACTCACCCTGCAAAGAGCTGTAGGTGGTCTACAGAACTGGAGGCCCTCAGTCCTCCAGCTTCAAGCAACTGAAATCTGCCAACCACCTGCATGAGAGTCAAAGCGGATCCTTCTCCACTCAAACTTCCAGACGAGAAGGCAGTTCCACCACACGTGGGTTACAACCAGAGAACTGTGCTGGGCCAGGCCTGGACTGTCAACTCCGAGAAACTGAGATAATAATTGTGCATTGTTTTCAGCTGCTCCATTTCTGGTCATTTATTTCTCAGCAACAAAATAAAACAACAACAACAAAAAAATGCACACAACCCGAAAGAGTAACAAAACCCATATCTGAAAAGAATGGCAGCTAGGTAGGATAGTTTTCAGTCTTTCTGCCCATCTGACACATGTCCTGTTAGAAACTGTGGCTGTTGACAACAGTACAGAAAGGCTGGGATGGGAGACAGGGCTTCCAACGTGAAGGACCTATGAGATCAGCGTAAGAAATAAGCTTTTTCCTGTAGGATGTAGTGAGATGGTGTTTAGGAGCACGTGACATGATCAGATCCTTATTAGACAAGGATCACTTTAGTGACAGAGCCTAGGATGGATTGGAGGGAGGGAGGCCCAGCAGGACATTGCGAGAGTTCAGGAAGGACGATAAGAACTTGAGCCAAGGGAGAAGCAGTGAAGATAGAGAGGAAGGCAATTTGCATTTGGAAGAAAAAAGTGGACCATCCAAGAAAACATTCCTTCCACTAATAAAGATCTTCGGGAAAGGAAATATTCTAACTCATGCCTTCCTTCTGTCCAATACTCAAACAAGGCTGACTTTACTGACTTGGTTTTAGCATCGCCTGGTTAATGGTATTGTTATGAGGAATTTGGTATATTGGGGTTCCTTTCTTCCTCCGGGCACATTGCATGGGGAAGAGGCAGCTGTGATGATTTTCATTTTATAAAGCAACAGAGAATGACTGCAGTGAAATCATTCCCATAGAATCTTGCTGGTCAAATGTCGCTTTATCAAGTCATCTGCCACCACTTAACGGGTTTAGTATTTCTCCTTTTCTGCAGAGACGTTATTTGGACCTTAATAAGATCTTGCAGAATGAGAGGTGAGTGCAAAGAAGAAATCTTGACCCTTCACTATCTATCCATTCTTTCAACATTATTGACACTAGCTGTAAGGGTAACCAGAGTTAAATAAGAAATAACTTTACCCTCAAGGCATTTGCAATCTATTGAGAAAGACAGGTGTGTAAAGCAAAAATTGCAGCAAAGATTCCTAAACTAGAGGCACCTAGTGAGTGGCATGAGCTTCTCCAATAAAAGACTGATACATCATTCAAGTAGAGGGATGTTTCGAGCAGAGGGATCCGCGAATGCAAAGGTGTAGGTCCATCAAAAGACACAACAAGCTTGGCAATAAACGCGGTTGAGGATGCAGAGCAGAGAGAGAAGGAGAATCAGAGAGCCTGAGGTTAGAGTCAGCAGGATTCAGACCTTGTGCCTAAAAGCCTTGGACCATATTTTTATAGACAGGAAGACCCCGCTAAAAAAGAGTAAGCAGGGAGGTTACATGGTCAGAGTTTCATCCTGCAAATTTTACTTTTCTGCATTGTGATCTCATCTTAAGATGCATTTCAGCCAAGGAAGCCAAGACATGCCATCTTCCAGCGTTCACCAAGTCCCGTCTTTATCTCCTCAGTGTCCTTCAGTGCTGACTTCGCTTCAGTTGTTGTTGCCATAGCTGTAGTCTAAGCACCATTGTCTCACCTGCTTTACCAAATACCTCCTGACTGTTCTGCCTGAATCCATTCTCTGCTGCCTCACATCCACTCTCCATCTTCAACTAAAAATTCCAGTCACGTCTGTGTACAGTAAACTACGCAGATTCTAACCATCCGTGTCATTTCATGAATTTTGACGCATGGATACACCCAGGCTACTAGCATCCAGTCGAGACACTTCCATCCTTCTTAAAACAGTTCCTTCTTTTTCCCATCCAGCCAATTTCTACCCACCGCAGGAAACTTCTGTTCTGATTTCCAGTACCAGAGATTAATTTATTACTGCTAAACAGTTCGCCATGCTACACTCCTCCCAGCAACGTGGAGAATTCCAGTGCCTCCAAATTCTTGCAGAGACCTAGTATTTTCTGTCTCTTTAATTTTAGGCATTTAGTAGGTATATGAAGTTGCTTTGATGTGTTATCCCAATGACTAAGATATTGACCAACTTTTCACATGCTTATATACTTATTCAAACGTACTCCTTTGAAGCATATATTTAAGCATTTTGGTCCTTTTGCCCACTTTTTTGTGGATTGACTTTATTCTCAATTTCTAGGACTTTTGACTATATTTAGGCAGACATGTGTACTGAAGAATGTTTTCTCCTGGTCTATGGCTTATTTTTCATTTTGGTTCTGGCAGCACAGAAGTTTGAAATTTTGATGAAGTCTAATTTGTCAGTTAGTTCTCCACACCACTAGCTTTACTGAGGTATAATTGGCGAATAAAATAATTATTGTTTATTACATGCTAAAAAAAGGTTTGTTAACCCTGATGTTACGAGGATTGCCTTCTATATTTTCTCCTAGATGCTTTAGAGTTTTAGCTACTATATTTAGGCCTATTACCTATTCAAATAATTTATTTAGTATGGTGTGAGGTAGGAGTTGAAGTTTGCTTCTTTTTTTCTCATATTTTCCTACTTGTTTCCCTTGCTGTTTGTAGAGACTTTTATTTCATATTGGCTTGTCTTTATGTTTTTGATAAAATTAAAATGATTACATATGATAGTTCCATTTTTCATTTCTGTTTTGTTCCATTGACCTAATTGCCTAACCCTGTCTCCACATTGAGTTACCTTTATTAACTGCCTTTTTTTTTTTGGTACTTGGGATCGAACTCAGTGCCCTGTGCTTGCGAGGCAGGTGGAGGAACCATTGGGCCGAATCCCAGGCCCCATTACTGCAATTTTACAAGTTTTTTAAAAAATAAGTTTCAAAATCAGGTGCTATCTTGTAACTATGTTTTTATTACAAGATTATTTTGGCTATTCTATGTCCTTTGCAATAATTTATATACTTGAAATAACTTGTCAGTTTCATTTCAGAAACCAGTCTATTGAATTTAGAGTTGAGATTTATGATTATCAAGAGCATTGGTATCTTAATAACACTGAGATTTCTAAACCATAAGCATAGTATATTTCTTCATTAATTTAAGGCTTCTTTAATTTAGTATTTTGAGATTTTCAATGTAAAGACCTTGCACATTCTTTGTTCAATTTATTTCTTATATTTTATTTTTCTATTATAAATAAAAATTTCTAATTGCTCCTTTCTTGCATATAGAAATGAAATGACTTGGTATTTGTTAACTTTATATATTATTGATTTTGCTAAATGATGTATTAGTTTGAGTAGTTTTAAAAATTTTTATTTTTGACTCTTTCTACGTATGATTGCTGAATAGAGTTTTGTTTGTTTCCTATTTCTTATTTACTAGTTTTCTTCCTAATTGTATTGTTTAGAACCATCAATACTATTTTGGACCAAAACGGTGACAGCAGACATGCTTGACTTATTCCGTTTTGTTTAGAAATTGTTCAGTATTTCACAGTAAGTTGTCATAAGAGTTATTGTTGTTTGTGATGCCCTTCATCAAGCTAAGGAAGTTTTCTGAGAGCTAAAGGAGCGCTGAGCTTCTCAAAGGAATGTTTTTGAATGCATTAAGCTGATATTCCTCACCTCTCCTCTCTTTTCCTTCCCTTTCCCTTTCTGCAGAACCAGGGATCAAACCCAGGGGTGCTTTATCTCTGAGTTACACCCTTAGCCCCTTCTGGAGACAGGGTCTCCATAAATTGCCTAAGTGGGACTCAAATTTGTGATCCTCCTGCCTCAGCCTCCTAAGTGCTGGGAATTGCTGGTATGAGTCATCATGATGAGCTTCTCCTTTATCTTTGTAATGGTGTGGATTCACTGATTTTCAAACACTAAATCAACCTTGCATCCCTGAGATAAATGTCACTTGATTAAGATAGAGTATCCTTTTTATATATTTCTGGATTCAATTTGTTAATATTTCATTAAGGAGTTTTATACTTATGCTTATGGAAAATTTGGTACATACCCCACACCTAAATTATCTGGTTTTGGTATAGATTAAAGCTTCTTTTATAAAATAAATTGGGGATTGTTCCATCCTCTGTTTTCCAAAAGAATTTATTTAAGATTGATGTCATTTATTGGTAAATGTTTATCAAAGCTCAGTAAAAACAGCTAAGTCTGGAGTTTTCTTTATGTGAAATTTTGATTACAAATTCAAGTTTTCTAGGCTGGGGATGCAGCTCAGTGGCCTCAAAAGTGAAAGGTCCTGAGTTCGATCCCTGGTACAAAACAAACAAACAAACAAACAAAACCCAAATTCAAATTTTCTAAGCACGTAAACTTATTCCAATTTTCTGTTTCTTCTTCTGTTAATCTTTTACAGTTGTGTGTTGCAAATAAATTTGTCCATTTCATCTAATTTGTCAAGATTATTGGCAAAAAACATATTGCTTTTTCTTTTAATATCTGTTGCATCCAGAGCGATACATCTTTTGTTCCTAATATCGTTATTATGTTCTCTTTAAATCTTTTCTCTTTAATCCCTCCTCTCTGCCCCCCACCTCGTGTTTTAAAGCACTTTATTAATCTTTCCAAAGAAGAAGTTTTGGTTTTGTTAATTTTCTTTGGTCTTTTTTTCCCTTTTTATTTCTTCCATTGTCTTTATTGTTTTCTTCCTTTTCCTTCTTTTGATTTCCTCTTCTTTGTAGCATATTAAGGCAGAAACATAGGTCACTCATTTAAAAATCGTTCTTTTCATCTAACATGGAGAATTCACACACGCGGATACATTCCCCTCGCACTGCTTTGACAGCCCCTATAGGTTTCGGTATGTGGCAAGTTCATTATGACTCAGTTCAAAATACTTTACATTTTCCTTTGGGAATATTTATCTGATGCACTGGGTACTTACAAATGAATTCTTCAATTTCGAGTTATTTGGAGATTTTCCCAGATTTTTTTAGTGTTATTGATGGTTTAAAAATTCAAATCTACTCTCTCTTTTTTTTTTTTTTGGTACAGAGGCTTAAACTCTGAACCCTGTGCTTTCGAATCCCCAGCCCTTCAAATCTACTCTTGTTAGAGAGCATACTCTACAAGGTTTCAGTCTTTTGAAATTTGTTGGAATTTAAGTTCAGCACATGGGTGATCTTGGTGAGTGTTCACTGTGCACTTGGAAGTCTGTTTAGCAGGTGTCAGGAGATAGTGTTCTACGGTCATGAACCAGGGAAGGTTGGCTGATTATGTTGTTCAAATTTTTCTATATCCTTACTAATCCTTTTCTAGTTCGAGTAATTACTGAGAGGGTGGTGTTGAAATTTCCAGCTATAGAAGTCAATGTTTGCTTCATCTCTTTGAGGATTTGCTTAAAAAGTACATACATATTTAGGACAGTCAAGCCCTGATGAATTAACCCTTTTATCATTATGAAATAGCCCTCTTTGTCTCTGATAATATTCCTTATCTTAATGCCTAATTTGTCTGATATTAATGTAGGCATAGAAGCTTTTATATGCTCACTGTTTGCATAAGAAAGAACTTGGACTATCTTTTCCCTTCAACTTATCTGTATCTTTACATGGAAAATGTGTTTTTATAGACATAAGTAGTTGAACCTTGCATTTTTATCCAGTCTGATTATCATGGAACTTCCAAGTTTTTTAAAAGCTGAATAATGAATGAGGAACTTCAGACAGCTACCTGGAGAGTTGCCTTCAGGCCCTGCTCTGTGACTCTGATGGATAGCAGAGTCCCTAAGTCTCTGGGGCACCTTTCCTTAGTGGAGGAATCTGTGTGTTACCTGGCTTGCCATGATTTGGAGCCAGGATCCAGCATGGAGGGATCCAGGAGGAGTGATCTTGGATGGGGTTTGCAGTGGAGCTAGGTATGAGGCTGTAAAAAAATATCAATCTTTGGTTGCCCTCTCCACATGTCCCATGATCTTGCTTTCATAGTGCTTCTTTTATCACAGCCAAAGTCCCTAAATTATGTCTTTGGCTATACTGTCTCTTGATCATAGTTTTTTTCTTTTTGTTTTTTTTTGGGGGGGGTGGGGGCTGAAGTGGCGCTACTCTGGAGAATGGACTCCAGAAAACAGCTTCTCCTATCATCTGCTCCTCCTTTGCTTTTTGGTGCTTCCAAGGCCCAGAGAGTTGCTCTGAGCAACTTGCTGGAGGATATCTTTCAAGGAAAGATGAGGGGAAAAGCAAGAGGAAGAAATTAGAGCATACAAAGGGCCTAAGCTACTTCAGACCTGCATTACGGAATCTTAACAGCAACCTTGTGCTTGTGTTTATAGTTTGTAGACAATGAAACAGAGCTTACAGTAACTCGCCAAGGTCACTACAATGTATACTACAGAGTGCCAGGTGCCTGTCACAGTGGAGAGACTGCTAGACAATCCCCCACCTCCTCACTTCTTCCTTCCTAGTAAATTCTTCCTCCGTGTGATTCAGAATGAAGTGTGTCCCAGCCCAGATCTATGAGTGGAGATCCTGGTCAGTCTAACAATCCATGTGGCCTTCTGGAATCAGATACAGCTCCAGGATGGACAGCCAAAATAACTGGCTCAGTCAGACAGAAGGGGAGGGCTTCTACCCCATGGCGGGAGGAGACGCTCGCTCCCTCTCCTGCTGGATCAGCCCTGGGGAGCTTACATCCTTGCCAGGGGAGGGGTGGACCTACATCCATGAAGGCAGAGTCAAGAAAGATCTTTGATGATATTGATCTATCCACGAATTGCATCACCCCTGCAGCCTGCACTAGCTCTTCTCGCGTGAGATTATTCATTTCTGTATTGCTTAAATAGTATTTTATGTTTCTAAGAGTTAAAGACACCCTAACTCGAAAGGTCGCAGAATAAGGGAGTGGTGGCACCAAAGCGGGTATGTCCACTTCCAAAGTGAATGCTCCTAGCGGCGCAGCTCCTTGCTGTCTCCCAGAGGGTGTGATCTCTGTCTTACTCAGGACAAAGCTGAAGTTTAAAGAGAGGAAGTGATTTGTCCAGGGTCATAGAGCTAGCAAGTGGCTCACCCTGGCTCAGAACTCAAGTTTATCTGACTACAAAGCCTGCACTCTCTGCACGCCACCTCCTGTGGCTTCCCACCCTCCTGGCTGCCACCGTTCTTGTACCTTTGACTCCAAACAGAGGCCTCTCCGTCACCAAATAATGTGATCAAATCAAACCTTCTTTCCATACAATTAGAAAACATAACAGGTTACAGCAAAAAATGCAAAAACCTCCAAAGCTGCTCAAAGCTAATTAATTTCTATTACTAGTGAGAGAAGAACCACTTAACATGTCTTTTCTTATTCAAATTACCATTGACGGCACCTGCTTTTTTATTCTTGGGAAATCCTGCTACAATGCGGGTAAATTATGTAAGACTGTAGAATTTATGAAGATAAGGCAATTAGCATTACAAAACCGAGTCCGGGTTACAATTTCTGGGGAACAGAAAGAGTTATGATGCTCCCTTAAATGGCCTAGTGAAGTCTCACAGATTGAGTTAATCCTTGCGGTAGTCAGGAAAATTGAAGGCTAAAAGGCGCCATGATGGTGAGTAATTAATTGCCCGGGTCCTTTGGTGACGGAGCTGTCTGCGCTTCAGAGGAGGCGGCCAGGGCACTGCCTGCTCCTTTTGGAAAGAAAAGAACAGGATTTAAAGGGTGGAGAGGCAGAGAGAGGAAGAGGAACTTACTCATAAAGTCCTTGGTCATTCGGGCCAAGCAGGGTCCTGCATACAGGTCACACTCCCAGGAGGATTTCTGAAGCCTCCACACTCAGCGCAGCTGCCTCGGAGCAGGTGTTTCCCGGCGGTGTTTCGATGCCGCTGAGATTTTGCGTCTGAGTTGGAGGACTCTTAAAGATACTCTGGAATCAGTGTGGCTGCCGGGTGGGGAAGAGGCATGGGGCGAAAGTAGAGCAGGGGGGCATTAGGAGTGACTGAAACTGCCTTTCCAGGTGAGAGACGCTGATGGCCCAAAGACAGGGACACCGCACAGAAGGCGAGGAGAGACGGCATTGGGGAAGTAGTGGTATCTTCAAGGTGTAGCCGCGGAAATGAATGATACCTTGGATATAAAATATGAGAAGAAAAAGCTCAAGAACGTTTCAGGATTTTTGGCTTTGTAGAATGGAAAGAAGTGAAAGGTGCAGCTAGATCTCTCTCTCTCTCTCTCTCTCTCTCTCTCTCTCTCTCTCTCTCTCTCTCTCTCTCTCTCCTTTATGGTTCCAATTCCAGAACCAAATCCGTCCACCTATATCCTTTGCCCACCATGTCTGTACTGGGACCTGCTTACCTCTGCCTCAGAACTGACTTCCTTCTGGAATGTCGTTTCACTTTTTTTTTTTGGCTGAACTGTTGCCTTATACCTGACTGCTGGATGTCACCCTCCCATTTACCCACCCATCCACCCATCCTTTCATTCACTCATAAATAAATATTTACTGAGGGCCTACCGCATGCAAGATGCTGATCGATGCACAAAATATCTAGCAACGACAAAGACAGGGGTTGGGCATGAGCTTAAATTTCCTCTGGATACTTGAGCTAGGGAAACACTACCCTATCTACCCAGGCCCACCAGCTACCTACCTACTTCATGACAAATTCCATGCCTTTTCTTTGTAGTTTAACCCTTTTAATCAGGTAGGGGAGACATGGGAGGTCTTTGGGCTTTATTTTTCTTGCCCCTGTCATTTCTTCAGTAATCAGATGCTCAGTTACTGTTACACTGGGAAAAATTAGTAGCCCTTGGAGTCAGGAATCATAGCCACAGAAGTTTTTTTTAACCCTACACACAAATAACATGTTCCTTGGGTTTCCACAGATGGTTAGGAAGACATTTGAGGACACTGATTCTGAAGCTTTTTGAACTGTTCTCTGGTGTTATTTTGGGACACCAACTAGCATGGCCCAGGCTACTGGGCTGGCAAGAGACGTTAGGACCCAGAACATGACCCATCTTCTGGAGAGGGCCCACGACTTGCTTGGGAAGAGCTTACTTGGGAAGGTTCTGAAAGGAAACCAATCAGGCAACAGATTACAGCAGTGTGGGTAGGAGGGGAGCTACATTCAGGTAAGGACGGGCAAAGTGTTATCCCTGGATGGGAGGCTGCTGGGCACTCTCTTTCCTTTTGGAGTAAGGTCTGGTTGCCTTCAATAAGGCACAGCCAGCTCGGGAGATGCTCAGGTGGCAGTGGGAATGTTTGTGCACAGCCTTGGATTGCTTGGAGGTTGGGGACTTTAAAGGCCCTTTGGAACCATTGACTCGTCACTCTTCACACTGAAGCTTTGAGCACAATTATCCCTCATTTTAGGGACAACAAAACCAACGCTCAGAGATAGGGCACCTGGCGCTCCACCAAGCCAGCACTGCAAGCATTTCCTGGTCTCCATTTCCATCCCTAACGCTGAGGCTTTTCCCAGATGGAAGGGTCTAGGCCGCGCTGCCTTGCTGTGGATGGCACTGGATTACCAAAGTTGGAGGCCAGAAGCGTACCCAGAAACCATCCTCAGACCCTAAGCCCTAACCATGCACCGGTCCCTGGAATAGTGACATCAATCCAGCATCCTATCTGGTCCTCCCCAGGAGGCTGGCCGAGCTTTAATCCCCTCCTGTTTTATGGAGGAAACAGACTTGGAGAGGTAACTTTACAGAGCTGCACACACTCTCTCCCTGGGATCCACAGGCAAGGTTTCAAACCTTAGTTCTGCCACTCATAACGGAGGTGAATTTGAGAAAGGCCAGTTCTCTGATGTTCAGTTTCCTCATCTGTGACACAGGGGTTGTGGTGGGATTAAAGCATGAAGTCCTGACACTGAGAAGCATCAGGTTCTATTTGTGCCCATCCCACCCCAATAGATTTTGAGGAATACAAACCACTGGGTACCCGGGGACTAAAGGCGTTCTCACCCAAGTGATCGTGCGTGATTTAAGGTGCTGGGAGGCACTCTCCTGGGGAAGGGGTGGGTGGTATGTAAAGGCTGGCAGGCTTAGCAAATTAAAACATTGGATGCCCAGTTAAAGTTTAATTTAATTTTAATTTCAGATAAATGACACTGAAATTTAAAAACTGTCCCAAAGTGGCATACCTCTATTTTATCTGGTAAAAAAAATGTGAGCCTCAGACCAGAGTGGGGCCTGTTGCTGGTCTCTCCTGGAGCCCTGCAGTGTGACATCAGTTCTTCTGGGGAAGAGCTGTGGGAGCTATGCAGGGCAATGCTGGGCCTGCAGGCTTCACCCCCTCAAGGTGCTCTGCTGGGCCCAAGGGCTCCACAAGAGAATAATGGACTAGTAATTATCATCAGTTAGAAGCTCTGAGTGCAGGCCTTTTCAGAACAGAAGTGGATTCTAGTTCTTAAAAGGATTTGCAGACTTGGACAAATGCCTTTCCTAATCAGTACAAATTGTTCCTTTAAACAAGAGAGAGCTATGTGTCCACTTTTTCTCCATCAGGCTAATGAGCAGTCAGCATCATTCCTGGGGGTCTGGAGTCTTGCTCTTCCCTCTGGTGCACAGGGAGATGGTAGAGGAGGTGGAGCTGGCACTCAGGGTAGGGAGATGACCTCCTGTGGACTGCACTGGAGATACCGCCTTCTGTCAGCTGGATCTCAAAGCACGTGGCTTTAGTCACTCAGTCTTCTCATCTATGAATGGGAGTAATGATAAATCCTGCCCTACTTCATGTGACTCTCCTGACAGTCAGACAGGAGGATGTGATGTGTGTTATCAGCCTTCTGTGGTGGAGAGCCCCAGCCCAGAATCCTGACCCCTCCCACATTGTGTTCATTTCCAGAACTTCTGCAAACAGAACTCCGTCTGAGATGGAAAAACCCCAACCCAAACCAGCTGACTTTACATTTGCATTCCTCCTGGCCTCCTTCTTTGTCCCCAAATGCCTATGAGTTGGTTACATTTGTCCCTTTAGGTCCCCACCTCAATTCATATGCAGAGATCACTCATCTGTAGATTTTAGGATGGAGCTGCTCTTTATCAAATTTCCACCTGTCACCAGGTAACAGGCTTCCTCCGTCCTTCATCCAAGGCTGAGCCCTGACTCCCACACTCCCCAAGTGCCCACCCAGTGTCAGGCTCACTCTTCTTCTCTCTGTTCCTTTGGTTGCAGATGGTAAAACTGAAGAGTGGCTGATGTCTCCTTGCAATCCTGAACTCAAGACCCTCTCTAACCAGATGCAGAAAAGCTGATCGGAGCCACTGCCAGCGTCACTGCCACATCCTAACGAGAGTCCTAGGTGGCCAGAATGCCAAGGAAGAGATGGGGGACGGCACCTGTCAAGGTGGTATGCTTACCTTCTTAGGGAAAAGGAGCCCTCCAGGTTAACATGTCACCTGTGTGAAGGCCTTGTGGATCACGTCGTTGCTGTGTGAGCAGCAGAGCCAGTACCCAAACCAAGCCTGTCCTCCTACCCCAAGGCCACCTGCTCAGGATCAGTTAATAGCTTCCTTGATGCATTACCACTGGCCTGACCTCATTTTTCAACAATGAGCTTTCACTGAAAAGAAGGCTGCCCCAGGGGCTCAGCGGGTCCACGGGGTCATTCAAATTAAGGTTCTGCTGTACATGATCACGTGTCTACCGAGTGTCAGCCCGGGCTGGCCAGGCGTTCACAGATACCCTGGGTACCCCGGGACCTCTGTGTGGCGATGTTCGTCCCGGTTTGCTGACAGGGCTTGGTGAGGCCAGTGAGCCTTACCCATAGTTGCCCACAAATTAGGGGCAATGCCAGGATTCAGAGCCACCTTGTTTTTTCCTTCATACCCATCCAAGTACCTGCGCGTCCCAGAAAGCCAGATATTATCTGAAGAAATAGCTACTATTATTGTTGCATGTACAATAAAGTTGGAAGCCCTACTCACAAAGCTTAGACCCTAACCCCTGCTCAGCTTTCCGAGTGTATCCCATGCCTCTTTCCTTGTTCAGCATACTCTGGGGTCACCCTGTTTATTTCCCCATAAGCACTTGGCACTTGGTATATCATCTCCCTGGAACCTCCTTTGCCTGCCATTCACACATGGATGGCTCCTTGTCATCAAGTAGTTGTCAACTCACAAGTTACCTTTGGAAAGGGGCTTTGACACCTCAACTGCATTAGTGCCCCACTCCAAATCTTTTACCTCATCTTATTTGTTCATACCTCTCGTTATCTGAATTTATCTTACTAATTTTTCATTTGCTCACTGTCTCCCTCGCTAGCTTACAAATTCATTATCTCCTTCATACGTGTTTTATTCCAGTGCCCAGAACAGTGCCTAACACACAGTAGGAACACTGACAAGGCCTGCTGGATGACACACGAATGGTGAGATGTCATCACATCTTGGGACAAAATTATCCTGTTCTTCATGCTGACCAGGTGCATTCTTAGCAGTGAGACAATTTTTTTCTTCTTTTTTTAATGAATCTCCTTAAAATCAGCCTCGCCACTGAAACAAGTATTGCTTTAAATATACGGCTTAATCAAAGCAATGACGTGAAGGTGCAGAGGGGCCTAGGCTACTCACTGTGCCCTCTAACCCCGGGCCTGGAAGGAATGGAGTTTGTAAATAGGTTGGGGCCCTTGCGAAGACCCATCTACTTTCTGTAATAATGTAAAAGGAAAACTTTCAAATACCACAATTTGCAAATGAAGACCTTTAAAATAATGGGATGGTAGCTCTGGCATGGGAGTATTAGGATAATGGGATGTTTAAGTGGGCGCTTTTCCTCTCAAGGACCTGCCTGAATTCTGCTGAGCTCATTCCACGAGAGACCTCAGAGAGATCAGTTGTGACTTTTATTAAAGTCAAACCAATACCTGTATTCACAGCCGCCTGGAGGAAATTTCTTTCTGTAACTCTGATTGAAGTTTAATGGGAACTACACAAAGAAAATTTACTTAACCTCCTCACCCATCTTTTCCGCCGTGGAAGTCTGTTCATCACGTGCTCTGCTCCCAGGAGACACTATCAAAGATAGCACTTCTCAATTTCATAATATTTTTCAGAGTAAAAGAGGAAAGACAGCTGCAGACCTCCATATTCCAGAATACCACATAGTCAATGTCTGACTTCACTTACAGGAACAATGCAGAGGGTTTTTTCCCAAGAGTGTGGGCATTAGTATTTTGCAGATTACAAATAAAAAAACATATCAGCTACTAAGACCATTTTGGGTGCATGTGAATATCCATGGACACAAAACCCTGGCTCATATGCTTGATTTCTTCATCTGGCTGATCAACCTCAGCTCCCAGTGCATAGGAAAACAGGCACCTGCTCACACATAGCAAATAAAAGCACTAACATCACTCATTTCTGAGAGAACTGGACACCTGTCATGTGTAGCACCTTGTAGATACAAAGTACCTCTGTAAAATCCCACATTTTTTCTTAGGAACTTTACACACATATAAAAAACATGAGAACACAGTCGCAGAATTTCTGAAAAGTGTTAAACAGTGAATGTCCACATGGCCATCACCGAAGTCAAGGAATAGGACATTGTCATGACCCAGAGGCCTCCTCTGAGCTCATTCCTGGTCACCACCATTTCTTGCTTTCCAACTTTCTTCCTAATTACTTGTTTGCTTTATTTAACACTTTTGCCATCTAAGTGTGCATTCATAGACAATATGGTTTGTACCGAATCTAATATCATATGGAATGTACCCCTTTGCATCTGGTTAATTTTTCTCAACATTTTGTTTTTAAGCTCTGGTTCTGAGTCTTATAAGAACATTGTCATGTGTGCTATACAGATCATTTGATTTGCTGTTTGACAGTGTAAGGACATAAACCATGGTTATTGGTTGAGTGTCCTATTGA
Organism: Fukomys damarensis; assembly: GCF_012274545.1. Lineage (NCBI taxonomy): Eukaryota > Metazoa > Chordata > Mammalia > Rodentia > Bathyergidae > Fukomys > Fukomys damarensis. The sequence continues at coordinate 6,637,969 of NW_022900935.1, forward strand.
TGGGCATTTGGATTTGAGTTGTTTTTGATTTGGGACTATTATGAAGGATATCATACTATATTTTTGTACCTGTATTTTGGTACACTCCTGCATGCTTTTCTTTCAAATGAGTTGGCTCACTACTTGTATTTGTAAATAAATTATATTGTCTTTCCTATTTGTTTACATATTGTCTGTGGCCATTTTTCCAAAATGAATGCAGAATTGAGGAGTTGTGACAAAAACTGACCATATGGCCTGCAAAGTTAACAATGTGAACTAGCAGGCCTGTTTCAGGAAAAAGCTTGTCAACTTCTGCTTTAGGCCCTATACTTAGAAGGGAGCTGTGAGGTTACAGGGTTTACTTATTTACAGCCATCATCCTGCTGCCGATTTGTTTTTTCATATTGGGGATTAAAAACAGGGCCTTTGCACTGAGTTACATCCCTGGAATTTTGTATTTTTCCTTTTGAGACAGTCTCACTAAGTCACTAAATTGTCCAGGCTGGGCTCAAACTTGTGATCTTTATGCCTCAGCCTCCCAGAAAGTTGGCATCACGGGTGTGTGCTGCTACACCCAGATTCTACTGCTGTTCCCCCCCACCCAGCAAAGTTCTTTCTATATTTTTAGAATTTTATTATGAAAAAGAATGTTTCAAAGGTAACTGGTGAAGGAAGGTCTTCCAGCATTATCTATTCAAGACCATGTCACAACTTCAGGGCTTCACAAAAAAGGAGGAAAAACTATGAATTGTTCTATGTTTCACGGAAAATCTTACACTAAATGGAAAATCAGTGCTTTCAAAACCTACAGTAGAAAATTCTTGTCTGATTTGCTTGGTGGGTTTCCCAATGCCATGCTATTTTAGCATACTTAGATGCCTGTTGTTACAACTCTATTATGTCTATGAGGGCTCTACATAACAGATTTAGACTTGTATGAGCCATAGACTCAGTGGCCATTGAGTGTGAAGTTGTAGAAGCCTTTAAAGAAACACCACGGTGTCTAGGATGTGAAACACGGAGTTCCTTTTCCCCTGACCTTTTCTTCATCATCTTCACAAGTTCCAGTATCAGGTCATTCACATCACTTTCTGCTTTTGAGAATTCCACCTGATTCACCCTCTTCCTGTAAACCAATGAAGGAAATCATCCTATAAACCATGGCAGAAAACTGTTCCCAGGTGTGGCTATAAAGCTCACGTGTGCAGCACTGTTGCCTATAAGAATGAACGCCAGCTGGGAACCCCAAGAAGAGGAGCCACACAAAACCAGCTGAAGACCCAGAGAAAGCCATCCCATGTCACTCTGCAAGATACTCTGCTCGCGCTCTTGGTGGTCCGCGTCTGCTCCACCACCTCTTCAGTGGACATGGGATCCTGGAAGGCAATGATCACAGGTGATGCAAGCTTCGGCTCAGGAACTGCTAACATAGTCTTAGCATAGAGTATTCTTGAGTGAATTCTGTCTACGTGTGGGCCCTGTACTGCCTCCTGCTTTTGACTCCAAAAGGAGACAGTGTTGGCCCAAAGGGCTTGTTTTTTCTGTTATTAAAAGAAACTGGGAGATTGGTAATCTCAACCTAGTGTGGCTTTCAGATCATCACCAGGAACCCAGACTTCTTCCATCTTCTGTGCCTTCCTTAGCCAAGGAACCCATCCTTAGAGACTTATCCATAACTCTGTGCAGTTAGAAGAGGGTGGAGAGAGCCAAAATGTGCTTCCCAGCTCCCTTGTCACTTTAAAAGAGTTTTCCAGGAAGTTTTCCACAATAACTTTTACTCATTTTGGCCAGATCATAGGTTGTGGCTGTTCCTAGCTGCAAAGGTAAGTGGAACTTAGTCTCCTTTTTGGTGCACTCTGAGTAAAATCAAGGAGAAAATAAGCATTGGGTGGGAAAACTGAAGTCTCCACCACATGGAAAAATGTCCCAGCACTGGGGCAAGAGCTGAGCTGGGCCTCCAGCTAGGACCAGTGATATTAGCAACAATGCCACTAATCTCTCCTCTCCTTTACAGGGCCCATGTGGTTTCTTTCTCTGCACTCCTCTCTTGCCTTTGCCACCATATAGTTTCTGTTCCCTATAACCTCAGCATTCAGGGAATAGTGAAAACAGAGCCAACTCCATTCTTTAACATAAATTTCAATTCAAATTCTTATCACTGCCTAAAGGTGCTGCCTCTTTTTAAAAATTCTATACTTAAGCAACTTGATTGGACCGCGGCTGGCCTTTGAACAAGTGTCCAGCTCTAGACCAGATATGTGTTTAGAGCGTGAGAACAGCAAGACCATATAGAACGTGGGGTGGCCCTTTAGGTGGGGCAGATTCTCCTGGAGGGCCGGCCAGCAAGGGAAGTAATTATACATAGTAGTTCAAGGCAATAATCATTAGAAGTTTTACAGTATTTGATTTCAAGTCTCCCCATACTGGAGAACCACAGTTATTCCAAGGTTGCTGGAAGAGAGTTTACTGAGTTGATTCTGGGTTTTAAAATTTGTGAAGCTTAGGCTTGGGCAGGCCCGAGCTTCCCTGTTTGGTTGTAGTGCCGCACAGTGTGAACTTCTAGTCTACTTTAGCAACCATGCCGTCCAAGGACCTGCTGCAGTCCATGCAAGTCTTCAGTCTCAGGAAGATGGTCACAGCTGTGGCACACTGCAAATGGGGCAATGGCCTCATCAAAGTGAACAGACGTCCCCTGGAGATGATCGAGCCTCACACACTGCAACACAAGCTACTGGAGCTTGTTCTCCTGTAAGGGAGGGGACAGTTTGCTGGTGTTGACATCCATGTCTGTGTGAGGGGTGGTGGTCATGTGGCCCAGATTCACTCTATCCATCAGTCCATCACCAAAGCCCAGGTGTCCTATTACCAGAAATATGTTGATGAGGCTTCCAAGAAGGAGATGGAAGAAATTCTCATCCAGTACTACCAGACCTTGCTGGTAGCTGATCCCCATTGCTGAGAATCCAAAAAGCTTGGGGGCCCTGGTGCCCATGCTCTTTACCAGAAGTCCTACCGATAAGCTCATCATAAGAATCGGCATTGACCTTGATAATAAACATGGAATTTTAAGGTTGCAAAAAACATTTGTGAAACTTAGAACCTTCAATTTACAGGATCCTGAGAAGTTTCTGCTTTTGGAAGGAAAAAGAAAAATTGTATTTTTTTTAACTAGGAGAGCATCCATTTTCTAGGCAGAGACAGTAGGGTAGAACTCTCAGTCTTTTAACTACAATACTGTATGGTAGCTGTAAGGTCAGTAGATATGACTCAATACCTCAAGTGAACACTGAAATAGTGACATGGTTCAAATGTACAGTGACATGCTGAATATTTTGTACAATGTTACAAATTTTGAGCAGGACCAAGCTCTGTGGGAAGATTAATTTTCTAAACATAAATTTAAAAAGGTTTATCTACCAGACTCATCACTCATTTCTTGGAAGATATTTGTATTTTTTGAAATGTATACAACTGAGATCATAAGCCCACGTTCAAAAAGTAGGAATATTTATGCTTGAGCTTCTTCTCATCTCATGCTAGATGTGAAGGACTATGAATTGGAACTGGAGGAGCTCTGATGCAGTCTGAGAAATACATGGTTGAGCACACGACTACCAGCCAGGTCATGGGATCCAATTTCACCTTGAGAATGGAGTGGGTAACAATTACCCCATGGGAGATAGAGATTATTTCTCATCCTGTCCCGGGAAGATGATGGGGTGGGTTTCATATTGGAAGCAAGGAGGGTCTCACAGTTTTTACAGGGCCTGTGGTCCATGGAAAATGGCATGGTCAAAGCAGTTCATATCTGTGGAGGTAAGCCAGCATAGTCCTAGAGTTTGAAAAAAAGATGGTCAGGGATGACCTCTATAGAAGATGTGATTTTGGGACACTATGAATAGGATGTCTGATCTCCAGTTTTAACTTTCCTTTTTTACCCTTAGGCTTGCACACCTATACATATTTCTCCCCACTGGTAAGACACACACACACACACACACACACACACACACACACACACACAC